>NC_092106.1:41171055-41358555 GCF_045679555.1 Salvelinus alpinus | reverse complement strand
TTGGTAGTTGAGGTATTATGGATAGTAAACAGAGTAGCAGCAGTGTTGGTAGTTGAGGTATTATGGATAGTAAACAGAGTAGCAGCAGTGTTGGTAGTTGAGGTATTATGGATAATTAACAGAGTAGCAGCAGTGTTGGTAGTTGAGGTATTATGGGTAGATAACAGAGTAGCAGCAGTGTTGGTAGTTGAGGTATTATGGGTAATTAACAGAGTAGCAGCAGTGTTGGTAGTTGAGGTATTATGGATAGTAAACAGAGTAGCAGCAGTGTTGGTAGTTGAGGTATTATGGATAGATAACAGAGTAGCAGCAGTGTTGGTAGTTGAGGTATTATGGGTAATTAACAGAGTAGCAGCAGTGTTGGTAGTTGAGGTATTATGGATAGTAAACAGAGTAGCAGCAGTGTTGGTAGTTGAGGTATTATGGATAGATAATAAACAGAGTAGCAGCAGTGTTGGTAGTTGAGGTATTATGGATAGATAACAGAGTAGCAGCAGTGTTGGTAGTTGAGGTATTATGGATAGATAACAGAGTATCAGCAGTGTTGGTAGTTGAGGTATTATGGATAGATAACAGAGTAGCAGCAGTGTTGGTAGTTGAGGTATTATGGATAGATAACAGAGTAGCAGCAGTGTTGGTAGTTGAGGTATTATGGGTAATTAACAGAGTAGCAGCAGTGTTGGTAGTTGAGGTGTTATGGATAGTAAACAGAGTAGCAGCAGTGTTGGTAGTTGAGGTATTATAGATAATTAACAGAGTAGCAGCAGTGTTGGTAGTTGAGGTGTTATGGATAGTAAACAGAGTAGCAGCAGTGTTGGTAGTTGAGGTATTATGGATAGTAAACAGAGTAGCAGCAGTGTTGGTAGTTGAGGTATTATGGGTAGATAATTAACAGAGTAGCAGCAGTGTTGGTAGTTGAGGTATTATGGATAGATAACAGAGTAGAAGCAGCGTTGGTAGTTGAGGTGTTATGGGTAGATAACAGAGTAGCAGCAGTGTTGGTAGTTGAGGTATTATGGATAGATAACAGAGTAGCAGCAGTGTTGGTAGTTGAGGTATTATGGATAGATAACAGAGTAGCAGCAGTGTTGGTAGTTGAGGTATTATGGGTAATTAACAGAGTAGCAGCAGTGTTGGTAGTTGAGGTGTTATGGATAGTAAACAGAGTAGCAGCAGTGTTGGTAGTTGAGGTATTATGGGTAGATAATTAACAGAGTAGCAGCAGTGTTGGTAGTTGAGGTATTATGGATAGTAAACAGAGTAGCAGCAGTGTTGGTAGTTGAGGTATTATGGATAGTAAACAGAGTAGCAGCAGTGTTGGTAGTTGAGGTATTATGGGTAGATAATTAACAGAGTAGCAGCAGTGTTGGTAGTTGAGGTATTATGGGTAGATAATTAACAGAGTAGCAGCAGTGTTGGTAGTTGAGGTATTATGGATAGATAACAGAGTAGCAGCAGTGTTGGTAGTTGAGGTATTATGGGTAGATAGTAAACAGAGTAGCAGCAGTGTTGGTAGTTGAGGTATTATGGGTAGATAATTAACAGAGTAGCAGCAGTGTTGGTAGTTGAGGTATTATGGGTAGTAAACAGAGTAGCAGCAGTGTACTGGAAGAGTGTGAAAGAGCATGAAAGTATGTCTGTGTGTGTGTGTGTGTGTGTGTGTGTGTGTGTGTGTGTGTGTGTGTGTGTGTGTGTGTGTGTGTGTGTGTGTGTGTGTGTGTGTGTGTGTGTGTGTGTGTGTGTGTGTGTGTGTGTGTGTGTGTGTGTGTGTGTGTGTGTTGGAGTGTCAGTGTACATGTGTGTAGGTAGAGTCCAGTGAGTGTGTGGGTAGAGTCCAGTCAGTGTGTGGGTAGAGTCCAGTCAGTGTGTGGGTAGAGTCCAGTCAGTGTGTGGGTAGAGTCCAGTCAGTGTGTGGGTAGAGTCCAGTCAGTGTGTGGGTAGAGTCCAGTGAGTGTGTGGGTAGAGTCCAGTGAGTGTGTGGGTAGAGTCCAGTCAGTGTGTGGGTAGAGTCCAGTCAGTGTGTGGGTAGAGTCCAGTCAGTGTGTGGGTAGAGTCCAGTCAGTGTGTGGGTAGAGTTCAGTAAGTGTGTGGGTAGAGTCCAGTGAGTGTGTGGGTAGTGTCTAGTCAGTGTGTGGGTAGAGTCCAGTGAGTGTGTGGGTAGAGTCCAGTGAGTGTGTAGGTAGTGTCTAGTCAGTGTGTGGGTAGAGTCCAGTAAGTGTGTGGGTAGAGTCCAGTGAGTGTGTGGGTAGTGTCTAGTCAGTGTGTGGGTAGAGTCCAGTCAGTGTGTAGGTAGAGTCCAGTCAGTGTGTGGGTAGAGTCCAGTCAGTGTGTGGGTAGAGTCCAGTCAGTGTGTAGGTAGAGTCCAGTCAGTGTGTGGGTAGAGTCCAGTCAGTGTGTGGGTAGAGTCCAGTCAGTGTGTGGGTAGAGTCCAGTCAGCGTGCGGGTAGAGTCCAGTCAGCGTGCGGGTAGAGTCCAGTGAGTGTGTGGGTAGAGTCCAGTGAGTGTGTGGGTAGAGTCCAGTCAGTGTGCGGGTAGAGTCCAGTCAGTGTGTGAGTAGAGTCCAGTCAGTGTGTGGGTAGAGTCCAGTCAGCGTGTGGGTAGAGTCCAGTGAGTGTGTAGGTAGTGTCTAGTCAGTGTGTGGGTAGAGTCCAGTAAGTGTGTGGGTAGAGTCCAGTGAGTGTGTGGGTAGTGTCTAGTCAGTGTGTGGGTAGAGTCCAGTCAGTGTGTGGGTAGAGTCCAGTCAGTGTGTGAGTAGAGTCCAGTCAGTGTGTAGGTAGAGTCCAGTGAGTGTGTGGGTAGAGTCCAGTCAGTGTGTGGGTAGAGTCCAGTCAGTGTGTGGGTAGAGTCCAGTCAGTGTGTAGGTAGAGTCTAGTCAGTGTTTAGGTAGAGTCCAGTGAGTGTGTGGGTAGAGTCCAGTCAGTGTGTGGGTAGAGTCCAGTCAGTGTGTGGGTAGAGTCCAGTCAGTGTGTAGGTAGAGTCCAGTGAGTGTGTGGGTAGAGTCCAGTCAGCGTGTGGGTAGAGTCCAGTCAGTGTGTGGGTAGAGTCCAGTCAGCGTGCGGGTAGAGTCCAGTCAGCGTGCGAGTAGAGTCCAGTCAGTGTGTGTGTAGAGTCCAGTCAGTGTGAGGGTAGAGTCCAGTCAGTGTGTGGGTAGAGTCCAGTCAGTGTGAGGGTAGAGTCCAGTCAGTGTGTGGGTAGAGTCCAGTCAGCGTGTGGGTAGAGTCCAGTCAGTGTGTGGGTAGAGTCCAGTCAGTGTGATGGTAGAGTCCAGTCAGTGTGTAGGTAGAGTCCAGTCAGCGTGTGGGTAGAGTCCAGTCAGTGTGTAGGTAGAGTCCAGTCAGTGTGTGGGTAGAGTCCAGTCAGTGTGATGGTAGAGTCCAGTCAGTGTGTGGGTAGAGTCCAGTCAGTGTGGGTAGAGTCCAGTCAGTGTGTAGGTAGAGTCCAGTCAGTGTGTAGGTAGAGTCCAGTCAGTTTGTAGGTAGAGTCCAGTCAGTGTGGGTAGAGTCCAGTCAGTGTGTGGGTAGAGTCCAGTCAGTGTGTGTGTAGAGTCCAGTCAGTGTGTAGGTAGAGTCCAGTCAGCGTGTTGGTAGAGTCCAGTCAGCGTGTGGGTAGAGTCCAGTCAGTGTGGGTAGAGTCCAGTCAGTGTGTGGGTAGAGTCCAGTCAGTGTGTGTGTAGAGTCCAGTCAGTGTGTAGGTAGAGTCCAGTCAGTGTGTTGGTAGAGTCCAGTCAGTGTGGGTAGAGTCCAGTCAGTGTGTGGGTAGAGTCCAGTCAGTGTGTGGGTAGAGTCCAGTCAGTGTGTGGGTAGAGTCCAGTCAGTGTGTTGGTAGAGTCCAGTCAGTGTGTGGGTAGAGTCCAGTCAGTGTGTAGGTAGAGTCCAGTCAGTGTGTGGGGTAGAGTCCAGTCAGTGTGTTGGTAGAGTCCAGTCAGCGTGTGGGTAGAGTCCAGTCAGTGTGGGTAGAGTCCAGTCAGTGTGTGGGTAGAGTCCAGTCAGTGTGTGTGTAGAGTCCAGTCAGTGTGTAGGTAGAGTCCAGTCAGTGTGTTGGTAGAGTCCAGTCAGTGTGGGTAGAGTCCAGTCAGTGTGTGGGTAGAGTCCAGTCAGTGTGTGGGTAGAGTCCAGTCAGTGTGTGGGTAGAGTCCAGTCAGTGTGTTGGTAGAGTCCAGTCAGTGTGTGGGTAGAGTCCAGTCAGTGTGTAGGTAGAGTCCAGTCAGTGTGTGGGGTAGAGTCCAGTCAGTGTGTTGGTAGAGTCCAGTCAGTGTGTGGGTAGAGTCCAGTCAGTGTGTAGGTAGAGTCCAGTCAGTGTGGGTAGAGTCCAATCAGTGTGTGGGTAGAGTCCAGTCAGTGTGTGGGTAGAGTCCAGTCAGTGTGTGGGTAGAGTCCAGTCAGTGTGTGGGTAGAGTCCAGTCAGCGTGTGGGTAGAGTCCAGTCAGTGTGTGGGTAGAGTCCAGTCAGTGTGTTGGTAGAGTCCAGTCAGTGTAGGTAGAGTCCAGTCAGTGTGTGGGTAGAGTCCAGTCAGTGTGTGGGTAGAGTCCAGTCAGTGTGTGGGTAGAGTCCAGTCAGTGTGTGGGTAGAGTCCAGTCAGTGTGTGGGTAGAGTCCAGTCAGTGTGTGGGTAGAGTCCAGTCAGTGTGTGGGTAGAGTCCAGTCAGCGAGGGTAGAGTCCAGTCAGCGTGTGGGTAGAGTCCAGTCAGCGTGTGGGTAGAGTCCAGTCAGCGTGTGGGTAGAGTCCAGTCAGCGTGTGGGTAGAGTCCAGTCAGCGTGTGGGTAGAGTCCAGTCAGTGTGTGGGTAGAGTCCAGTCAGTGTGTGGGTAGAGTCCAGTCAGTGTGTGGGTAGAGTCCAGTCAGTGTGTGGGTAGAGTCCAGTCAGTGTGTGGGTAGAGTCCAGTCAGTGTGTGGGTAGAGTCCAGTCAGTGTGTGGGTAGAGTCCAGTCAGTGTGTGGGTAGAGTCCAGTCAGTGTGTGGGTAGAGTCCAGTCAGTGTGTGGGTAGAGTCCAGTCAGTGTGTGGGTAGAGTCCAGTCAGTGTGTGGGTAGAGTCCAGTCAGTGTGTGGGTAGAGTCCAGTCAGTGTGTGGGTAGAGTCCAGTCAGCGAGGGTAGAGTCCAGTCAGCGTGTGGGTAGAGTCCAGTCAGCGTGTGGGTAGAGTCCAGTCAGCGTGTGGGTAGAGTCCAGTCAGTGTGTGGGTAGAGTCCAGTCAGTGTGTGGGTAGAGTCCAGTCAGTGTGTGGGTAGAGTCCAGTCAGTGTGTGGGTAGAGTCCAGTCAGTGTGTGGGTAGAGTTCAGTCAGTGTGTGGGTAGAGTCCAGTCAGTGTGTGGGTAGAGTCCAGTCAGTGTGTGGGTAGAGTCCAGTCAGTGTGTGGGTAGAGTCCAGTCAGTGTGTGGGTAGAGTCCAGTCAGTGTGTGGGTAGAGTCTAGTGAGTGTGTGGGTAGAGTCCAGTCAGTGTGTGGGTAGAGTCCAGTCAGTGTGTGGGTAGAGTCTAGTGAGTGTGTGGGTAGAGTCCAGTCAGTGTGTGTGTAGAGTCCAGTCAGTGTGTGGGTAGAGTCCAGTCAGTGTGTGGGTAGAGTCCAGTCAGTGTGTGGGTAGAGTCCAGTCAGTGTGTGGGTAGAGTCCAGTCAGTGTGTGGGTAGAGTCCAGTCAGTGTGTGGGTAGAGTCCAGTCAGTGTGTGGGTAGAGTCCAGTCAGCGTGTGGGTAGAGTCCAGTCAGTGTGTGGGTAGAGTCCAGTCAGCGTGTGGGTAGAGTCCAGTCAGTGTGTGGGTAGAGTCCAGTGTGTGGGTAGAGTCCAGTCAGTGTGTGGGTAGAGTCCAGTCAGTGTGTGGGTAGAGTCCAGTCAGTGTGTGGGTAGAGTCCAGTCAGTGTGTGGGTAGAGTCCAGTCAGTGTGTGGGTAGAGTCCAGTCAGCGAGGGTAGAGTCCAGTCAGCGTGTGGGTAGAGTCCAGTCAGCGTGTGGGTAGAGTCCAGTCAGCGTGTGGGTAGAGTCCAGTCAGCGTGTGGGTAGAGTCCAGTCAGCGTGTGGGTAGAGTCCAGTCAGCGTGTGGGTAGAGTCCAGTCAGTGTGTGGGTAGAGTCCAGTCAGTGTGTGGGTAGAGTCCAGTCAGTGTGTGGGTAGAGTCCAGTCAGTGTGTGGGTAGAGTCCAGTCAGTGTGTGGGTAGAGTCCAGTCAGTGTGTGGGTAGAGTCCAGTCAGTGTGTGGGTAGAGTCCAGTCAGTGTGTGGGTAGAGTCCAGTCAGTGTGTGGGTAGAGTCCAGTCAGTGTGGGTAGAGTCCAGTCAGTGTGTGGGTAGAGTCTAGTGAGTGTGTGGGTAGAGTCCAGTCAGTGTGTGGGTAGAGTCCAGTCAGTGTGTGGGTAGAGTCTAGTGAGTGTGTGGGTAGAGTCCAGTCAGTGTGTGTGTAGAGTCCAGTCAGTGTGTGGGTAGAGTCCAGTCAGTGTGTGGGTAGAGTCCAGTCAGTGTGTGTGTAGAGTCCAGTCAGTGTGTGGGTAGAGTCCAGTCAGCGTGTGGGTAGAGTCCAGTCAGCGTGTGGGTAGAGTCCAGTCAGTGTGTGGGTAGAGTCCAGTCAGTGTGTGGGTAGAGTCCAGTCAGTGTGTGGGTAGAGTCCAGTCAGTGTGTGGGTAGAGTCCAGTCAGTGTGTGGGTAGAGCCCAGTCAGTGTGTGGGTAGAGTCCAGTCAGTGTGTGGGTAGAGTCTAGTCAGTGTGTGGGTAGAGTCCAGTCAGTGTGTGGGTAGAGTCCAGTCAGTGTTTTGTTAGAGTCCAGTCAGCGTGTGGGTAGAGTCCAGTCAGTGTGGGTAGAGTCCAGTCAGTGTGTGGGTAGAGTCCAGTCAGTGTGTGTGTAGAGTCCAGTCAGTGTGTAGGTAGAGTCCAGTCAGTGTGTTGGTAGAGTCCAGTCAGTGTGGATAGAGTCCAGTCAGTGTGTGGGTAGAGTCCAGTCAGCGTGTGGGTAGAGTCCAGTCAGTGTGTGGGTAGAGTCCAGTCAGTGTGTGGGTAGAGTCCAGTCAGCGTGCGGGTAGAGTCCAGTCAGTGTGTGAGTAGAGTCCAGTCACTGTGTGTGTAGAGTCCAGTCAGTGTGAGGGTAGAGTCCAGTCAGTGTGTGGGTAGAGTCCAGTCAGTGTGAGGGTAGAGTCCAGTCAGTGTGTGGGTAGAGTCTAGTGAGTGTGTGGGTAGAGTCCAGTCAGTGTGTGTGTAGAGTCCAGTCAGTGTGTGTGTAGAGTCCAGTCAGTGTGTGGGTAGAGTCCAGTCAGTGTGTGGGTAGAGTCCAGTCAGTGTGTGTGTAGAGTCCAGTCAGTGTGTGGGTAGAGTCCAGTCAGCGTGTGGGTAGAGTCCAGTCAGCGTGTGGGTAGAGTCCAGTCAGCGTGTGGGTAGAGTCCAGTCAGTGTGTGGGTAGAGTCCAGTCAGTGTGTGGGTAGAGTCCAGTCAGTGTGTGGGTAGAGTCCAGTCAGTGTGTGGGTAGAGTCCAGTCAGTGTGTGGGTAGAGTCCAGTCAGTGTGTGGGTAGAGTCCAGTCAGTGTGTGGGTAGAGTCCAGTCAGTGTGTGGGTAGAGTCCAGTCAGTGTGTGGGTAGAGTCCAGTCAGTGTGTGGGTAGAGTCCAGTCAGTGTTTTGTTAGAGTCCAGTCAGCGTGTGGGTAGAGTCCAGTCAGTGTGGGTAGAGTCCAGTCAGTGTGTGGGTAGAGTCCAGTCAGTGTGTGTGTAGAGTCCAGTCAGTGTGTAGGTAGAGTCCAGTCAGTGTGTTGGTAGAGTCCAGTCAGTGTGGATAGAGTCCAGTCAGTGTGTGGGTAGAGTCCAGTCAGCGTGTGGGTAGAGTCCAGTCAGCGTGTGGGTAGAGTCCAGTCAGTGTGTGGGTAGAGTCCAGTCAGCGTGTGGGTAGAGTCCAGTCAGTGTGTGGGTAGAGTCCAGTCAGTGTGTGGGTAGAGTCCAGTGTGTGGGTAGAGTCCAGTCAGTGTGTGGGTAGAGTCCAGTCAGTGTGTGGGTAGAGTCCAGTCAGTGTGTGGGTAGAGTCCAGTCAGTGTGTGGGTAGAGTCCAGTCAGTGTGTGGGTAGAGTCCAGTCAGTGTGGGTAGAGTCCAGTCAGTGTGTGGGTAGAGTCTAGTGAGTGTGTGGGTAGAGTCCAGTCAGTGTGTGGGTAGAGTCCAGTCAGTGTGTGGGTAGAGTCTAGTGAGTGTGTGGGTAGAGTCCAGTCAGTGTGTGTGTAGAGTCCAGTCAGTGTGTGGGTAGAGTCCAGTCAGTGTGTGGGTAGAGTCCAGTCAGTGTGTGTGTAGAGTCCAGTCAGTGTGTGGGTAGAGTCCAGTCAGCGTGTGGGTAGAGTCCAGTCAGCGTGTGGGTAGAGTCCAGTCAGTGTGTGGGTAGAGTCCAGTCAGTGTGTGGGTAGAGTCCAGTCAGTGTGTGGGTAGAGTCCAGTCAGTGTGGGTAGAGTCCAGTCAGTGTGTGGGTAGAGTCCAGTCAGTGTGTGGGTAGAGTCCAGTCAGTGTGTGGGTAGAGTCCAGTCAGTGTGTGGGTAGAGTCCAGTCAGTGTTTTGTTAGAGTCCAGTCAGCGTGTGGGTAGAGTCCAGTCAGTGTGGGTAGAGTCCAGTCAGTGTGTGGGTAGAGTCCAGTCAGTGTGTGTTTAGAGTCCAGTCAGTGTGTAGGTAGAGTCCAGTCAGTGTGTTGGTAGAGTCCAGTCAGTGTGGATAGAGTCCAGTCAGTGTGTGGGTAGAGTCCAGTCAGCGTGTGGGTAGAGTCCAGTCAGTGTGTGGGTAGAGTCCAGTCAGTGTGTGGGTAGAGTCCAGTCAGCGTGCGGGTAGAGTCCAGTCAGCGTGCGAGTAGAGTCCAGTCAGTGTGTGTGTAGAGTCCAGTCAGTGTGAGGGTAGAGTCCAGTCAGTGTGTGGGTAGAGTCCAGTCAGTGTGAGGGTAGAGTCCAGTCAGTGTGTGGGTAGAGTCCAGTCAGTGTGTGGGTAGAGTCCAGTCAGTGTGTGGGTAGAGTCCAGTCAGCGTGTGGGTAGAGTCCAGTCAGCGTGTGGGTAGAGTCCAGTCAGTATGATGGTAGAGTCCAGTCAGTGTGTAGGTAGAGTCCAGTCAGCGTGTGGGTAGAGTCCAGTCAGCGTGTAGGTAGAGTCCAGTCAGCGTGTAGGTAGAGTCCAGTCAGCGTGTGGGTAGAGTCCAGTCAGTGTGTAGGTAGAGTCCAGTCAGTGTGTGTGTAGAGTCCAGTCAGTGTGTGGGTAGAGTCTAGTCAGTGTGTAGGTAGAGTCCAGTCAGTGTGTGTGTAGAGTCCAGTCAGTGTGTAGGTAGAGTCCAGTCAGTGTGTGTGTAGAGTCCAGTCAGTGTGTAGGTAGAGTCCAGTCAGTGTGTAGGTAGAGTCCAGTCAGTGTGGGTAGAGTCCAGTCAGTGTGTAGGTAGAGTCCAGTCAGTGTGTGTGTAGAGTCCAGTCAGTGTGTAGGTAGAGTCCAGTCAGTGTGTTGGTAGAGTCCAGTCAGCGTGTGGGTAGAGTCCAGTCAGTGTGGGTAGAGTCCAGTCAGTGTGTGGGTAGAGTCCAGTCAGTGTGTGTGTAGAGTCCAGTCAGTGTGTAGGTAGAGTCCAGTCAGTGTGTTGGTAGAGTCCAGTCAGTGTGGGTAGAGTCCAGTCAGTGTGTGGGTAGAGTCCAGTCAGTGTGTGGGTAGAGTCCAGTCAGTGTGTGGGTAGAGTCCAGTCAGTGTGTGGGTAGAGTCCAGTCAGTGTGTAGGTAGAGTCCAGTCAGTGTGTGGGGTAGAGTCCAGTCAGTGTGTTGGTAGAGTCCAGTCAGTGTGTAGGTAGAGTCCAGTCAGTGTGGGTAGAGTCCAATCAGTGTGTGGGTAGAGTCCAGTCAGTGTGTGGGTAGAGTCCAGTCAGTGTGTGGGTAGAGTCCAGTCAGTGTGTTGGTAGAGTCCAGTCAGTGTGTGGGTAGAGTCCAGTCAGTGTGTGGGTAGAGTCCAGTCAGTGTGTGGGTAGAGTCCAGTCAGCGTGTGGGTAGAGTCCAGTCAGCGTGTGGGTAGAGTCCAGTCAGTGTGTTGGTAGAGTCCAGTCAGTGTGTGGGTAGAGTCCAGTCAGTGTGTGGGTAGAGTCCAGTCAGTGTGTGGGTAGAGTCCAGTCAGTGTGTGGGTAGAGTCCAGTCAGTGTGTGGGTAGAGTCCAGTCAGTGTGTGGGTAGAGTCCAGTCAGTGTGTGGGTAGAGTCCAGTCAGCGTGTGGGTAGAGTCCAGTCAGCGTGTGGGTAGAGTCCAGTCAGCGTGTGGGTAGAGTCCAGTCAGTGTGTGGGTAGAGTCCAGTCAGTGTGTGGGTAGAGTCCAGTCAGTGTGGGTAGAGTCCAGTCAGTGTGTGGGTAGAGTCTAGTGAGTGTGTGGGTAGAGTCCAGTCAGTGTGTGGGTAGAGTCCAGTCAGTGTGTGGGTAGAGTCTAGTGAGTGTGTGGGTAGAGTCCAGTCAGTGTGTGTGTAGAGTCCAGTCAGTGTGTGGGTAGATTCCAGTCAGTGTGTGGGTAGAGTCCAGTCAGTGTGTGTGTAGAGTCCAGTCAGCGTGTGGGTAGAGTCCAGTCAGCGTGTGGGTAGAGTCCAGTCAGCGTGTGGGTAGAGTCCAGTCAATGTGTAGGTAGAGTCCAGTCAGTGTGTGGGTAGAGTCCAGTCAGTGTGAGGGTAGAGTCCAGTAAGTGTGTGGGTAGAGTCCAGTCAGTGTGTGGGTAGAGTCCAGTCAGTGTGTGGGTAGAGTCCAGTCAGTGTGGGTAGAGTCCAGTCAGTGTGTGGGTAGAGTCTAGTGAGTGTGTGGGTAGAGTCCAGTCAGTGTGTGGGTAGAGTCCAGTCAGTGTGTGGGTAGAGTCTAGTGAGTGTGTGGGTAGAGTCCAGTCAGTGTGTAGGTAGAGTCCAGTCAGTGTGTGGGTAGAGTCCATTCAGTGTGTGGGTAGAGTCCAGTCAGTGTGTGGGTAGAGTCCAGTCAGTGTGTAGGTAGAGTCCAGTCAGTGTGTGGGTAGAGTCCAGTCAGTGTGAGGGTAGAGTCCAGTCAGTGTGTGGGTAGAGTCCAGTCAGTGTGTGGGTAGAGGCCAGTCAGTGTGTGGGTAGAGTCCAGTCAGTGTGGGTAGAGTCCAGTCAGTGTGTGGGTAGAGTCTAGTGAGTGTGTGGGTAGAGTCCAGTCAGTGTGTGGGTAGAGTCCAGTCAGTGTGTGGGTAGAGTCTAGTGAGTGTGTGGGTAGAGTCCAGTCAGTGTGTGTGTAGAGTCCAGTCAGTGTGTGGGTAGAGTCCAGTCAGTGTGTGGGTAGAGTCCAGTCAGCGTGTGGGTAGAGTCCAGTCAGCGTGTGGGTAGAGTCCAGTCAGCGTGTGGGTAGAGTCCAGTCAGTGTGTGGGTAGAGTCCAGTCAGTGTGTGGGTAGAGTCCAGTCAGTGTGTGGGTAGAGTCCAGTCAGCGTGTGGGTAGAGTCCAGTCAGTGTGTGGGTAGAGTCCAGTCAGTGTGTGGGTAGAGTCCAGTCAGCGTGTGGGTAGAGTCCAGTCAGCGTGTGGGTAGAGTCCAGTCAGCGTGTGGGTAGAGTCCAGTCAGCGTGTGGGTAGAGTCCAGTCAGTGTGCGGGTAGAGTCCAGTCAGTGTGCGGGTAGAGTCCAGTCAGTGTGCGGGTAGAGTCCAGTCAGTGTGTGGGGTAGAGTCCAGTCAGTGTGTGGGTAGAGTCCAGTCAGTGTGAGGGCAGAGTCCAGTCAGTGTGTGGGTAGAGTCCAGTCAGTGTGTGGGGTAGAGTCCAGTCAGTGTGTTGGTAGAGTCCAGTCAGTGTGTAGGTAGAGTCCAGTCAGTGTGTGGGTAGAGTCCAGTCAGTGTGTGGGTAGAGTCCAGTCAGTGTGGGGGTAGAGTCCAGTCAGTGTGGGTAGAGTCCAGTCAGTGTGGGTAGAGTCCAGTCAGTGTGTGGGTAGAGTCCAGTCAGTGTGTGGGTAGAGTCCAGTCAGTGTGTTGGTAGAGTCCAGCCAGTGTGTTGGTAGAGTCCAGTCAGTGTGTTGGTAGAGTCCAGTCAGTGTGTGGGTAGAGTCCAGTCAGTGTGATGGTAGAGTCCAGTCAGTGTGTGGGTAGAGTCCAGTCAGTGTGTGGGTAGAGTCCAGTCAGTGTGTGGGTAGAGTCCAGTCAGTGTGTAGGTAGAGTCCAGTCAGTGTGTGGGTAGAGTCCAGTCAGTGTGTGGGTAGAGTCCAGTGAGTGTGTGGGTAGAGTCCAGTCAGTGTGTGGGTAGAGTCCAGTCAGTGTGTGGGTAGAGTCCAGTCAGTGTGTGGGTAGAGTCCAGTCAGTGTGTGGGTAGAGTCCAGTCAGTGTGTGGGTAGAGTCCAGTCAGTGTGTGGGGTAGAGTCCAGTCAGTGTGTGGGTAGAGTCCAGTCAGCGTGTGGGTAGAGTCCAGTCAGCGTGTGGGTAGAGTCCAGTCAGCGTGTGGGTAGAGTCCAGTCAGTGTGTAGGTAGAGTCCAGTCAGTGTGTGGGTAGAGTCCAGTCAGTGTGTGGGTAGAGTCCAGTCAGTGTGTGGGTAGAGTCCAGTCAGTGTGTAGGTAGAGTCCAGTCAGTGTGTGGGTAGAGTCCAGTCAGTGTGTGGGTAGAGTCCAGTCAGTGTGTGGGTAGAGTCCAGTCAGTGTGTGGGTAGAGTCCAGTCAGTGTGTGGGTAGAGTCCAGTCAGCGTGTGGGTAGTGTCCAGTCAGTGTGTGGGTAGAGTCCAGTCAGTGTGTGGGTAGAGTCCAGTCAGTGTGTTGGTAGAGTCCAGTCAGTGTGTATAGAGCCAGATACAGTGAAGAAAAAGGGGATCAATGCAAAGTGTCTGGGTGACCATTTAATTATCTTTTCAGCAGTCTTATGACTTGGGGTTAGCTGTTTAGGAGCCTTTTGGTCCCAGACTTGGCGCTCCGGTACCGCTTGCCATGCGTTAGCAGGGGGAAACAGTCTGTGATTTGGGTGGCTGGAGTCTTTGACCATTTTCATGGCCTTCCTCTGACACCGGCTGGTATAGAAGTCCTGGATGGCAGAAAGCTTGGCCCCAGTGATGTACTGGGCCATACGCACTACCCTCTGTAGAGCCTTACGGTTGGATGCCGAGCAGTTGCCATACCAGGTGGTGATGCAACCAGTCAGGATGCTCTCGATGGTGCACCGGTAGAACATTTTAAGGATCTGAGGGCCCATGACACATTTTTCCATCCTCGTCAGGGTGAAGAGGCATTGTCGTGCCTGTGTTGGTGTGTTTGACCATGAAAGATCCTTAGTGATGTGGACACCGAGGAACTTGAAGCTCTCGACCCGCTCCACTACAGCCCTGTTGATGTCAGTGGGGGCGTGCTCAACCCTCTGTTTCCTGTAGTCCACAATCAGCACCTTTATACAATGGGTGTGTCCTTAGAGGAATAGGGTGTGTCCTTAGAGGATAAGGGTGTGCCCATAGAGGAATAGGGTGTGTACGTAGAGGAATAGGGTGTGTCCATAGAGGAATAGGGTGTGTCCATAGAGGAATAGGGTGTGTCCTTAGAGGATAAGGGTTGTCCGTAGAGGAATAGGGTGTGCCCATAGAGGAATAGGGTGTGTACGTAGAGGAATAGGGTGTGTCCATAGAGGAATAGGGTGTGTCCATAGAGGAATAGGGTGTGTCCATAGAGGAATAGGGTGTGTCCATAGAGGAATAGGGTGTGCCCGTAGAGGAATAGGGTGTGTCCATAGAGGAATAGGGTGTGTCCATAGAGGAATAGGATGTGTCCATAGAGGAATAGGGTGTGTCCGTAGAGGAATAGGGTGTGTCCGTAGAGGAATAGGGTGTGTCCATAGATGAATGGGGTGTGTCCGTAGAGGAATAGGGTGTGTCCATAGAGGAATAGGGTGTGTCCGTAGAGGAATAGGGTGTGTCCATAGAGGAATAGGCGAAGTGAGAGAATTTACTCCACCCAAAGTCTGTCCATGAAAATAAGACCACGAAGTGAGGAGGTCAATATGAGAGTGTCGAATTTGGTCAACAAAAAATGTAAAATGTAATTTGCTACTTGAGGCTTATTTGATCGAATAGACGTTTTGTAATGCTGAGGTTTTTATGAATGCACTGATATACGTAAGTGGACGCAGGTGGCATTTCGACATCTTTATATCGGAGTTGTGCCTGTTGTTCACACGATTATCTGTCCTCTCATTGGCTAGAATGGACCCACCTGATCTCGCCTCTTCCCGCCTGCCTTCCATCTTTGAGGACATGTATTTCCATTGTTAGAACAGTCACTCGATTATCTTGTCAAAATATTATAAAAAAATTATGCATATATATATGTATATATAGAGAGAGAGAGATTTATTTTTTACTCAAACAGTCTCAATTTCCTGTTGAGAGTTAGAATATTAGAATACACAAGGTGCAATTTGGAAACTTGTTTGTGCATCAGAAGTTGTGTTGTTGTTCTGTCAATCACTGACAGCCACTAATATAGTCCGTGTCAACTAACATGATTTAGCCGGCCAGCTATCTAAACTTGTAGTAATCATTGTCGAATTACTGACCGGGGGGCCCCCAATGATTTTGTTAGTCACTCTCACTCAGATATATATTTCTTCTCCGCCCCATGGCAAAATGAATAGAATTGAAGCAAACTTGCTTTAAAACTGCAACATTTCCTGTAACTCTAAAACTGAATTTTTTTCTCTCCGCTGTCAAGACAAGTTCTGCTGAAATGTTTTGCTCGAGAGGTGGGTGTAGCTTAGGGCCCCTAAAAGGCTAGGGCCAGCTCTGACTGCATAGGGCCCCCAAAAGACTAGGGCCAGCTCTGACTGCATAGGGCCGCCAAAAGGCTAGGGCCAACTCTGACTGCATAGGGCCGCCAAAAGGCTAGGGCCAACTCTGACTGCATAGGGCCCCCAAAAGGCTAGGGCCAACTCTGACTGCATAGGGCCCCCAAAAGGCTAGGGCCAGCTCTGACTGCATAGGGCCCCCAAAAGGCTAGGGCCAACTCTGACTGCATAGGGCCGTCAAAAGACTAGGGCCAACTCTGACTGCATAGTGCCGCCAAAAGGCTAGGGCCAACTCTGACTGCATAGGGCCCCCAAAAGACTAGGGCCAGCTCTGACTGCATAGGGCCCCCAAAAGACTAGGGCCAGCTCTGACTGCATAGGGCCACCAAAAGACTAGGGCCAACTCTGACTGCATAGGGTCGCCAAAAGACTAGGGCCAACTCTGACTGCATAGGGCCCCCAAAAGGCTAGGGCCAACTCTGACTGCATAGGGCCCCCAAAAGGCTAGGGCCAACTCTGACTGCATGTGTGGGTATGGCTGTGGGTAGGAGACCCGCGAGCCACATGATAAGTACAGCTTTTCTGTAAAGTTGTCCATCCTGGGCTAGAGGGAGTTTCCACCGTATCTCTAATACCAGTCATTTCCTTTCGAATCAGTAAATGGAAGTAAACACGGGCTAACTTTGAGAAGGAGAGATAATTGGGACATAGCTACAGTAATGTTTGTCAAGAGACTGCCTGTATATATCACGTTACACCATGTGTTGAAGAGTTTCTACCATGTTTTGGTCTTTTGTCTTTCTCAGGAAGGGAAGAAGAAGTTTGACAAGGAGACAGAGAAATACTACACCGTTCTAGAGAAGCATCTGGCCTTGTCTTCCAGGAAGAAAGAGCCGTTCTTACAAGAGGTAAGTCTCATTTACGAGACAAAACAAGAGGTAAGTCTCATTTACGAGACAAAAACAAGAGGTAAGTCTCATTTACGAGACAAAAACAAGAGGTAAGTCTCAGTTACAAGACATCAAGTTCCTAACTATGAGCACATGTTATATCTGCTTCAAGCAACTGGACAGGCCTTTGTGATGAATGGATGGGATGTGTCCTAAATGGCCCTAGTTAAAAGTAGTGCACTATATAGGCAACACGGCTTTTCTAAGGTCAACTGCACTATGTCAATGCCAACACTGTTTATCCTGCTGGTTAAACAGTACCTTCACAGACAAACACACGGAGGGGTACTCTCTCAACCGGATAACCATTAACCCTTTCTCAAATAGTCTCCACAGTACACACACACACACACACACACACACACACACACACACACACACACACACACACACACACACACACACACACACACACACACACACACACACACACAAACACACACACACACACACAAACACACACACACACACACACACACACACACACACACACACACACACACACACACACACACACACACACACACACACACACACACACACACACACACACACACACACACACACACACACACACACACACACAAACACACACACACACACACACACACACACACACACACACACACACACACACACACAAACACGCATTCACACACAGACGCACACACACACACACGCATTCACACACACACGCACGCACGCACGCACACACACACACACACACACACACACACACACACACACACACACACACACACACACACACACACATTGACACACACACAAACATGCATTCACACACACACACACACACACTACCTTTCCCTTTGTCCTAAAGTTAACCCGTTGTTTGTTAACCCCCAGGCAGACACACAGATTGACAAAGAGAGACAGGTCTTCTATGACGCTTCCTTGGAGTATGTCTTCAAGATCCAGGAGGTCCAGGAAAAAAAGAAGTTTGAGTTTGTGGAACCGGTGAGTAAAAGTTTCAGTATTCCTCTCGGAGCAAAGTATTCCGTTATGGAGTCAGGTAACCCCGCTAACTGTTAAAGTTTATACAGCCGTACATTAGTTAGGATTTCATGTTCTTGTCTCTCCCTCTCAGCTGCTGGCCTTCCTGCAGGGTCTGTTCACGTTCTACCACGAAGGATACGAGCTCGCTCACGAGTTTGAGCCTTACAAACAACAGCTCCAGTTCAACCTGCAGAACGTAAGTATCCTGGTCCCTGATCAGACCTGTAGTCTTTACTAAGTAGCCTGGTCCCAGATCAGACCTGTAGTCTCTAATAAGTATCCTGGTCCCAGATCAGACCTGTAGTCTTTACTAAGTATCCTGGTCCCTGATCAGACCTGTAGTCTTTACTAAGTATCCTGGTCCCAGATCAGACCTGTAGTCTTTACTAAGTATCCTGGTCCCTGATCAGACCTGTAGTCTTTACTAAGTATCCTGGTCCCAGATCAGACCTGTAGTCTTTACTAAGTATCCTGGTCCCAGATCAGACCTGTAGTCTCTAATAAGTATCCTGGTCCCAGATCAGACCTGTAGTCTTTACTAAGTATCTTGGTCCCAGATCAGACCTGTAGTCTTTACTAAGTAGCCTGGTCCCTGATCAGACCTGTAGTCTTTACTAAGTAGCCTGGTCCCAGATCAGACCTGTAGTCTTTACTAAGTAGCCTGGTCCCTGATCAGACCTGTAATCTTTACTAAGTAGCCTGGTCCCAGATCAGACCTGTAGTCTTTACTAAGTAGCCTGGTCCCTGATCAGACCTGTAGTCTTTACTAAGTATCCTGGTCCCTGATCAGACCTGTAGTCTTTACTAAGTAGCCTGGTCCCAGATCAGACCTGTAGTCTTTACTAAGTAGCCTGGTCCCAGATCAGACCTGTAGTCTTTACTAAGTAGCCTTGTCCCTGATCTGCTTTAACTAACCCTTCTGATTGTCCACCAACTCCTCTAACTACTATCAAATAAAATCTATTGTATTTGTCACATGCGCCGAATACAACACCTTACTGTGAAATGCTTACTTGTAAGCCCTTAACCAACAATGCAGTTCAAGAAATAGAGTTACGAAAATATTTACAAAATAAACTAAAGTAAAAAAGAAAAAAGAAAAAGTAACAAAATAAAATTAAAATTCAGAGGCTATATACAGGGGGTACCGGTACAGAGTCAATGTGGAGGCTATATACAGGGGGTACGGTACAGAGTCAATGTGGAGGCTATATACAGGGGGTACCGGTACAGAGTCAATGTGGAGGCTATATACAGGGGGTACCGGTACAGAGTCAATGTGGAGACTATATACAGGGGGTACCGGTACAGAGTCAATGTGGAGACTATATACAGGGGGTCAATGTAAATAGTCTGGGTGGCTATATGATTAATTGTTCAGCAGTCTTATGGCTTGGTGGTAGAATCTGTTAAGTTGCATTTTGGTCCAAGACTTGGAGCTCCGGTACCGTTTGCTGTGTGGTAGCAGAGAGAACAGTCTATGACTAGGGTGGCTGGAGTCTTTGACAATTTTTAGGGCCTTCCTCTGACACTGCCTGGTATAGATGTCCTGGATAGCAGGAAGCTTGGCCCCAGTGATGTACTGGGCCGTACGCACTACCCTCTGTAGTGCCTTACGGTCAGATGCCGAGCAGTTGCCAAACCAGGTGGTGATGCAACCGGTGAGGATGCTCTCGAAGGTGCAGCTGTAGAACTTTTTGAGGATCTGAGGACACATGACAAGTCTTTTCTGTCTCCTGAGGGGGAAAGGTGTTGTCGTGTCCTCTTCACGACTGTTTTGGTGTGTTTGGACCATGATAGTTTGTTGGTGATGTGGACATCAAGGAACTTGAAACTCTCGACCCACTCCACTGCAGCCCCATCGATGAGAATGGGGGCGTGCTCGGTCCTCTTTTTCCTGTAGTCCACAATCGTCTCCTTTGTCTTGCTCACGTTGAGGGAGAGGTTGTTATTCTGGCACCACACAGCCAGGTCTCTGACCTCCTCCCTATAGGCTGTCTCATCGTTGTCGGTGATCAGGCCTACCACTGTTGTGTCGTTGGCAAATGTAATGATGGTGTTGGAGTCGTGGTTGGCCATGCAGTCATGGGTGAACAGGGAATACAGGAGGGGACTAAGCACGCACCCCTGAGGGGCCCCTGTGTTGAGGATCAGCGTGGCAGATGTGTTGTTACCTACCCTTACCACCTGGGAGCGGCCCGTCATGAAGTCCAGGGTCCAGTTGCAATAGGTGTTTAGTCCCAGAGTCCTTAGCTTAGTGATGAACTTTGTGATGGCACTATGGTGTCGAAACACTGAGCTGTAGTTTATGTATGGCAACGATAGTTAAATTAGTTGTCTAAAGTTTGAGCCCAAAGCAGTACTGTAGCTCCAGCTTCAATCTACAGTTTTCATATGTTTTAACTCTTAACACCCGAGGGGTTGTGTAGCTCAGGCCCACTAAAGCACAAGATCCCACAGCAAAATTAAAATGTACGGTGTACTTAATTCCAGAATATATTGACTGGAGAAATATTGATGTGTCTCTTTGGGTGCTGTAGCCCATGCGTTTCAGGAGTTTCCACAGCAGACTGGATCTTGTTCAGGTTAAAACCACAACAGACTGGATCTTGTTCAGGTTGAAACCACAACAGACTGGATCTTGTTCAGGTTAAAACCACAGCAGACTGGATCTTGTTCAGGTTAAAACCACAGCAGACTGGATCTTGTTCAGTTTGAAACCACAGCAGACTGGATCTTGTTCAGGTAGTGAAACCACAGCAGACTGGATCTTGTTCAGGTTAAAACCACAGCAGACTGGATCTTGTTCAGGTAGTGAAACCACAGCAGACTGGATCTTGTTCAGGTAGTGAAACCACAGCAGACTGGATCTTGTTCAGGTTAAAACCACAGCAGACTGGATCTTGTTCAGGTTAAAACCACAGCAGACTGGATCTTGTTCAGGTAGTGAAACCACAGCAGACTGGATATTGTTCAGTTAGTGAAACCACAGCAGACTGGATCTTGTTCAGGTAGTGAAACCACAGCAGACTGGATATTGTTCAGTTAGTGAAACCACAGCAGACTGGATCTTGTTCAGGTAGTGAACCACAGCAGACTGGATCTTGTTCAGGTAGTGAAACCACAGCAGACTGGATCATGTTCAGGTAGTGAAACCAGAGCAGACTGGATCTTGTTCAGGTTAAAACCACAGCAGACTGGATCTTGTTCAGGTAGTGAAACCACAGCAGACTGGATCTTGTTCAGGTAGTGAAACCACAGCAGACTGGATATTGTTCAGTTAGTGAAACCACAGCAGACTGGATCTTGTTCAGGTAGTGAAACCACAGCAGACTGGATCTTGTTCAGGTAGTGAAACCACAGCAGGCTGGATCTTGTTCAGGTAGTGAAACCACAGCAGACTGGATCTTGTTCAGGTAGTGAAACCACAGCAGACTGGATCTTGTTCAGGTTGAAACCACAACAGACTGGATCTTGTTAAAGGTTGAAACCACAACAGACTGGATCTTGTTCAGGTTAAAACCACAGCAGACTGGATCTTGTTCAGTTAGTGAAACCACAGCAGACTGGATCTTGTTCAGGTTGAAACCACAACAGACTGGATCTTGTTAGGTTGAAACCACAACAGACTGGATCTTGTTCAGGTTAAAACCACAGCAGACTGGATCTTGTTCAGGTTAAAACCACAGCAGACTGGATCTTGTTCAGTTTGAAACCACAGCAGACTGGATCTTGTTCAGGTAGTGAAACCACAGCAGACTGGATCTTGTTCAGGTTAAAACCACAGCAGACTGGATCTTGTTCAGGTAATGAAACCACAGCAGACTGGATCTTGTTCAGGTAGTGAAACCACAGCAGACTGGATCTTGTTCAGGTTAAAACCACAGCAGACTGGATCTTGTTCAGGTTAAAACCACAGCAGACTGGATCTTGTTCAGGTAGTGAAACCACAGCAGACTGGATATTGTTCAGTTAGTGAAACCACAGCAGACTGGATCTTGTTCAGGTTAAAACCACAGCAGACTGGATCTTGTTCAGGTTAAAACCACAGCAGACTGGATCTTGTTCAGGTTAAAACCACAGCAGACTGGATCTTGTTCAGGTAGTGAAACCACAGCAGACTGGATCTTGTTCAGTTAGTGAAACCACAGCAGACTGGATCTTGTTCAGGTAGTGAAACCACAGCAGACTGGATCTTGTTCAGGTAGTGAAACCACAGCAGACTGGATCTTGTTCAGGTAGTGAAACCACAGCAGACTGGATCTTGTTCAGGTTAAAACCACAGCAGACTGGATATTGTTCAGGTAGTGAAACCACAGCAGACTGGATCTTGTTCAGTTAGTGAAACCACAGCAGACTGGATCTTGTTCAGGTAGTGAAACCACAGCAGACTGGATCTTGTTCAGGTAGTGAAACCACAGCAGGCTGGATCTTGTTCAGGTAGTGAAACCACAGCAGACTGGATCTTGTTCAGGTAGTGAAACCACAGCAGACTGGATCTTGTTCAGGTTGAAACCACAACAGACTGGATCTTGTTAAAGGTTGAAACCACAACAGACTGGATCTTGTTCAGGTTAAAACCACAGCAGACTGGATCTTGTTCAGTTAGTGAAACCACAGCAGACTGGATCTTGTTCAGGTTGAAACCACAACAGACTGGATCTTGTTCAGGTTGAAACCACAACAGACTGGATCTTGTTCAGGTTAAAACCACAGCAGACTGGATCTTGTTCAGGTTAAAACCACAGCAGACTGGATCTTGTTCAGTTTGAAACCACAGCAGACTGGATCTTGTTCAGGTAGTGAAACCACAGCAGACTGGATCTTGTTCAGGTTAAAACCACAGCAGACTGGATCTTGTTCAGGTAATGAAACCACAGCAGACTGGATCTTGTTCAGGTAGTGAAACCACAGCAGACTGGATCTTGTTCAGGTTAAAACCACAGCAGACTGGATCTTGTTCAGGTTAAAACCACAGCAGACTGGATCTTGTTCAGGTAGTGAAACCACAGCAGACTGGATATTGTTCAGTTAGTGAAACCACAGCAGACTGGATCTTGTTCAGGTTAAAACCACAGCAGACTGGATCTTGTTCAGGTTAAAACCACAGCAGACTGGATCTTGTTCAGGTTAAAACCACAGCAGACTGGATCTTGTTCAGGTAGTGAAACCACAGCAGACTGGATCTTGTTCAGATAGTGAAACCACAGCAGACTGGATCTTGTTCAGGTAGTGAAACCACAGCAGACTGGATCTTGTTCAGGTAGTGAAACCACAGCAGACTGGATCTTGTTCAGGTAGTGAAACCACAGCAGACTGGATCTTGTTCAGGTTAAAACCACAGCAGACTGGATATTGTTCAGGTAGTGAAACCACAGCAGACTGGATCTTGTTCAGTTAGTGAAACCACAGCAGACTGGATCTTGTTCAGGTAGTGAAACCACAGCAGACTGGATCTTGTTCAGGTAGTGAAACCACAGCAGGCTGGATCTTGTTCAGGTAGTGAAACCACAGCAGACTGGATCTTGTTCAGGTAGTGAAACCACAACAGACTGGATCTTGTTCAGGTTAAAACCACAGCAGACTGGATATTGTTCAGGTTAAAACCACAGCAGACTGGATCTTGTTCAGGTTAAACCCAAAGCAGACAGGATCTTGTTCAGGTTAAAACCACAGCAGACTGGATCTTGTTCAGGTTAAAACCACAGCAGACTGGATCTTGTTCAGGTAGTGAAACCACAGCAGACTGGATCTTGTTCAGTTAGTGAAACCACAGCAGACTGGATCTTGTTCAGTTAGTGAAACCACAGCAGACTGGATCTTGTTCAGGTAGTGAAACTCAGCAGACTGGATCTTGTTCAGTTAGTGAAACCACAGCAGACTGGATCTTGTTCAGGTAGTGAAACCACAGCAGACTGGATCTTGTTCAGTTAGTGAAACCACAGCAGACTGGATCTTGTTCAGGTAGTGAAACTCAGCAGACTGGATCTTGTTCAGGTAGTGAAACCACAGCAGACTGGATCTTGTTCAGGTTAAAACCACAGCAGACTGGATCTTGTTCAGGTTAAACCCACAGCAGACTGGATCTTGTTCAGGTTAAAACCACAGCAGACTGGATCTTGTTCAGGTAGTGAAACCACAGCAGACTGGATATTGTTCAGTTAGTGAAACCACAGCAGACTGGATCTTGTTCAGGTAGTGAAACCACAGCAGACTGGATCTTGTTCAGGTAGTGAAACCACAGCAGACTGGATCTTGTTCAGGTAGTGAAACCACAGCAGGCTGGATCTTGTTCAGGTAGTGAAACCACAGCAGACTGGATCTTGTTCAGGTAGTGAAACCACAACAGACTGGATCTTGTTCAGGTTAAAACCACAGCAGACTGGATATTGTTCAGGTTAAAACCACAGCAGACTGGATCTTGTTCAGGTTAAACCCAAAGCAGACAGGATCTTGTTCAGGTTAAAACCACAGCAGACTGGATCTTGTTCAGGTTAAAACCACAGCAGACTGGATCTTGTTCAGGTAGTGAAACCACAGCAGACTGGATCTTGTTCAGTTAGTGAAACCACAGCAGACTGGATCTTGTTCAGTTAGTGAAACCACAGCAGACTGGATCTTGTTCAGTTAGTGAAACCACAGCAGACTGGATCTTGTTCAGGTAGTGAAACCACAGCAGACTGGATCTTGTTCAGTTAGTGAAACCACAGCAGACTGGATCTTGTTCAGGTAGTGAAACTCAGACGACTGGATCTTGTTCAGGTAGTGAAACCACAGCAGACTGGATCTTGTTCAGGTTAAAATCACAGCAGACTGGATCTTGTTCAGGTTAAAACCACAGCAGACTGGATCTTGTTCAGGTTAAACCCACAGCAGACTGGATCTTGTTCAGGTTAAAACCACAGCAGACTGGATCTTGTTCAGGTTAAAACCACAGTAGACTGGATCTTGTTCAGGTTGTGAAACCACAGCAGACTGGATCTTGTTCAGGTAGTGAAACCACAGCAGACTGGATCTTGTTCAGGTAGTGAAACCACATCAGACTGGATCTTGTTCAGGTTAAAACCACAGCAGACTGGATCTTGTTCAGGTTAAACCCACAGCAGACTGGATCTTGTTCAGGTTAAAACCACAGCAGACTGGATCTTGTTCAGGTTAAAACTACAGCAGACTGGATCTTGTTCAGCTTGAAACCACAGCAGACTGGATCTTGTTCAGGTAGTGAAACCACAGCAGACTGGATCTTGTTCAGGTTAAAACCACAGCAGACTGGATCTTGTTCAGGTTAAACCCACAGCAGACTGGATCTTGTTCAGGTTAAAACCACAGCAGACTGGATCTTGTTCAGGTTGAAACCACAACAGACTGGATCTTGTTCAGGTTGAAACCACAACAGACTGGATCTTGTTCAGGTTAAAACCACAGCAGACTGGATCTTGTTCAGGTTAAAACCACAGCAGACTGGATCTTGTTCAGTTTGAAACCACAGCAGACTGGATCTTGTTCAGGTAGTGAAACCACAGCAGACTGGATCTTGTTCAGGTTAAAACCACAGCAGACTGGATCTTGTTCAGGTAGTGAACCACAGCAGACTGGATCTTGTTCAGGTAGTGAAACCACAGCAGACTGGATCTTGTTCAGGTAGTGAAACCACAGCAGACTGGATCTTGTTCAGGTTAAAACCACAGCAGACTGGATCTTGTTCAGGTAGTGAAACCACAGCAGACTGGATCTTGTTCAGGTAGTGAAACCACAGCAGACTGGATATTGTTCAGTTAGTGAAACCACAGCAGACTGGATCTTGTTCAGGTAGTGAAACCACAGCAGACTGGATCTTGTTCAGGTAGTGAAACCACAGCAGGCTGGATCTTGTTCAGGTAGTGAAACCACAGCAGACTGGATCTTGTTCAGTTAGTGAAACCACAGCAGACTGGATCTTGTTCAGGTAGTGAAACTCAGCAGACTGGATCTTGTTCAGTTAGTGAAACCACAGCAGACTGGATCTTGTTCAGGTAGTGAAACCACAGCAGACTGGATCTTGTTCAGTTAGTGAAACCACAGCAGACTGGATCTTGTTCAGGTAGTGAAACTCAGCAGACTGGATCTTGTTCAGGTAGTGAAACCACAGCAGACTGGATCTTGTTCAGGTTAAAACCACAGCAGACTGGATCTTGTTCAGGTTAAACCCACAGCAGACTGGATCTTGTTCAGGTTAAAACCACAGCAGACTGGATCTTGTTCAGGTAGTGAAACCACAGCAGACTGGATATTGTTCAGTTAGTGAAACCACAGCAGACTGGATCTTGTTCAGGTAGTGAAACCACAGCAGACTGGATCTTGTTCAGGTAGTGAAACCACAGCAGACAGGATCTTGTTCAGGTAGTGAAACCACAGCAGGCTGGATCTTGTTCAGGTAGTGAAACCACAGCAGACTGGATCTTGTTCAGGTAGTGAAACCACAACAGACTGGATCTTGTTCAGGTTAAAACCACAGCAGACTGGATATTGTTCAGGTTAAAACCACAGCAGACTGGATCTTGTTCAGGTTAAACCCAAAGCAGACAGGATCTTGTTCAGGTTAAAACCACAGCAGACTGGATCTTGTTCAGGTTAAAACCACAGCAGACTGGATCTTGTTCAGGTAGTGAAACCACAGCAGACTGGATCTTGTTCAGTTAGTGAAACCACAGCAGACTGGATCTTGTTCAGTTAGTGAAACCACAGCAGACTGGATCTTGTTCAGTTAGTGAAACCACAGCAGACTGGATCTTGTTCAGGTAGTGAAACCACAGCAGACTGGATCTTGTTCAGTTAGTGAAACCACAGCAGACTGGATCTTGTTCAGGTAGTGAAACTCAGCAGACTGGATCTTGTTCAGGTAGTGAAACCACAGCAGACTGGATCTTGTTCAGGTTAAAATCACAGCAGACTGGATCTTGTTCAGGTTAAAACCACAGCAGACTGGATCTTGTTCAGGTTAAACCCACAGCAGACTGGATCTTGTTCAGGTTAAAACCACAGCAGACTGGATCTTGTTCAGGTTAAAACCACAGTAGACTGGATCTTGTTCAGGTTGTGAAACCACAGCAGACTGGATCTTGTTCAGGTAGTGAAACCACAGCAGACTGGATCTTGTTCAGGTAGTGAAACCACATCAGACTGGATCTTGTTCAGGTTAAAACCACAGCAGACTGGATCTTGTTCAGGTTAAACCCACAGCAGACTGGATCTTGTTCAGGTTAAAACCACAGCAGACTGGATCTTGTTCAGGTTAAAACCACAGCAGACTGGATCTTGTTCAGCTTGAAACCACAGCAGACTGGATCTTGTTCAGGTAGTGAAACCACAGCAGACTGGATCTTGTTCAGGTTAAAACCACAGCAGACTGGATCTTGTTCAGGTAGTGAAACCACAGCAGACTGGATATTGTTCAGTTAGTGAAACCACAGCAGACTGGATCTTGTTCAGGTAGTGAACCACAGCAGACTGGATCTTGTTCAGGTAGTGAAACCACAGCAGACTGGATCTTGTTCAGGTAGTGAAACCACAGCAGACTGGATCTTGTTCAGGTTAAAACCACAGCAGACTGGATCTTGTTCAGGTAGTGAAACCACAGCAGACTGGATCTTGTTCAGGTAGTGAAACCACAGCAGACTGGATATTGTTCAGTTAGTGAAACCACAGCAGACTGGATCTTGTTCAGGTAGTGAAACCACAGCAGACTGGATCTTGTTCAGGTAGTGAAACCACAGCAGGCTGGATCTTGTTCAGGTAGTGAAACCACAGCAGACTGGATCTTGTTCAGGTAGTGAAACCACAGCAGACTGGATCTTGTTCAGGTTGAAACCACAACAGACTGGATCTTGTTAAAGGTTGAAACCACAACAGACTGGATCTTGTTCAGGTTAAAACCACAGCAGACTGGATCTTGTTCAGTTAGTGAAACCACAGCAGACTGGATCTTGTTCAGGTTGAAACCACAACAGACTGGATCTTGTTCAGGTTGAAACCACAACAGACTGGATCTTGTTCAGGTTAAAACCACAGCAGACTGGATCTTGTTCAGGTTAAAACCACAGCAGACTGGATCTTGTTCAGTTTGAAACCACAGCAGACTGGATCTTGTTCAGGTAGTGAAACCACAGCAGACTGGATCTTGTTCAGGTTAAAACCACAGCAGACTGGATCTTGTTCAGGTAGTGAACCACAGCAGACTGGATCTTGTTCAGGTAGTGAAACCACAGCAGACTGGATCTTGTTCAGGTAGTGAAACCACAGCAGACTGGATCTTGTTCAGGTTAAAACCACAGCAGACTGGATCTTGTTCAGGTAGTGAAACCACAGCAGACTGGATCTTGTTCAGGTAGTGAAACCACAGCAGACTGGATATTGTTCAGTTAGTGAAACCACAGCAGACTGGATCTTGTTCAGGTAGTGAAACCACAGCAGACTGGATCTTGTTCAGGTAGTGAAACCACAGCAGGCTGGATCTTGTTCAGGTAGTGAAACCACAGCAGACTGGATCTTGTTCAGGTAGTGAAACCACAGCAGACTGGATCTTGTTCAGGTTGAAACCACAACAGACTGGATCTTGTTAAAGGTTGAAACCACAACAGACTGGATCTTGTTCAGGTTAAAACCACAGCAGACTGGATCTTGTTCAGTTAGTGAAACCACAGCAGACTGGATCTTGTTCAGGTTGAAACCACAACAGACTGGATCTTGTTCAGGTTGAAACCACAACAGACTGGATCTTGTTCAGGTTAAAACCACAGCAGACTGGATCTTGTTCAGGTTAAAACCACAGCAGACTGGATCTTGTTCAGTTTGAAACCACAGCAGACTGGATCTTGTTCAGGTAGTGAAACCACAGCAGACTGGATCTTGTTCAGGTTAAAACCACAGCAGACTGGATCTTGTTCAGGTTAAAACCACAGCAGACT
This sequence comes from Salvelinus alpinus, assembly GCF_045679555.1. Lineage (NCBI taxonomy): Eukaryota > Metazoa > Chordata > Actinopteri > Salmoniformes > Salmonidae > Salvelinus > Salvelinus alpinus. The sequence goes on along the minus strand of NC_092106.1, from coordinate 41,330,983 downwards.
GGATCTTGTTCAGGTAGTGAAACCACAGCAGACTGGATATTGTTCAGTTAGTGAAACCACAGCAGACTGGATCTTGTTCAGGTTAAAACCACAGCAGACTGGATCTTGTTCAGGTTAAAACCACAGCAGACTGGATCTTGTTCAGGTTAAAACCACAGCAGACTGGATCTTGTTCAGGTAGTGAAACCACAGCAGACTGGATATTGTTCAGTTAGTGAAACCACAGCAGACTGGATCTTGTTCAGGTAGTGAAACCACAGCAGACTGGATCTTGTTCAGGTAGTGAAACCACAGCAGACTGGATCTTGTTCAGGTTAAAACCACAGCAGACTGGATCTTGTTCAGGTAGTGAAACCACAGCAGACTGGATCTTGTTCAGTTAGTGAAACCACAGCAGACTGGATCTTGTTCAGGTAGTGAAACCACAGCAGACTGGATCTTGTTCAGGTAGTGAAACCACAGCAGGCTGGATCTTGTTCAGGTAGTGAAACCACAGCAGACTGGATCTTGTTCAGGTAGTGAAACCACAACAGTCTGGATCTTGTTCAGGTTAAAACCACAGCAGACTGGATATTGTTCAGGTTAAAACCACAGCAGACTGGATCTTGTTCAGGTTAAACCCAAAGCAGACAGGATCTTGTTCAGGTTAAAACCACAGCAGACTGGATCTTGTTCAGGTTAAAACCACAGCAGACTGGATCTTGTTCAGGTAGTGAAACCACAGCAGACTGGATCTTGTTCAGTTAGTGAAACCACAGCAGACTGGATCTTGTTCAGTTAGTGAAACCACAGCAGACTGGATCTTGTTCAGGTAGTGAAACTCAGCAGACTGGATCTTGTTCAGTTAGTGAAACCACAGCAGACTGGATCTTGTTCAGGTAGTGAAACCACAGCAGACTGGATCTTGTTCAGTTAGTGAAACCACAGCAGACTGGATCTTGTTCAGGTAGTGAAACTCAGCAGACTGGATCTTGTTCAGGTAGTGAAACCACAGCAGACTGGATCTTGTTCAGGTTAAAACCACAGCAGACTGGATCTTGTTCAGGTTAAACCCACAGCAGACTGGATCTTGTTCAGGTTAAAACCACAGCAGACTGGATCTTGTTCAGGTTAAAACCAAAGTAGACTGGATCTTGTTCAGGTTGTGAAACCACAGCAGACTGGATCTTGTTCAGGTAGTGAAACCACAGCAGACTGGATCTTGTTCAGGTAGTGAAACCACATCAGACTGGATCTTGTTCAGGTTAAAACCACAGCAGACTGGATCTTGTTCAGGTTAAACCCACAGCAGACTGGATCTTGTTCAGGTTAAAACCACAGCAGACTGGATCTTGTTCAGGTTAAAACCACAGTAGACTGGATCTTGTTCAGGTTGTGAAACCACAGCAGACTGGATCTTGTTCAGGTAGTGAAACCACAGCAGACTGGATCTTGTTCAGGTAGTGAAACCACATCAGACTGGATCTTGTTCAGGTTGAAACCACAGCAGACTGGATCTTGTTCAGGTTAAAACCACAGCAGACTGGATCTTGTTCAGGTAGTGAAACCACAGCAGACTGGATCTTGTTCAGGTTAAAACCACAGCAGACTGGATCTTGTTCAGGTTAAAACCACAGCAGACTGGATCTTGTTCAGGTAGTGAAACCACAGCAGACTGGATCTTGTTCAGGTAGTGAAACCACATCAGACTGGATCTTGTTCAGGTTGAAACCACAGTAGACTGGATCTTGTTCAGGTAGTGAAACCACATCAGACTGGATCTTGTTCAGGTAGTGAAACCACATCAGACTGGATCTTGTTCAGGTAGTGAAACCACATCAGACTGGATCTTGTTCAGGTAGTGAAACCACAGCAGACTGGATCTTGTTCAGGTAGTGAAACCACAGCAGACTGGATCTTGTTCAGGTAGTGAAACCACAGCAGACTGGATCTTGTTCAGGTTAAAACCACAGCAGACTGGATCTTGTTCAGGTAGTGAAACCACAGCAGACTGGATCTTGTTCAGGTAGTGAAACCACATCAGACTGGATCTTGTTCAGGTTGAAACCACAGTAGACTGGATCTTGTTCAGGTAGTGAAACCACATCAGACTGGATCTTGTTCAGGTAGTGAAACCACATCAGACTGGATCTTGTTCAGGTAGTGAAACCACATCAGACTGGATCTTGTTCAGGTAGTGAAACCACAGCAGACTGGATCTTGTTCAGGTAGTGAAACCACAGCAGACTGGATCTTGTTCAGGTAGTGAAACCACAGCAGACTGGATCTTGTTCAGGTTAAAACCACAGCAGACTGGATCTTGTTCAGGTAGTGAAACCACAGCAGACTGGATCTTGTTCAGGTAGTGAAACCACAGCAGACTGGATATTGTTCAGTTAGTGAAACCACAGCAGACTGGATCTTGTTCAGGTAGTGAAACCACAGCAGACTGGATCTTGTTCAGGTAGTGAAACCACGGCAGGCTGGATCTTGTTCAGGTAGTGAAACCACAGCAGACTGGATCTTATTCAGGTAGTGAAACCACAGCAGACTGGATCTTGTTCAGGTTGAAACCACAACAGACTGGATCTTGTTCAGGTTGAAACCACAACAGACTGGATCTTGTTCAGGTTAAAACCACAGCAGACTGGATCTTGTTCAGTTAGTGAAACCACAGCAGACTGGATCTTGTTCAGGTTGAAACCACAACAGACTGGATCTTGTTCAGGTTGAAACCACAACAGACTGGATATTGTTCAGGTTAAAACCACAGCAGACTGGATCTTGTTCAGGTTAAAACCACAGCAGACTGGATCTTGTTCAGTTTGAAACCACAGCAGACTGGATCTTGTTCAGGTAGTTAAACCACAGCAGACTGGATCTTGTTCAGGTTAAAACCACAGCAGACTGGATCTTGTTCAGGTAGTGAAACCACAGCAGACTGGATATTGTTCAGTTAGTGAAACCACAGCAGACTGGATCTTGTTCAGGTAGTGAACCACAGCAGACTGGATCTTGTTCAGGTAGTGAAACCACAGCAGACTGGATCTTGTTCAGGTAGTGAAACCACAGCAGACTGGATCTTGTTCAGGTTAAAACCACAGCAGACTGGATCTTGTTCAGGTAGTGAAACCACAGCAGACTGGATCTTGTTCAGGTAGTGAAACCACAGCAGACTGGATATTGTTCAGTTAGTGAAACCACAGCAGACTGGATCTTGTTCAGGTAGTGAAACCACAGCAGACTGGATCTTGTTCAGGTAGTGAAACCACAGCAGGCTGGATCTTGTTCAGGTAGTGAAACCACAGCAGACTGGATCTTGTTCAGGTAGTGAAACCACAACAGACTGGATCTTGTTCAGGTTGAAACCACAACAGACTGGATCTTGTTCAGGTTAAAACCACAGCAGACTGGATCTTGTTCAGTTAGTGAAACCACAGCAGACTGGATCTTGTTCAGGTTGAAACCACAACAGACTGGATCTTGTTCAGGTTGAAACCACAACAGACTGGATCTTGTTCAGGTTAAAACCACAGCAGACTGGATCTTGTTCAGGTTAAAACCACAGCAGACTGGATCTTGTTCAGTTTGAAACCACAGCAGACTGGATCTTGTTCAGGTAGTGAAACCACAGCAGACTGGATCTTGTTCAGGTTAAAACCACAGCAGACTGGATCTTGTTCAGGTAGTGAAACCACAGCAGACTGGATCTTGTTCAGGTAGTGAAACCACAGCAGACTGGATCTTGTTCAGGTTAAAACCACAGCAGACTGGATCTTGTTCAGGTTAAAACCACAGCAGACTGGATCTTGTTCAGGTAGTGAAACCACAGCAGACTGGATATTGTTCAGTTAGTGAAACCACAGCAGACTGGATCTTGTTCAGGTAGTGAAACCACAGCAGACTGGATCTTGTTCAGGTTAAAACCACAGCAGACTGGATCTTGTTCAGGTTACAACCACAGCAGACTGGATCTTGTTCAGGTAGTGAAACCACAGCAGACTGGATATTGTTCAGTTAGTGAAACCACAGCAGACTGGATCTTGTTCAGGTAGTGAAACCACAGCAGACTGGATCTTGTTCAGGTTAAAACCACAGCAGACTGGATCTTGTTCAGATAGTGAAACCACAGCAGACTGGATCTTGTTCAGTTAGTGAAACCACAGCAGACTGGATCTTGTTCAGGTAGTGAAACCACAGCAGACTGGATCTTGTTCAGGTAGTGAAACCACAGCAGGCTGGATCTTGTTCAGGTAGTGAAACCACAGCAGATTGGATCTTGTTCAGGTAGTGAAACCACAACAGACTGGATCTTGTTCAGGTTAAAACCACAGCAGACTGGATATTGTTCAGGTTAAAACCACAGCAGACTGGATCTTGTTCAGGTTAAACCCACAGCAGACTGGATCTTGTTCAGGTTAAAACCACAGCAGACTGGATCTTGTTCAGGTTAAAACCACAGCAGACTGGATCTTGTTCAGGTAGTGAAACCACAGCAGACTGGATCTTGTTCAGTTAGTGAAACCACAGCAGACTGGATCTTGTTCAGTTAGTGAAACCACAGCAGACTGGATCTTGTTCAGGTAGTGAAACCACAGCAGACTGGATCTTGTTCAGGTAGTGAAAGCACAGCAGACTGGATCTTGTTCAGTTAGTGAAACCACAGCAGACTGGATCTTGTTCAGGTAGTGAAACTCAGCAGACTGGATCTTGTTCAGGTAGTGAAACCACAGCAGACTGGATCTTGTTCAGGTTAAAATCACAGCAGACTGGATCTTGTTCAGGTTAAAACCACAGCAGACTTGATCTTGTTCAGGTTAAACCCACAGCAGACTGGATTTTGTTCAGGTTAAAACCACAGCAGACTGGATCTTGTTCAGTTTAAAACCACAGTAGACTGGATCTTGTTCAGGTTGTGAAACCACAGCAGACTGGATCTTGTTCAGGTAGTGAAACCACAGCAGACTGGATCTTGTTCAGGTAGTGAAACCACATCAGACTGGATCTTGTTCAGGTTAAAACCACAGCAGACTGGATCTTGTTCAGGTTAAAATCACAGCAGACTGGATCTTGTTCAGGTTAAAACCACAGCAGACTGGATCTTGTTCAGGTTAAACCCACAGCAGACTGGATCTTGTTCAGGTTAAAACCACAGCAGACTGGATCTTGTTCAGGTTAAAACCACAGTAGACTGGATCTTGTTCAGGTTGTGAAACCACAGCAGACTGGATCTTGTTCAGGTATTGAAACCACAGCAGACTGGATCTTGTTCAGGTAGTGAAACCACATCAGACTGGATCTTGTTCAGGTTAAAACCACAGCAGACTGGATCTTGTTCAGGTTAAACCCACAGCAGACTGGATCTTGTTCAGTTTGAAACCACAGCAGACTGGATCTTGTTCAGGTAGTGAAACCACAGCAGACTGGATCTTGTTCAGGTTAAAACCACAGCAGACTGGATCTTGTTCAGGTAGTGAAACCACAGCAGACTGGATATTGTTCAGTTAGTGAAACCACAGCAGACTGGATCTTGTTCAGGTAGTGAACCACAGCAGACTGGATCTTGTTCAGGTAGTGAAACCACAGCAGACTGGATCTTGTTCAGGTAGTGAAACCACAGCAGACTGGATCTTGTTCAGGTTAAAACCACAGCAGACTGGATCTTGTTCAGGTAGTGAAACCACAGCAGACTGGATCTTGTTCAGGTAGTGAAACCACAGCAGACTGGATATTGTTCAGTTAGTGAAACCACAGCAGACTGGATCTTGTTCAGGTAGTGAAACCACAGCAGACTGGATCTTGTTCAGGTAGTGAAACCACAGCAGGCTGGATCTTGTTCAGGTAGTGAAACCACAGCAGACTGGATCTTGTTCAGGTAGTGAAACCACAACAGACTGGATCTTGTTCAGGTTAAAACCACAGCAGACTGGATCTTGTTCAGTTAGTGAAACCACAGCAGACTGGATCTTGTTCAGGTTGAAACCACAACAGACTGGATCTTGTTCAGGTTGAAACCACAACAGACTGGATCTTGTTCAGGTTAAAACCACAGCAGACTGGATCTTGTTCAGGTTAAAACCACAGCAGACTGGATCTTGTTCAGTTTGAAACCACAGCAGACTGGATCTTGTTCAGGTAGTGAAACCACAGCAGACTGGATCTTGTTCAGGTTAAAACCACAGCAGACTGGATCTTGTTCAGGTAGTGAAACCACAGCAGACTGGATCTTGTTCAGGTAGTGAAACCACAGCAGACTGGATCTTGTTCAGGTTAAAACCACAGCAGACTGGATCTTGTTCAGGTTAAAACCACAGCAGACTGGATCTTGTTCAGGTAGTGAAACCACAGCAGACTGGATATTGTTCAGTTAGTGAAACCACAGCAGACTGGATCTTGTTCAGGTAGTGAAACCACAGCAGACTGGATCTTGTTCAGGTTAAAACCACAGCAGACTGGATCTTGTTCAGGTTAAAACCACAGCAGACTGGATCTTGTTCAGGTAGTGAAACCACAGCAGACTGGATATTGTTCAGTTAGTGAAACCACAGCAGACTGGATCTTGTTCAGGTAGTGAAACCACAGCAGACTGGATCTTGTTCAGGTAGTGAAACCACAGCAGACTGGATCTTGTTCAGGTAGTGAAACCACAGCAGACTGGATCTTGTTCAGGTTAAAACCACAGCAGACTGGATCTTGTTCAGATAGTGAAACCACAGCAGACTGGATCTTGTTCAGTTAGTGAAACCACAGCAGACTGGATCTTGTTCAGGTAGTGAAACCACAGCAGACTGGATCTTGTTCAGGTAGTGAAACCACAGCAGGCTGGATCTTGTTCAGGTAGTGAAACCACAGCAGATTGGATCTTGTTCAGGTAGTGAAACCACAACAGACTGGATCTTGTTCAGGTTAAAACCACAGCAGACTGGATATTGTTCAGGTTAAAACCACAGCAGACTGGATCTTGTTCAGGTTAAACCCACAGCAGACTGGATCTTGTTCAGGTTAAAACCACAGCAGACTGGATCTTGTTCAGGTTAAAACCACAGCAGACTGGATCTTGTTCAGGTAGTGAAACCACAGCAGACTGGATCTTGTTCAGTTAGTGAAACCACAGCAGACTGGATCTTGTTCAGTTAGTGAAACCACAGCAGACTGGATCTTGTTCAGGTAGTGAAACTCAGCAGACTGGATCTTGTTCAGTTAGTGAAACCACAGCAGACTGGATCTTGTTCAGGTAGTGAAACCACAGCAGACTGGATCTTGTTCAGTTAGTGAAACCACAGCAGACTGGATCTTGTTCAGGTAGTGAAACTCAGCAGACTGGATCTTGTTCAGGTAGTGAAACCACAGCAGACTGGATCTTGTTCAGGTTAAAATCACAGCAGACTGGATCTTGTTCAGGTTAAAACCACAGCAGACTTGATCTTGTTCAGGTTAAACCCACAGCAGACTGGATCTTGTTCAGGTTAAAACCACAGCAGACTGGATCTTGTTCAGGTTAAAACCACAGTAGACTGGATCTTGTTCAGGTTGTGAAACCACAGCAGACTGGATCTTGTTCAGGTAGTGAAACCACAGCAGACTGGATCTTGTTCAGGTAGTGAAACCACATCAGACTGGATCTTGTTCAGGTTAAAACCACAGCAGACTGGATCTTGTTCAGGTTAAAATCACAGCAGACTGGATCTTGTTCAGGTTAAAACCACAGCAGACTGGATCTTGTTCAGGTTAAACCCACAGCAGACTGGATCTTGTTCAGGTTAAAACCACAGCAGACTGGATCTTGTTCAGGTTAAAACCACAGTAGACTGGATCTTGTTCAGGTTGTGAAACCACAGCAGACTGGATCTTGTTCAGGTAGTGAAACCACAGCAGACTGGATCTTGTTCAGGTAGTGAAACCACATCAGACTGGATCTTGTTCAGGTTAAAACCACAGCAGACTGGATCTTGTTCAGGTTAAACCCACAGCAGACTGGATCTTGTTCAGGTTAAAACCACAGCAGACTGGATCTTGTTCAGGTAGTGAAACCACAGCAGACTGGATCTTGTTCAGGTAGTGAAACCACAGCAGACTGGATCTTGTTCAGGTTAAAACCACAGCAGACTGGATCTTGTTCAGGTTAAAACCACAGCAGACTGGATCTTGTTCAGGTAGTGAAACCACAGCAGACTGGATATTGTTCAGTTAGTGAAACCACAGCAGACTGGATCTTGTTCAGGTAGTGAAACCACAGCAGACTGGATCTTGTTCAGGTTAAAACCACAGCAGACTGGATCTTGTTCAGGTTGAAACCACAGCAGACTGGATCTTGTTCAGGTAGTGAAACCACAGCAGACTGGATATTGTTCATTTAGTGAAACCACAGCAGACTGGATCTTGTTCAGGTAGTGAAACCACAGCAGACTGGATCTTGTTCAGGTAGTGAAACCACAGCAGACTGGATCTTGTTCAGGTAGTGAAACCACAGCAGACTGGATCTTGTTCAGGTTAAAACCACAGCAGACTGGATCTTGTTCAGGTAGTGAAACCACAGCAGACTGGATCTTGTTCAGGTAGTGAAACCACAGCAGACTGGATATTGTTCAGTTAGTGAAACCACAGCAGACTGGATCTTGTTCAGGTAGTGAAACCACAGCAGACTGGATCTTGTTCAGGTAGTGAAACCACAGCAGGCTGGATCTTGTTCAGGTAGTGAAACCACAGCAGACTGGATCTTGTTCAGGTAGTGAAACCACAGCAGACTGGATCTTGTTCAGGTTGAAACCACAACAAACTGGATCTTGTTCAGGTTGAAACCACAACAGACTGGATCTTGTTCAGGTTAAAACCACAGCAGACTGGATCTTGTTCAGTTAGTGAAACCACAGCAGACTGGATCTTGTTCAGGTTGAAACCACAACAGACTGGATCTTGTTCAGGTTGAAACCACAACAGACTGGATATTGTTCAGGTTAAAACCACAGCAGACTGGATCTTGTTCAGGTTAAAACCATAGCAGACTGGATCTTGTTCAGTTTGAAACCACAGCAGACTGGATCTTGTTCAGGTAGTGAAACCACAGCAGAATGGATCTTGTTCAGGTTAAAACCACAGCAGACTGGATCTTGTTCAGGTAGTGAAACCACAGCAGACTGGATATTGTTCAGTTAGTGACACCACAGCAGACTGGATCTTGTTTAGGTAGTGAACCACAGCAGACTGGATCTTGTTCAGGTAGTGAAACCACAGCAGACTGGATCTTGTTCAGGTAGTGAAACCACAGCAGACTGGATCTTGTTCAGGTTAAAACCACAGCAGACTGGATCTTGTTCAGGTAGTGAAACCACAGCAGACTGGATCTTGTTCAGGTAGTGAAACCACAGCAGACTGGATATTGTTCAGTTAGTGAAACCACAGCAGACTGGATCTTGTTCAGGTAGTGAAACCACAGCAGACTGGATCTTGTTCAGGTAGTGAAACCACAGCAGGCTGGATCTTGTTCAGGTAGTGAAACCACAGCAGACTGGATCTTGTTCAGGTAGTGAAACCACAGCAGACTGGATCTTGTTCAGGTTGAAACCACAACAGACTGGATCTTGTTAAAGGTTGAAACCACAACAGACTGGATCTTGTTCAGGTTAAAACCACAGCAGACTGGATCTTGTTCAGTTAGTGAAACCACAGCAGACTGGATCTTGTTCAGGTTGAAACCACAACAGACTGGATCTTGTTCAGGTTGAAACCACAACAGACTGGATCTTGTTCAGGTTAAAACCACAGCAGACTGGATCTTGTTCAGGTTAAAACCACAGCAGACTGGATCTTGTTCAGTTTGAAACCACAGCAGACTGGATCTTGTTCAGGTAGTGAAACCACAGCAGACTGGATCTTGTTCAGGTTAAAACCACAGCAGACTGGATCTTGTTCAGGTAATGAAACCACAGCAGACTGGATCTTGTTCAGGTAGTGAAACCACAGCAGACTGGATCTTGTTCAGGTTAAAACCACAGCAGACTGGATCTTGTTCAGGTTAAAACCACAGCAGACTGGATCTTGTTCAGGTAGTGAAACCACAGCAGACTGGATATTGTTCAGTTAGTGAAACCACAGCAGACTGGATCTTGTTCAGGTTAAAACCACAGCAGACTGGATCTTGTTCAGGTTAAAACCACAGCAGACTGGATCTTGTTCAGGTTAAAACCACAGTAGACTGGATCTTGTTCAGGTTGTGAAACCACAGCAGACTGGATCTTGTTCAGGTAGTGAAACCACAGCAGACTGGATCTTGTTCAGGTAGTGAAACCACATCAGACTGGATCTTGTTCAGGTTAAAACCACAGCAGACTGGATCTTGTTCAGGTTAAACCCACAGCAGACTGGATCTTGTTCAGGTTAAAACCACAGCAGACTGGATCTTGTTCAGGTTAAAACCACAGTAGACTGGATCTTGTTCAGGTTGTGAAACCACAGCAGACTGGATCTTGTTCAGGTAGTGAAACCACAGCAGACTGGATCTTGTTCAGGTAGTGAAACCACATCAGACTGGATCTTGTTCAGGTTGAAACCACAGCAGACTGGATCTTGTTCAGGTTAAAACCACAGCAGACTGGATCTTGTTCAGGTAGTGAAACCACAGCAGACTGGATCTTGTTCAGGTTAAAACCACAGCAGACTGGATCTTGTTCAGGTTAAAACCACAGCAGACTGGATCTTGTTCAGGTAGTGAAACCACAGCAGACTGGATCTTGTTCAGGTAGTGAAACCACATCAGACTGGATCTTGTTCAGGTTGAAACCACAGTAGACTGGATCTTGTTCAGGTAGTGAAACCACATCAGACTGGATCTTGTTCAGGTAGTGAAACCACATCAGACTGGATCTTGTTCAGGTAGTGAAACCACATCAGACTGGATCTTGTTCAGGTAGTGAAACCACAGCAGACTGGATCTTGTTCAGGTAGTGAAACCACAGCAGACTGGATCTTGTTCAGGTAGTGAAACCACAGCAGACTGGATCTTGTTCAGGTTAAAACCACAGCAGACTGGATCTTGTTCAGGTAGTGAAACCACAGCAGACTGGATCTTGTTCAGGTAGTGAAACCACATCAGACTGGATCTTGTTCAGGTTGAAACCACAGTAGACTGGATCTTGTTCAGGTAGTGAAACAACATCAGACTGGATCTTGTTCAGGTAGTGAAACCACATCAGACTGGATCTTGTTCAGGTAGTGAAACCACATCAGACTGGATCTTGTTCAGGTAGTGAAACCACAGCAGACTGGATCTTGTTCAGGTAGTGAAACCACAGCAGACTGGATCTTGTTCAGGTAGTGAAACCACAGCAGACTGGATCTTGTTCAGGTTAAAACCACAGCAGACTGGATCTTGTTCAGGTAGTGAAACCACAGCAGACTGGATCTTGTTCAGGTAGTGAAACCACAGCAGACTGGATATTGTTCAGGTAGTGAAACCACAGCAGACTGGATCTTGTTCAGGTAGTGAAACCACAGCAGACTGGATCTTGTTCAGGTAGTGAAACCACGGCAGGCTGGATCTTGTTCAGGTAGTGAAACCACAGCAGACTGGATCTTATTCAGGTAGTGAAACCACAGCAGACTGGATCTTGTTCAGGTTGAAACCACAACAGACTGGATCTTGTTCAGGTTGAAACCACAACAGACTGGATCTTGTTCAGGTTAAAACCACAGCAGACTGGATCTTGTTCAGTTAGTGAAACCACAGCAGACTGGATCTTGTTCAGGTTGAAACCACAACAGACTGGATCTTGTTCAGGTTGAAACCACAACAGACTGGATATTGTTCAGGTTAAAACCACAGCAGACTGGATCTTGTTCAGGTTAAAACCACAGCAGACTGGATCTTGTTCAGTTTGAAACCACAGCAGACTGGATCTTGTTCAGGTAGTTAAACCACAGCAGACTGGATCTTGTTCAGGTTAAAACCACAGCAGACTGGATCTTGTTCAGGTAGTGAAACCACAGCAGACTGGATATTGTTCAGTTAGTGAAACCACAGCAGACTGGATCTTGTTCAGGTAGTGAACCACAGCAGACTGGATCTTGTTCAGGTAGTGAAACCACAGCAGACTGGATCTTGTTCAGGTAGTGAAACCACAGCAGACTGGATCTTGTTCAGGTTAAAACCACAGCAGACTGGATCTTGTTCAGGTAGTGAAACCACAGCAGACTGGATCTTGTTCAGGTAGTGAAACCACAGCAGACTGGATATTGTTCAGTTAGTGAAACCACAGCAGACTGGATCTTGTTCAGGTAGTGAAACCACAGCAGACTGGATCTTGTTCAGGTAGTGTAACCACAGCAGGCTGGATCTTGTTCAGGTAGTGAAACCACAGCAGACTGGATCTTGTTCAGGTAGTGAAACCACAACAGACTGGATCTTGTTCAGGTTGAAACCACAACAGACTGGATCTTGTTCAGGTTAAAACCACAGCAGACTGGATCTTGTTCAGTTAGTGAAACCACAGCAGACTGGATCTTGTTCAGGTTGAAACCACAACAGACTGGATCTTGTTCAGGTTGAAACCACAACAGACTGGATCTTGTTCAGGTTAAAACCACAGCAGACTGGATCTTGTTCAGGTTAAAACCACAGCAGACTGGATCTTGTTCAGTTTGAAACCACAGCAGACTGGATCTTGTTCAGGTAGTGAAACCACAGCAGACTGGATCTTGTTCAGGTTAAAACCACAGCAGACTGGATCTTGTTCAGGTAGTGAAACCACAGCAGACTGGATCTTGTTCAGGTAGTGAAACCACAGCAGACTGGATCTTGTTCAGGTTAAAACCACAGCAGACTGGATCTTGTTCAGGTTAAAACCACAGCAGACTGGATCTTGTTCAGGTAGTGAAACCACAGCAGACTGGATATTGTTCAGTTAGTGAAACCACAGCAGACTGGATCTTGTTCAGGTAGTGAAACCACAGCAGACTGGATCTTGTTCAGGTTAAAACCACAGCAGACTGGATCTTGTTCAGGTTAAAACCACAGCAGACTGGATCTTGTTCAGGTAGTGAAACCACAGCAGACTGGATATTGTTCAGTTAGTGAAACCACAGCAGACTGGATCTTGTTCAGGTAGTGAAACCACAGCAGACTGGATCTTGTTCAGGTAGTGAAACCACAGCAGACTGGATCTTGTTCAGGTAGTGAAACCACAGCAGACTGGATCTTGTTCAGGTTAAAACCACAGCAGACTGGATCTTGTTCAGATAGTGAAACCACAGCAGACTGGATCTTGTTCAGTTAGTGAAACCACAGCAGACTGGATCTTGTTCAGGTAGTGAAACCACAGCAGACTGGATCTTGTTCAGGTAGTGAAACCACAGCAGGCTGGATCTTGTTCAGGTAGTGAAACCACAGCAGATTGGATCTTGTTCAGGTAGTGAAACCACAACAGACTGGATCTTGTTCAGGTTAAAACCACAGCAGACTGGATATTGTTCAGGTTAAAACCACAGCAGACTGGATCTTGTTCAGGTTAAACCCACAGCAGACTGGATCTTGTTCAGGTTAAAACCACAGCAGACTGGATCTTGTTCAGGTTAAAACCACAGCAGACTGGATCTTGTTCAGGTAGTGAAACCACAGCAGACTGGATCTTGTTCAGTTAGTGAAACCACAGCAGACTGGATCTTGTTCAGTTAGTGAAACCACAGCAGACTGGATCTTGTTCAGGTAGTGAAACTCAGCAGACTGGATCTTGTTCAGTTAGTGAAACCACAGCAGACTGGATCTTGTTCAGGTAGTGAAAGCACAGCAGACTGGATCTTGTTCAGTTAGTGAAACCACAGCAGACTGGATCTTGTTCAGGTAGTGAAACTCAGCAGACTGGATCTTGTTCAGGTAGTGAAACCACAGCAGACTGGATCTTGTTCAGGTTAAAATCACAGCAGACTGGATCTTGTTCAGGTTAAAACCACAGCAGACTTGATCTTGTTCAGGTTAAACCCACAGCAGACTGGATCTTGTTCAGGTTAAAACCACAGCAGACTGGATCTTGTTCAGTTTAAAACCACAGTAGACTGGATCTTGTTCAGGTTGTGAAACCACAGCAGACTGGATCTTGTTCAGGTAGTGAAACCACAGCAGACTGGATCTTGTTCAGGTAGTGAAACCACATCAGACTGGATCTTGTTCAGGTTAAAACCACAGCAGACTGGATCTTGTTCAGGTTAAAATCACAGCAGACTGGATCTTGTTCAGGTTAAAACCACAGCAGACTGGATCTTGTTCAGGTTAAACCCACAGCAGACTGGATCTTGTTCAGGTTAAAACCACAGCAGACTGGATCTTGTTCAGGTTAAAACCACAGTAGACTGGATCTTGTTCAGGTTGTGAAACCACAGCAGACTGGATCTTGTTCAGGTATTGAAACCACAGCAGACTGGATCTTGTTCAGGTAGTGAAACCACATCAGACTGGATCTTGTTCAGGTTAAAACCACAGCAGACTGGATCTTGTTCAGGTTAAACCCACAGCAGACTGGATCTTGTTCAGTTTGAAACCACAGCAGACTGGATCTTGTTCAGGTAGTGAAACCACAGCAGACTGGATCTTGTTCAGGTTAAAACCACAGCAGACTGGATCTTGTTCAGGTAGTGAAACCACAGCAGACTGGATATTGTTCAGTTAGTGAAACCACAGCAGACTGGATCTTGTTCAGGTAGTGAACCACAGCAGACTGGATCTTGTTCAGGTAGTGAAACCACAGCAGACTGGATCTTGTTCAGGTAGTGAAACCACAGCAGACTGGATCTTGTTCAGGTTAAAACCACAGCAGACTGGATCTTGTTCAGGTAGTGAAACCACAGCAGACTGGATCTTGTTCAGGTAGTGAAACCACAGCAGACTGGATATTGTTCAGTTAGTGAAACCACAGCAGACTGGATCTTGTTCAGGTAGTGAAACCACAGCAGACTGGATCTTGTTCAGGTAGTGAAACCACAGCAGGCTGGATCTTGTTCAGGTAGTGAAACCACAGCAGACTGGATCTTGTTCAGGTAGTGAAACCACAACAGACTGGATCTTGTTCAGGTTAAAACCACAGCAGACTGGATCTTGTTCAGTTAGTGAAACCACAGCAGACTGGATCTTGTTCAGGTTGAAACCACAACAGACTGGATCTTGTTCAGGTTGAAACCACAACAGACTGGATCTTGTTCAGGTTAAAACCACAGCAGACTGGATCTTGTTCAGGTTAAAACCACAGCAGACTGGATCTTGTTCAGTTTGAAACCACAGCAGACTGGATCTTGTTCAGGTAGTGAAACCACAGCAGACTGGATCTTGTTCAGGTTAAAACCACAGCAGACTGGATCTTGTTCAGGTAGTGAAACCACAGCAGACTGGATCTTGTTCAGGTAGTGAAACCACAGCAGACTGGATCTTGTTCAGGTTAAAACCACAGCAGACTGGATCTTGTTCAGGTTAAAACCACAGCAGACTGGATCTTGTTCAGGTAGTGAAACCACAGCAGACTGGATATTGTTCAGTTAGTGAAACCACAGCAGACTGGATCTTGTTCAGGTAGTGAAACCACAGCAGACTGGATCTTGTTCAGGTTAAAACCACAGCAGACTGGATCTTGTTCAGGTTAAAACCACAGCAGACTGGATCTTGTTCAGGTAGTGAAACCACAGCAGACTGGATATTGTTCAGTTAGTGAAACCACAGCAGACTGGATCTTGTTCAGGTAGTGAAACCACAGCAGACTGGATCTTGTTCAGGTAGTGAAACCACAGCAGACTGGATCTTGTTCAGGTAGTGAAACCACAGCAGACTGGATCTTGTTCAGGTTAAAACCACAGCAGACTGGATCTTGTTCAGATAGTGAAACCACAGCAGACTGGATCTTGTTCAGTTAGTGAAACCACAGCAGACTGGATCTTGTTCAGGTAGTGAAACCACAGCAGACTGGATCTTGTTCAGGTAGTGAAACCACAGCAGGCTGGATCTTGTTCAGGTAGTGAAACCACAGCAGATTGGATCTTGTTCAGGTAGTGAAACCACAACAGACTGGATCTTGTTCAGGTTAAAACCACAGCAGACTGGATATTGTTCAGGTTAAAACCACAGCAGACTGGATCTTGTTCAGGTTAAACCCACAGCAGACTGGATCTTGTTCAGGTTAAAACCACAGCAGACTGGATCTTGTTCAGGTTAAAACCACAGCAGACTGGATCTTGTTCAGGTAGTGAAACCACAGCAGACTGGATCTTGTTCAGTTAGTGAAACCACAGCAGACTGGATCTTGTTCAGTTAGTGAAACCACAGCAGACTGGATCTTGTTCAGGTAGTGAAACTCAGCAGACTGGATCTTGTTCAGTTAGTGAAACCACAGCAGACTGGATCTTGTTCAGGTAGTGAAACCACAGCAGACTGGATCTTGTTCAGTTAGTGAAACCACAGCAGACTGGATCTTGTTCAGGTAGTGAAACTCAGCAGACTGGATCTTGTTCAGGTAGTGAAACCACAGCAGACTGGATCTTGTTCAGGTTAAAATCACAGCAGACTGGATCTTGTTCAGGTTAAAACCACAGCAGACTTGATCTTGTTCAGGTTAAACCCACAGCAGACTGGATCTTGTTCAGGTTAAAACCACAGCAGACTGGATCTTGTTCAGGTTAAAACCACAGTAGACTGGATCTTGTTCAGGTTGTGAAACCACAGCAGACTGGATCTTGTTCAGGTAGTGAAACCACAGCAGACTGGATCTTGTTCAGGTAGTGAAACCACATCAGACTGGATCTTGTTCAGGTTAAAACCACAGCAGACTGGATCTTGTTCAGGTTAAAATCACAGCAGACTGGATCTTGTTCAGGTTAAAACCACAGCAGACTGGATCTTGTTCAGGTTAAACCCACAGCAGACTGGATCTTGTTCAGGTTAAAACCACAGCAGACTGGATCTTGTTCAGGTTAAAACCACAGTAGACTGGATCTTGTTCAGGTTGTGAAACCACAGCATACTGGATCTTGTTCAGGTAGTGAAACCACAGCAGACTGGATCTTGTTCAGGTAGTGAAACCACATCAGACTGGATCTTGTTCAGGTTAAAACCACAGCAGACTGGATCTTGTTCAGGTTAAACCCACAGCAGACTGGATCTTGTTCAGGTTAAAACCACAGCAGACTGGATCTTGTTCAGGTAGTGAAACCACAGCAGACTGGATCTTGTTCAGGTAGTGAAACCACAGCAGACTGGATCTTGTTCAGGTTAAAACCACAGCAGACTGGATCTTGTTCAGGTTAAAACCACAGCAGACTGGATCTTGTTCAGGTAGTGAAACCACAGCAGACTGGATATTGTTCAGTTAGTGAAACCACAGCAGACTGGATCTTGTTCAGGTAGTGAAACCACAGCAGACTGGATCTTGTTCAGGTTAAAACCACAGCAGACTGGATCTTGTTCAGGTTGAAACCACAGCAGACTGGATCTTGTTCAGGTAGTGAAACCACAGCAGACTGGATATTGTTCATTTAGTGAAACCACAGCAGACTGGATCTTGTTCAGGTAGTGAAACCACAGCAGACTGGATCTTGTTCAGGTAGTGAAACCACAGCAGACTGGATCTTGTTCAGGTAGTGAAACCACAGCAGACTGGATCTTGTTCA
This sequence comes from Salvelinus alpinus, assembly GCF_045679555.1. NCBI lineage: Eukaryota > Metazoa > Chordata > Actinopteri > Salmoniformes > Salmonidae > Salvelinus > Salvelinus alpinus. The sequence continues at coordinate 41,313,370 of NC_092106.1, read as the reverse complement.
GGTTAAAACCACAGCAGACTGGATCTTGTTCAGGTAGTGAAACCACAGCAGACTGGATCTTGTTCAGGTAGTGAAACCACAGCAGACTGGATATTGTTCAGTTAGTGAAACCACAGCAGACTGGATCTTGTTCAGGTAGTGAAACCACAGCAGACTGGATCTTGTTCAGGTAGTGAAACCACAGCAGGCTGGATCTTGTTCAGGTAGTGAAACCACAGCAGACTGGATCTTGTTCAGGTAGTGAAACCACAGCAGACTGGATCTTGTTCAGGTTGAAACCACAACAAACTGGATCTTGTTCAGGTTGAAACCACAACAGACTGGATCTTGTTCAGGTTAAAACCACAGCAGACTGGATCTTGTTCAGTTAGTGAAACCACAGCAGACTGGATCTTGTTCAGGTTGAAACCACAACAGACTGGATCTTGTTCAGGTTGAAACCACAACAGACTGGATATTGTTCAGGTTAAAACCACAGCAGACTGGATCTTGTTCAGGTTAAAACCATAGCAGACTGGATCTTGTTCAGTTTGAAACCACAGCAGACTGGATCTTGTTCAGGTAGTGAAACCACAGCAGAATGGATCTTGTTCAGGTTAAAACCACAGCAGACTGGATCTTGTTCAGGTAGTGAAACCACAGCAGACTGGATATTGTTCAGTTAGTGAAACCACAGCAGACTGGATCTTGTTTAGGTAGTGAACCACAGCAGACTGGATCTTGTTCAGGTAGTGAAACCACAGCAGACTGGATCTTGTTCAGGTAGTGAAACCACAGCAGACTGGATCTTGTTCAGGTTAAAACCACAGCAGACTGGATCTTGTTCAGGTAGTGAAACCACAGCAGACTGGATCTTGTTCAGGTAGTGAAACCACAGCAGACTGGATATTGTTCAGTTAGTGAAACCACAGCAGACTGGATCTTGTTCAGGTAGTGAAACCACAGCAGACTGGATCTTGTTCAGGTAGTGAAACCACAGCAGGCTGGATCTTGTTCAGGTAGTGAAACCACAGCAGACTGGATCTTGTTCAGGTAGTGAAACCACAGCAGACTGGATCTTGTTCAGGTTGAAACCACAACAGACTGGATCTTGTTAAAGGTTGAAACCACAACAGACTGGATCTTGTTCAGGTTAAAACCACAGCAGACTGGATCTTGTTCAGTTAGTGAAACCACAGCAGACTGGATCTTGTTCAGGTTGAAACCACAACAGACTGGATCTTGTTCAGGTTGAAACCACAACAGACTGGATCTTGTTCAGGTTAAAACCACAGCAGACTGGATCTTGTTCAGGTTAAAACCACAGCAGACTGGATCTTGTTCAGTTTGAAACCACAGCAGACTGGATCTTGTTCAGGTAGTGAAACCACAGCAGACTGGATCTTGTTCAGGTTAAAACCACAGCAGACTGGATCTTGTTCAGGTAATGAAACCACAGCAGACTGGATCTTGTTCAGGTAGTGAAACCACAGCAGACTGGATCTTGTTCAGGTTAAAACCACAGCAGACTGGATCTTGTTCAGGTTAAAACCACAGCAGACTGGATCTTGTTCAGGTAGTGAAACCACAGCAGACTGGATATTGTTCAGTTAGTGAAACCACAGCAGACTGGATCTTGTTCAGGTTAAAACCACAGCAGACTGGATCTTGTTCAGGTTAAAACCACAGCAGACTGGATCTTGTTCAGGTTAAAACCACAGCAGACTGGATCTTGTTCAGGTAGTGAAACCACAGCAGACTGGATATTGTTCAGTTAGTGAAACCACAGCAGACTGGATCTTGTTCAGGTAGTGAAACCACAGCAGAGCTGGATCTTGTTCAGGTAGTGAAACCACAGCAGACTGGATCTTGTTCAGGTAGTGAAACCACAGCAGACTGGATCTTGTTCAGGTTAAAACCACAGCAGACTGGATCTTGTTCAGGTAGTGAAACCACAGCAGACTGGATCTTGTTCAGTTAGTGAAACCACAGCAGACTGGATCTTGTTCAGGTAGTGAAACCACAGCAGACTGGATCTTGTTCAGGTAGTGAAACCACAGCAGGCTGGATCTTGTTCAGGTAGTGAAACCACAGCAGACTGGATCTTGTTCAGGTAGTGAAACCACAACAGACTGGATCTTGTTCAGGTTAAAACCACAGCAGACTGGATATTGTTCAGGTTAAAACCACAGCAGACTGGATCTTGTTCAGGTTAAACCCAAAGCAGACAGGATCTTGTTCAGGTTAAAACCACAGCAGACTGGATCTTGTTCAGGTTAAAACCACAGCAGACTGGATCTTGTTCAGGTAGTGAAACCACAGCAGACTGGATCTTGTTCAGTTAGTGAAACCACAGCAGACTGGATCTTGTTCAGTTAGTGAAACCACAGCAGACTGGATCTTGTTCAGGTAGTGAAACTCAGCAGACTGGATCTTGTTCAGTTAGTGAAACCACAGCAGACTGGATCTTGTTCAGGTAGTGAAACCACAGCAGACTGGATCTTGTTCAGTTAGTGAAACCACAGCAGACTGGATCTTGTTCAGGTAGTGAAACTCAGCAGACTGGATCTTGTTCAGGTAGTGAAACCACAGCAGACTGGATCTTGTTCAGGTTAAAATCACAGCAGACTGGATCTTGTTCAGGTTAAAACCACAGCAGACTGGATCTTGTTCAGGTTAAACCCACAGCAGACTGGATCTTGTTCAGGTTAAAACCACAGCAGACTGGATCTTGTTCAGGTTAAAACCACAGTAGACTGGATCTTGTTCAGGTTGTGAAACCACAGCAGACTGGATCTTGTTCAGGTAGTGAAACCACAGCAGACTGGATCTTGTTCAGGTAGTGAAACCACATCAGACTGGATCTTGTTCAGGTTAAAACCACAGCAGACTGGATCTTGTTCAGGTTAAACCCACAGCAGACTGGATCTTGTTCAGGTTAAAACGACAGCAGACTGGATCTTGTTCAGGTTAAAACCACAGTAGACTGGATCTTGTTCAGGTTGTGAAACCACAGCAGACTGGATCTTGTTCAGGTAGTGAAAACACAGCAGACTGGATCTTGTTCAGGTAGTGAAACCACATCAGACTGGATCTTGTTCAGGTTGAAACCACAGCAGACTGGATCTTGTTCAGGTTAAAACCACAGCAGACTGGATCTTGTTCAGGTAGTGAAACCACAGCAGACTGGATCTTGTTCAGGTTAAAACCACAGCAGACTGGATCTTGTTCAGGTTAAAACCACAGCAGACTGGATCTTGTTCAGGTAGTGAAACCACAGCAGACTGGATCTTGTTCAGGTAGTGAAACCACATCAGACTGGATCTTGTTCAGGTTGAAACCACAGTAGACTGGATCTTGTTCAGGTAGTGAAACCACATCAGACTGGATCTTGTTCAGGTAGTGAAACCACATCAGACTGGATCTTGTTCAGGTAGTGAAACCACATCAGACTGGATCTTGTTCAGGTAGTGAAACCACATCAGACTGGATCTTGTTCAGGTAGTGAAACCACATCAGACTGGATCTTGTTCAGGTAGTGAAACCACAGCAGACTGGATCTTGTTCAGGTAGTGAAACCACAGCAGACTGGATCTTGTTCAGGTAGTGAAACCACAGCAGACTGGATCTTGTTCAGGTTAAAACCACAGCAGACTGGATCTTGTTCAGGTAGTGAAACCACAGCAGACTGGATCTTGTTCAGGTAGTGAAACCACAGCAGACTGGATATTGTTCAGTTAGTGAAACCACAGCAGACTGGATCTTGTTCAGGTAGTGAAACCACAGCAGACTGGATCTTGTTCAGGTAGTGAAACCACAGCAGACTGGATCTTGTTCAGGTAGTGAAACCACATCAGACTGGATCTTGTTCAGGTAGTGAAACCACATCAGACTGGATCTTGTTCAGGTAGTGAAAACACATCAGACTGGATCTTGTTCAGGTAGTGAAACCACAGCAGACTGGATCTTGTTCAGGTAGTGAAACCACATCAGACTGGATCTTGTTCAGGTAGTGAAACCACAGCAGACTGGATCTTGTTCAGGTAGTGAAACCACAGCAGACTGGATCTTGTTCAGGTAGTGAAACCACAGCAGACTGGATCTTGTTCAGGTTAAAACCACAGCAGACTGGATCTTGTTCAGGTAGTGAAACCACAGCAGACTGGATCTTGTTCAGGTAGTGAAACCACAGCAGACTGGATATTGTTCAGTTAGTGAAACCACAGCAGACTGGATCTTGTTCAGGTAGTGAAACCACAGCAGACTGGATCTTGTTCAGGTAGTGAAACCACGGCAGGCTGGATCTTGTTCAGGTAGTGAAACCACAGCAGACTGGATCTTATTCAGGTAGTGAAACCACAGCAGACTGGATCTTGTTCAGGTTGAAACCACAACAGACTGGATCTTGTTCAGGTTGAAACCACAACAGACTGGATCTTGTTCAGGTTGAAACCACAACAGACTGGATCTTGTTCAGGTTAAAACCACAGCAGACTGGATCTTGTTCAGTTAGTGAAACCACAGCAGACTGGATCTTGTTCAGGTTGAAACCACAACAGACTGGATCTTGTTCAGGTTGAAACCACAACAGACTGGATTTGTTCAGGTTAAAACCACAGCAGACTGGATCTTGTTCAGTTAGTGAAACCACAGCAGACTGGATCTTGTTCAGGTAGTGAAACCACAGCAGACTGGATCTTGTTCAGGTAGTGAAACCACAGCAGGCTGGATCTTGTTCAGGTAGTGAAACCACAGCAGACTGGATCTTGTTCAGGTAGTGAAACCACAACAGACTGGATCGTGTTCAGGTTAAAACCACAGCAGACTGGATATTGTTCAGGTTAAAACCACAGCAGACTGGATCTTGTTCAGGTTAAACCCAAAGCAGACAGGATCTTGTTCAGGTTAAAACCACAGCAGACTGGATCTTGTTCAGGTTAAAACCACAGCAGACTGGATCTTGTTCAGGTAGTGAAACCACAGCAGACTGGATCTTGTTCAGTTAGTGAAACCACAGCAGACTGGATCTTGTTCAGTTAGTGAAACCACAGCAGACTGGATCTTGTTCAGGTAGTGAAACTCAGCAGACTGGATCTTGTTCAGTTAGTGAAACCACAGCAGACTGGATCTTGTTCAGGTAGTGAAACCACAGCAGACCGGATCTTGTTCAGTTAGTGAAACCACAGCAGACTGGATCTTGTTCAGGTAGTGAAACTCAGCAGACTGGATCTTGTTCAGGTAGTGAAACCACAGCAGACTGGATCTTGTTCAGGTTAAAATCACAGCAGACTGGATCTTGTTCAGGTTAAAACCACAGCAGACTGGATCTTGTTCAGGTTAAACCCACAGCAGACTGGATCTTGTTCAGGTTAAAACCACAGCAGACTGGATCTTGTTCAGGTTAAAACCACAGTAGACTGGATCTTGTTCAGGTTGTGAAACCACAGCAGACTGGATCTTGTTCAGGTAGTGAAACCACAGCAGACTGGATCTTGTTCAGGTAGTGAAACCACATCAGACTGGATCTTGTTCAGGTTAAAACCACAGCAGACTGGATCTTGTTCAGGTTAAACCCACAGCAGACTGGATCTTGTTCAGGTTAAAACCACAGCAGACTGGATCTTGTTCAGGTTAAAACCACAGTAGACTGGATCTTGTTCAGGTTGTGAAACCACAGCAGACTGGATCTTGTTCAGGTAGTGAAACCACAGCAGACTGGATCTTATTCAGGTAGTGAAACCACATCAGACTGGATCTTGTTCAGGTTGAAACCACAGCAGACTGGATCTTGTTCAGGTTAAAACCACAGCAGACTGGATCTTGTTCAGGTAGTGAAACCACAGCAGACTGGATCTTGTTCAGGTTAAAACCACAGCAGACTGGATCTTGTTCAGGTTAAAACCACAGCAGACTGGATCTTGTTCAGGTAGTGAAACCACAGCAGACTGGATCTTGTTCAGGTAGTGAAACCACATCAGACTGGATCTTGTTCAGGTTGAAACCACAGTAGACTGGATCTTGTTCAGGTAGTGAAACCACATCAGACTGGATCTTGTTCAGGTAGTGAAACCACATCAGACTGGATCTTGTTCAGGTAGTGAAACCACATCAGACTGGATCTTGTTCAGGTAGTGAAACCACAGCAGACTGGATCTTGTTCAGGTAGTGAAACCACATCAGACTGGATCTTGTTCAGGTAGTGAAACCACAGCAGACTGGATCTTGTTCAGGTAGTGAAACCACAGCAGACTGGATCTTGTTCAGGTAGTGAAACCACAGCAGACTGGATCTTGTTCAGGTTAAAACCACAGCAGACTGGATCTTGTTCAGGTAGTGAAACCACAGCAGACTGGATCTTGTTCAGGTAGTGAAACCACAGCAGACTGGATATTGTTCAGTTAGTGAAACCACAGCAGACTGGATCTTGTTCAGGTAGTGAAACCACAGCAGACTGGATCTTGTTCAGGTAGTGAAACCACGGCAGGCTGGATCTTGTTCAGGTAGTGAAACCACAGCAGACTGGATCTTATTCAGGTAGTGAAACCACAGCAGACTGGATCTTGTTCAGGTTGAAACCACAACAGACTGGATCTTGTTCAGGTTGAAACCACAACAGACTGGATCTTGTTCAGGTTAAAACCACAGCAGACTGGATCTTGTTCAGTTAGTGAAACCACAGCAGACTGGATCTTGTTCAGGTTGAAACCACAACAGACTGGATCTTGTTCAGGTTGAAACCACAACAGACTGGATATTGTTCAGGTTAAAACCACAGCAGACTGGATCTTGTTCAGGTTAAAACCACAGCAGACTGGATCTTGTTCAGTTTGAAACCACAGCAGACTGGATCTTGTTCAGGTAGTGAAACCACAGCAGACTGGATCTTGTTCAGGTTAAAACCACAGCAGACTGGATCTTGTTCAGGTAGTGAAACCACAGCAGACTGGATATTGTTCAGTTAGTGAAACCACAGCAGACTGGATCTTGTTCAGGTAGTGAACCACAGCAGACTGGATCTTGTTCAGGTAGTGAAACCACAGCAGACTGGATCTTGTTCAGGTAGTGAAACCACAGCAGACTGGATCTTGTTCAGGTTAAAACCACAGCAGACTGGATCTTGTTCAGGTAGTGAAACCACAGCAGACTGGATCTTGTTCAGGTAGTGAAACCACAGCAGACTGGATATTGTTCAGTTAGTGAAACCACAGCAGACTGGATCTTGTTCAGGTAGTGAAACCACAGCAGACTGGATCTTGTTCAGGTAGTGAAACCACAGCAGGCTGGATCTTGTTCAGGTAGTGAAACCACAGCAGACTGGATCTTGTTCAGGTAGTGAAACCACAACAGACTGGATCTTGTTCAGGTTGAAACCACAACAGACTGGATCTTGTTCAGGTTAAAACCACAGCAGACTGGATCTTGTTCAGGTAGTGAAACCACAACAGACTGGATCTTGTTCAGGTTGAAACCACAACAGACTGGATCTGGTTCAGGTTGAAACCACAACAGACTGGATCTTGTTCAGGTTAAAACCACAGCAGACTGGATCTTGTTCAGGTTAAAACCACAGCAGACTGGATCTTGTTCAGTTTGAAACCACAGCAGACTGGATCTTGTTCAGGTAGTGAAACCACAGCAGACTGGATCTTGTTCAGGTTAAAACCACAGCAGACTGGATCTTGTTCAGGTAGTGAAACCACAGCAGACTGGATCTTGTTCAGGTAGTGAAACCACAGCAGACTGGATCTTGTTCAGGTTAAAACCACAGCAGACTGGATCTTGTTCAGGTTAAAACCACAGCAGACTGGATCTTGTTCAGGTAGTGAAACCACAGCAGACTGGATATTGTTCAGTTAGTGAAACCACAGCAGACTGGATCTTGTTCAGGTAGTGAAACCACAGCAGACTGGATCTTGTTCAGGTTAAAACCACAGCAGACTGGATCTTGTTCAGGTTAAAACCACAGCAGACTGGATCTTGTTCAGGTAGTGAAACCACAGCAGACTGGATATTGTTCAGTTAGTGAAACCACAGCAGACTGGATCTTGTTCAGGTAGTGAAACCACAGCAGACTGGATCTTGTTCAGGTAGTGAAACCACAGCAGACTGGATCTTGTTCAGGTAGTGAAACCACAGCAGACTGGATCTTGTTCAGGTTAAAACCACAGCAGACTGGATCTTGTTCAGATAGTGAAACCACAGCAGACTGGATCTTGTTCAGTTAGTGAAACCACAGCAGACTGGATCTTGTTCAGGTAGTGAAACCACAGCAGACTGGATCTTGTTCAGGTAGTGAAACCACAGCAGGCTGGATCTTGTTCAGGTAGTGAAACCACAGCAGATTGGATCTTGTTCAGGTAGTGAAACCACAACAGACTGGATCTTGTTCAGGTTAAAACCACAGCAGACTGGATATTGTTCAGGTTAAAACAACAGCAGACTGGATCTTGTTCAGGTTGAAACCACAGCAGACTGGATCTTGTTCAGGTTAAAACCACAGCAGACTGGATCTTGTTCAGGTTGAAACCACAGCAGACTGGATCTTGTTCAGGTAGTGAAACCACAGCAGACTGGATCTTGTTCAGGTAGTGAAACCACATCAGACTGGATCTTGTTCAGGTAGTGAAACCACATCAGACTGGATCTTGTTCAGGTAGTGAAACCACATCAGACTGGATCTTGTTCAGGTAGTGAAACCACAGCAGACTGGATCTTGTTCAGGTAGTGAAACCACATCAGACTGGATCTTGTTCAGGTAGTGAAACCACAGCAGACTGGATCTTGTTCAGGTAGTGAAACCACAGCAGACTGGATCTTGTTCAGGTAGTGAAACCACAGCAGACTGGATCTTGTTCAGGTTAAAACCACAGCAGACTGGATCTTGTTCAGGTAGTGAAACCACAGCAGACTGGATCTTGTTCAGGTAGTGAAACCACAGCAGACTGGATATTGTTCAGTTAGTGAAACCACAGCAGACTGGATCTTGTTCAGGTAGTGAAACCACAGCAGACTGGATCTTGTTCAGGTAGTGAAACCACGGCAGGCTGGATCTTGTTCAGGTAGTGAAACCACAGCAGACTGGATCTTATTCAGGTAGTGAAACCACAGCAGACTGGATCTTGTTCAGGTTGAAACCACAACAGACTGGATCTTGTTCAGGTTGAAACCACAACAGACTGGATCTTGTTCAGGTTAAAACCACAGCAGACTGGATCTTGTTCAGTTAGTGAAACCACAGCAGACTGGATCTTGTTCAGGTTGAAACCACAACAGACTGGATCTTGTTCAGGTTGAAACCACAACAGACTGGATATTGTTCAGGTTAAAACCACAGCAGACTGGATCTTGTTCAGGTTAAAACCACAGCAGACTGGATCTTGTTCAGTTTGAAACCACAGCAGACTGGATCTTGTTCAGGTAGTGAAACCACAGCAGACTGGATCTTGTTCAGGTTAAAACCACAGCAGACTGGATCTTGTTCAGGTAGTGAAACCACAGCAGACTGGATATTGTTCAGTTAGTGAAACCACAGCAGACTGGATCTTGTTCAGGTAGTGAACCACAGCAGACTGGATCTTGTTCAGGTAGTGAAACCACAGCAGACTGGATCTTGTTCAGGTAGTGAAACCACAGCAGACTGGATCTTGTTCAGGTTAAAACCACAGCAGACTGGATCTTGTTCAGGTAGTGAAACCACAGCAGACTGGATCTTGTTCAGGTAGTGAAACCACAGCAGACTGGATATTGTTCAGTTAGTGAAACCACAGCAGACTGGATCTTGTTCAGGTAGTGAAACCACAGCAGACTGGATCTTGTTCAGGTAGTGAAACCACAGCAGGCTGGATCTTGTTCAGGTAGTGAAACCACAGCAGACTGGATCTTGTTCAGGTAGTGAAACCACAACAGACTGGATCTTGTTCAGGTTGAAACCACAACAGACTGGATCTTGTTCAGGTTAAAACCACAGCAGACTGGATCTTGTTCAGGTAGTGAAACCACAACAGACTGGATCTTGTTCAGGTTGAAACCACAACAGACTGGATCTGGTTCAGGTTGAAACCACAACAGACTGGATCTTGTTCAGGTTAAAACCACAGCAGACTGGATCTTGTTCAGGTTAAAACCACAGCAGACTGGATCTTGTTCAGTTTGAAACCACAGCAGACTGGATCTTGTTCAGGTAGTGAAACCACAGCAGACTGGATCTTGTTCAGGTTAAAACCACAGCAGACTGGATCTTGTTCAGGTAGTGAAACCACAGCAGACTGGATCTTGTTCAGGTAGTGAAACCACAGCAGACTGGATCTTGTTCAGGTTAAAACCACAGCAGACTGGATCTTGTTCAGGTTAAAACCACAGCAGACTGGATCTTGTTCAGGTAGTGAAACCACAGCAGACTGGATATTGTTCAGTTAGTGAAACCACAGCAGACTGGATCTTGTTCAGGTAGTGAAACCACAGCAGACTGGATCTTGTTCAGGTTAAAACCACAGCAGACTGGATCTTGTTCAGGTTAAAACCACAGCAGACTGGATCTTGTTCAGGTAGTGAAACCACAGCAGACTGGATATTGTTCAGTTAGTGAAACCACAGCAGACTGGATCTTGTTCAGGTAGTGAAACCACAGCAGACTGGATCTTGTTCAGGTAGTGAAACCACAGCAGACTGGATCTTGTTCAGGTAGTGAAACCACAGCAGACTGGATCTTGTTCAGGTTAAAACCACAGCAGACTGGATCTTGTTCAGATAGTGAAACCACAGCAGACTGGATCTTGTTCAGTTAGTGAAACCACAGCAGACTGGATCTTGTTCAGGTAGTGAAACCACAGCAGACTGGATCTTGTTCAGGTAGTGAAACCACAGCAGGCTGGATCTTGTTCAGGTAGTGAAACCACAGCAGATTGGATCTTGTTCAGGTAGTGAAACCACAACAGACTGGATCTTGTTCAGGTTAAAACCACAGCAGACTGGATATTGTTCAGGTTAAAACAACAGCAGACTGGATCTTGTTCAGGTTGAAACCACAGCAGACTGGATCTTGTTCAGGTTAAAACCACAGCAGACTGGATCTTGTTCAGGTTGAAACCACAGCAGACTGGATCTTGTTCAGGTAGTGAAACCACAGCAGACTGGATATTGTTCAGTTAGTGAAACCACAGCAGACTGGATCTTGTTCAGGTAGTGAAACCACAGCAGACTGGATCTTGTTCAGGTAGTGAAACCACAGCAGACTGGATCTTGTTCAGGTAGTGAAACCACAGCAGACTGGATCTTGTTCAGGTTAAAACCACAGCAGACTGGATCTTGTTCAGGTAGTGAAACCACAGCAGACTGGATCTTGTTCAGGTAGTGAAACCACAGCAGACTGGATATTGTTCAGTTAGTGAAACCACAGCAGACTGGATCTTGTTCAGGTAGTGAAACCACAGCAGACTGGATCTTGTTCAGGTAGTGAAACCACAGCAGACTGGATATTGTTCAGTTAGTGAAACCACAGCAGACTGGATCTTGTTCAGGTAGTGAAACCACAGCAGACTGGATCTTGTTCAGGTAGTGAAACCACGGCAGGCTGGATCTTGTTCAGGTAGTGAAACCACAGCAGACTGGATCTTATTCAGGTAGTGAAACCACAGCAGACTGGATCTTGTTCAGGTTGAAACCACAACAGACTGGATCTTGTTCAGGTTGAAACCACAACAGACTGGATCTTGTTCAGGTTAAAACCACAGCAGACTGGATCTTGTTCAGTTAGTGAAACCACAGCAGACTGGATCTTGTTCAGGTTGAAACCACAACAGACTGGATCTTGTTCAGGTTGAAACCACAACAGACTGGATATTGTTCAGGTTAAAACCACAGCAGACTGGATCTTGTTCAGGTTAAAACCACAGCAGACTGGATCTTGTTCAGTTTGAAACCACAGCAGACTGGATCTTGTTCAGGTAGTGAAACCACAGCAGACTGGATCTTGTTCAGGTTAAAACCACAGCAGACTGGATCTTGTTCAGGTAGTGAAACCACAGCAGACTGGATATTGTTCAGTTAGTGAAACCACAGCAGACTGGATCTTGTTCAGGTAGTGAACCACAGCAGACTGGATCTTGTTCAGGTAGTGAAACCACAGCAGACTGGATCTTGTTCAGGTAGTGAAACCACAGCAGACTGGATCTTGTTCAGGTTAAAACCACAGCAGACTGGATCTTGTTCAGGTAGTGAAACCACAGCAGACTGGATCTTGTTCAGGTAGTGAAACCACAGCAGACTGGATATTGTTCAGTTAGTGAAACCACAGCAGACTGGATCTTGTTCAGGTAGTGAAACCACAGCAGACTGGATCTTGTTCAGGTAGTGAAACCACAGCAGACTGGATCTTGTTCAGGTAGTGAAACCACATCAGACTGGATCTTGTTCAGGTAGTGAAACCACATCAGACTGGATCTTGTTCAGGTAGTGAAACCACATCAGACTGGATCTTGTTCAGGTAGTGAAACCACAGCAGACTGGATCTTGTTCAGGTAGTGAAACCACATCAGACTGGATCTTGTTCAGGTAGTGAAACCACAGCAGACTGGATCTTGTTCAGGTAGTGAAACCACAGCAGACTGGATCTTGTTCAGGTAGTGAAACCACAGCAGACTGGATCTTGTTCAGGTAGTGAAACCACAGCAGACTGGATCTTGTTCAGGTAGTGAAACCACAGCAGACTGGATCTTGTTCAGGTAGTGAAACCACAGCAGACTGGATATTGTTCAGTTAGTGAAACCACAGCAGACTGGATCTTGTTCAGGTAGTGAAACCACAGCAGACTGGATCTTGTTCAGGTAGTGAAACCACGGCAGGCTGGATCTTGTTCAGGTAGTGAAACCACAGCAGACTGGATCTTATTCAGGTAGTGAAACCACAGCAGACTGGATCTTGTTCAGGTAGTGAAACTCAGCAGACTGGATCTTGTTCAGTTAGTGAAACCACAGCAGACTGGATCTTGTTCAGGTAGTGAAACCACAGCAGACCGGATCTTGTTCAGTTAGTGAAACCACAGCAGACTGGATCTTGTTCAGGTAGTGAAACTCAGCAGACTGGATCTTGTTCAGGTAGTGAAACCACAGCAGACTGGATCTTGTTCAGGTTAAAATCACAGCAGACTGGATCTTGTTCAGGTTAAAACCACAGCAGACTGGATCTTGTTCAGGTTAAACCCACAGCAGACTGGATCTTGTTCAGGTTAAAACCACAGCAGACTGGATCTTGTTCAGGTTAAAACCACAGTAGACTGGATCTTGTTCAGGTTGTGAAACCACAGCAGACTGGATCTTGTTCAGGTAGTGAAACCACAGCAGACTGGATCTTGTTCAGGTAGTGAAACCACATCAGACTGGATCTTGTTCAGGTTAAAACCACAGCAGACTGGATCTTGTTCAGGTTAAACCCACAGCAGACTGGATCTTGTTCAGGTTAAAACCACAGCAGACTGGATCTTGTTCAGGTTAAAACCACAGTAGACTGGATCTTGTTCAGGTTGTGAAACCACAGCAGACTGGATCTTGTTCAGGTAGTGAAACCACAGCAGACTGGATCTTATTCAGGTAGTGAAACCACATCAGACTGGATCTTGTTCAGGTTGAAACCACAGCAGACTGGATCTTGTTCAGGTTAAAACCACAGCAGACTGGATCTTGTTCAGGTAGTGAAACCACAGCAGACTGGATCTTGTTCAGGTTAAAACCACAGCAGACTGGATCTTGTTCAGGTTAAAACCACAGCAGACTGGATCTTGTTCAGGTAGTGAAACCACAGCAGACTGGATCTTGTTCAGGTAGTGAAACCACATCAGACTGGATCTTGTTCAGGTTGAAACCACAGTAGACTGGATCTTGTTCAGGTAGTGAAACCACATCAGACTGGATCTTGTTCAGGTAGTGAAACCACATCAGACTGGATCTTGTTCAGGTAGTGAAACCACATCAGACTGGATCTTGTTCAGGTAGTGAAACCACAGCAGACTGGATCTTGTTCAGGTAGTGAAACCACATCAGACTGGATCTTGTTCAGGTAGTGAAACCACAGCAGACTGGATCTTGTTCAGGTAGTGAAACCACAGCAGACTGGATCTTGTTCAGGTAGTGAAACCACAGCAGACTGGATCTTGTTCAGGTTAAAACCACAGCAGACTGGATCTTGTTCAGGTAGTGAAACCACAGCAGACTGGATCTTGTTCAGGTAGTGAAACCACAGCAGACTGGATATTGTTCAGTTAGTGAAACCACAGCAGACTGGATCTTGTTCAGGTAGTGAAACCACAGCAGACTGGATCTTGTTCAGGTAGTGAAACCACGGCAGGCTGGATCTTGTTCAGGTAGTGAAACCACAGCAGACTGGATCTTATTCAGGTAGTGAAACCACAGCAGACTGGATCTTGTTCAGGTTGAAACCACAACAGACTGGATCTTGTTCAGGTTGAAACCACAACAGACTGGATCTTGTTCAGGTTAAAACCACAGCAGACTGGATCTTGTTCAGTTAGTGAAACCACAGCAGACTGGATCTTGTTCAGGTTGAAACCACAACAGACTGGATCTTGTTCAGGTTGAAACCACAACAGACTGGATATTGTTCAGGTTAAAACCACAGCAGACTGGATCTTGTTCAGGTTAAAACCACAGCAGACTGGATCTTGTTCAGTTTGAAACCACAGCAGACTGGATCTTGTTCAGGTAGTGAAACCACAGCAGACTGGATCTTGTTCAGGTTAAAACCACAGCAGACTGGATCTTGTTCAGGTAGTGAAACCACAGCAGACTGGATATTGTTCAGTTAGTGAAACCACAGCAGACTGGATCTTGTTCAGGTAGTGAACCACAGCAGACTGGATCTTGTTCAGGTAGTGAAACCACAGCAGACTGGATCTTGTTCAGGTAGTGAAACCACAGCAGACTGGATCTTGTTCAGGTTAAAACCACAGCAGACTGGATCTTGTTCAGGTAGTGAAACCACAGCAGACTGGATCTTGTTCAGGTAGTGAAACCACAGCAGACTGGATATTGTTCAGTTAGTGAAACCACAGCAGACTGGATCTTGTTCAGGTAGTGAAACCACAGCAGACTGGATCTTGTTCAGGTAGTGAAACCACAGCAGGCTGGATCTTGTTCAGGTAGTGAAACCACAGCAGACTGGATCTTGTTCAGGTAGTGAAACCACAACAGACTGGATCTTGTTCAGGTTGAAACCACAACAGACTGGATCTTGTTCAGGTTAAAACCACAGCAGACTGGATCTTGTTCAGGTAGTGAAACCACAACAGACTGGATCTTGTTCAGGTTGAAACCACAACAGACTGGATCTTGTTCAGGTTGAAACCACAACAGACTGGATCTTGTTCAGGTTAAAACCACAGCAGACTGGATCTTGTTCAGGTTAAAACCACAGCAGACTGGATCTTGTTCAGTTTGAAACCACAGCAGACTGGATCTTGTTCAGGTAGTGAAACCACAGCAGACTGGATCTTGTTCAGGTTAAAACCACAGCAGACTGGATCTTGTTCAGGTAGTGAAACCACAGCAGACTGGATCTTGTTCAGGTAGTGAAACCACAGCAGACTGGATCTTGTTCAGGTTAAAACCACAGCAGACTGGATCTTGTTCAGGTTAAAACCACAGCAGACTGGATCTTGTTCAGGTAGTGAAACCACAGCAGACTGGATATTGTTCAGTTAGTGAAACCACAGCAGACTGGATCTTGTTCAGGTAGTGAAACCACAGCAGACTGGATCTTGTTCAGGTTAAAACCACAGCAGACTGGATCTTGTTCAGGTTAAAACCACAGCAGACTGGATCTTGTTCAGGTAGTGAAACCACAGCAGACTGGATATTGTTCAGTTAGTGAAACCACAGCAGACTGGATCTTGTTCAGGTAGTGAAACCACAGCAGACTGGATCTTGTTCAGGTAGTGAAACCACAGCAGACTGGATCTTGTTCAGGTAGTGAAACCACAGCAGACTGGATCTTGTTCAGGTTAAAACCACAGCAGACTGGATCTTGTTCAGATAGTGAAACCACAGCAGACTGGATCTTGTTCAGTTAGTGAAACCACAGCAGACTGGATCTTGTTCAGGTAGTGAAACCACAGCAGACTGGATCTTGTTCAGGTAGTGAAACCACAGCAGGCTGGATCTTGTTCAGGTAGTGAAACCACAGCAGATTGGATCTTGTTCAGGTAGTGAAACCACAACAGACTGGATCTTGTTCAGGTTAAAACCACAGCAGACTGGATATTGTTCAGGTTAAAACAACAGCAGACTGGATCTTGTTCAGGTTGAAACCACAGCAGACTGGATCTTGTTCAGGTTAAAACCACAGCAGACTGGATCTTGTTCAGGTTGAAACCACAGCAGACTGGATCTTGTTCAGGTAGTGAAACCACAGCAGACTGGATATTGTTCAGTTAGTGAAACCACAGCAGACTGGATCTTGTTCAGGTAGTGAAACCACAGCAGACTGGATCTTGTTCAGGTAGTGAAACCACAGCAGACTGGATCTTGTTCAGGTAGTGAAACCACAGCAGACTGGATCTTGTTCAGGTTAAAACCACAGCAGACTGGATCTTGTTCAGGTAGTGAAACCACAGCAGACTGGATCTTGTTCAGGTAGTGAAACCACAGCAGACTGGATATTGTTCAGTTAGTGAAACCACAGCAGACTGGATCTTGTTCAGGTAGTGAAACCACAGCAGACTGGATCTTGTTCAGGTAGTGAAACCACAGCAGACTGGATATTGTTCAGTTAGTGAAACCACAGCAGACTGGATCTTGTTCAGGTAGTGAAACCACAGCAGACTGGATCTTGTTCAGGTAGTGAAACCACGGCAGGCTGGATCTTGTTCAGGTAGTGAAACCACAGCAGACTGGATCTTATTCAGGTAGTGAAACCACAGCAGACTGGATCTTGTTCAGGTTGAAACCACAACAGACTGGATCTTGTTCAGGTTGAAACCACAACAGACTGGATCTTGTTCAGGTTAAAACCACAGCAGACTGGATCTTGTTCAGTTAGTGAAACCACAGCAGACTGGATCTTGTTCAGGTTGAAACCACAACAGACTGGATCTTGTTCAGGTTGAAACCACAACAGACTGGATATTGTTCAGGTTAAAACCACAGCAGACTGGATCTTGTTCAGGTTAAAACCACAGCAGACTGGATCTTGTTCAGTTTGAAACCACAGCAGACTGGATCTTGTTCAGGTAGTGAAACCACAGCAGACTGGATCTTGTTCAGGTTAAAACCACAGCAGACTGGATCTTGTTCAGGTAGTGAAACCACAGCAGACTGGATATTGTTCAGTTAGTGAAACCACAGCAGACTGGATCTTGTTCAGGTAGTGAACCACAGCAGACTGGATCTTGTTCAGGTAGTGAAACCACAGCAGACTGGATCTTGTTCAGGTAGTGAAACCACAGCAGACTGGATCTTGTTCAGGTTAAAACCACAGCAGACTGGATCTTGTTCAGGTAGTGAAACCACAGCAGACTGGATCTTGTTCAGGTAGTGAAACCACAGCAGACTGGATATTGTTCAGTTAGTGAAACCACAGCAGACTGGATCTTGTTCAGGTAGTGAAACCACAGCAGACTGGATCTTGTTCAGGTAGTGAAACCACAGCAGACTGGATCTTGTTCAGGTAGTGAAACCACATCAGACTGGATCTTGTTCAGGTAGTGAAACCACATCAGACTGGATCTTGTTCAGGTAGTGAAACCACATCAGACTGGATCTTGTTCAGGTAGTGAAACCACAGCAGACTGGATCTTGTTCAGGTAGTGAAACCACATCAGACTGGATCTTGTTCAGGTAGTGAAACCACAGCAGACTGGATCTTGTTCAGGTAGTGAAACCACAGCAGACTGGATCTTGTTCAGGTAGTGAAACCACAGCAGACTGGATCTTGTTCAGGTAGTGAAACCACAGCAGACTGGATCTTGTTCAGGTAGTGAAACCACAGCAGACTGGATCTTGTTCAGGTAGTGAAACCACAGCAGACTGGATATTGTTCAGTTAGTGAAACCACAGCAGACTGGATCTTGTTCAGGTAGTGAAACCACAGCAGACTGGATCTTGTTCAGGTAGTGAAACCACGGCAGGCTGGATCTTGTTCAGGTAGTGAAACCACAGCAGACTGGATCTTATTCAGGTAGTGAAACCACAGCAGACTGGATCTTGTTCAGGTTGAAACCACAACAGACTGGATCTTGTTCAGGTTGAAACCACAACAGACTGGATCTTGTTCAGGTTAAAACCACAGCAGACTGGATCTTGTTCAGTTAGTGAAACCACAGCAGACTGGATCTTGTTCAGGTTGAAACCACAACAGACTGGATCTTGTTCAGGTTGAAACCACAACAGACTGGATTTGTTCAGGTTAAAACCACAGCAGACTGGATCTTGTTCAGTTAGTGAAACCACAGCAGACTGGATCTTGTTCAGGTAGTGAAACCACAGCAGACTGGATCTTGTTCAGGTAGTGAAACCACAGCAGGCTGGATCTTGTTCAGGTAGTGAAACCACAGCAGACTGGATCTTGTTCAGGTAGTGAAACCACAACAGACTGGATCGTGTTCAGGTTAAAACCACAGCAGACTGGATATTGTTCAGGTTAAAACCACAGCAGACTGGATCTTGTTCAGGTTAAACCCAAAGCAGACAGGATCTTGTTCAGGTTAAAACCACAGCAGACTGGATCTTGTTCAGGTTAAAACCACAGCAGACTGGATCTTGTTCAGGTAGTGAAACCACAGCAGACTGGATCTTGTTCAGTTAGTGAAACCACAGCAGACTGAATCTTGTTCAGGTAGTGAAACCACAGCAGACCGGATCTTGTTCAGTTAGTGAAACCACAGCAGACTGGATCTTGTTCAGGTAGTGAAACTCAGCAGACTGGATCTTGTTCAGGTAGTGAAACCACAGCAGACTGGATCTTGTTCAGGTTAAAATCACAGCAGACTGGATCTTGTTCAGGTTAAAACCACAGCAGACTGGATCTTGTTCAGGTTAAACCCACAGCAGACTGGATCTTGTTCAGGTTAAAACCACAGCAGACTGGATCTTGTTCAGGTTAAAACCACAGTAGACTGGATCTTGTTCAGGTTGTGAAACCACAGCAGACTGGATCTTGTTCAGGTAGTGAAACCACAGCAGACTGGATCTTGTTCAGGTAGTGAAACCACATCAGACTGGATCTTGTTCAGGTTAAAACCACAGCAGACTGGATCTTGTTCAGGTTAAACCACAGCAGACTGGATCTTGTTCAGGTTAAAACCACAGCAGACTGGATCTTGTTCAGGTTAAAACCACAGTAGACTGGATCTTGTTCAGGTTGTGAAACCACAGCAGACTGGATCTTGTTCAGGTAGTGAAACCACAGCAGACTGGATCTTATTCAGGTAGTGAAACCACATCAGACTGGATCTTGTTCAGGTTGAAACCACAGCAGACTGGATCTTGTTCAGGTTAAAACCACAGCAGACTGGATCTTGTTCAGGTAGTGAAACCACAGCAGACTGGATCTTGTTCAGGTTAAAACCACAGCAGACTGGATCTTGTTCAGGTTAAAACCACAGCAGACTGGATCTTGTTCAGGTAGTGAAACCACAGCAGACTGGATCTTGTTCAGGTAGTGAAACCACATCAGACTGGATCTTGTTCAGGTTGAAACCACAGTAGACTGGATCTTGTTCAGGTAGTGAAACCACATCAGACTGGATCTTGTTCAGGTAGTGAAACCACATCAGACTGGATCTTGTTCAGGTAGTGAAACCACATCAGACTGGATCTTGTTCAGGTAGTGAAACCACAGCAGACTGGATCTTGTTCAGGTAGTGAAACCACATCAGACTGGATCTTGTTCAGGTAGTGAAACCACAGCAGACTGGATCTTGTTCAGGTAGTGAAACCACAGCAGACTGGATCTTGTTCAGGTAGTGAAACCACAGCAGACTGGATCTTGTTCAGGCTAAAACCACAGCAGACTGGATCTTGTTCAGGTAGTGAAACCACAGCAGACTGGATCTTGTTCAGGTAGTGAAACCACAGCAGACTGGATATTGTTCAGTTAGTGAAACCACAGCAGACTGGATCTTGTTCAGGTAGTGAAACCACAGCAGACTGGATCTTGTTCAGGTAGTGAAACCACGGCAGGCTGGATCTTGTTCAGGTAGTGAAACCACAGCAGACTGGATCTTATTCAGGTAGTGAAACCACAGCAGACTGGATCTTGTTCAGGTTGAAACCACAACAGACTGGATCTTGTTCAGGTTGAAACCACAACAGACTGGATCTTGTTCAGGTTAAAACCACAGCAGACTGGATCTTGTTCAGTTAGTGAAACCACAGCAGACTGGATCTTGTTCAGGTTGAAACCACAACAGACTGGATCTTGTTCAGGTTGAAACCACAACAGACTGGATATTGTTCAGGTTAAAACCACAGCAGACTGGATCTTGTTCAGGTTAAAACCACAGCAGACTGGATCTTGTTCAGTTTGAAACCACAGCAGACTGGATCTTGTTCAGGTAGTGAAACCACAGCAGACTGGATCTTGTTCAGGTTAAAACCACAGCAGACTGGATCTTGTTCAGGTAGTGAAACCACAGCAGACTGGATATTGTTCAGTTAGTGAAACCACAGCAGACTGGATCTTGTTCAGGTAGTGAACCACAGCAGACTGGATCTTGTTCAGGTAGTGAAACCACAGCAGACTGGATCTTGTTCAGGTAGTGAAACCACAGCAGACTGGATCTTGTTCAGGTTAAAACCACAGCAGACTGGATCTTGTTCAGGTAGTGAAACCACAGCAGACTGGATCTTGTTCAGGTAGTGAAACCACAGCAGACTGGATATTGTTCAGTTAGTGAAACCACAGCAGACTGGATCTTGTTCAGGTAGTGAAACCACAGCAGACTGGATCTTGTTCAGGTAGTGAAACCACAGCAGGCTGGATCTTGTTCAGGTAGTGAAACCACAGCAGACTGGATCTTGTTCAGGTAGTGAAACCACAACAGACTGGATCTTGTTCAGGTTGAAACCACAACAGACTGGATCTTGTTCAGGTTAAAACCACAGCAGACTGGATCTTGTTCAGGTAGTGAAACCACAACAGACTGGATCTTGTTCAGGTTGAAACCACAACAGACTGGATCTTGTTCAGGTTGAAACCACAACAGACTGGATCTTGTTCAGGTTAAAACCACAGCAGACTGGATCTTGTTCAGGTTAAAACCACAGCAGACTGGATCTTGTTCAGTTTGAAACCACAGCAGACTGGATCTTGTTCAGGTAGTGAAACCACAGCAGACTGGATCTTGTTCAGGTTAAAACCACAGCAGACTGGATCTTGTTCAGGTAGTGAAACCACAGCAGACTGGATCTTGTTCAGGTAGTGAAACCACAGCAGACTGGATCTTGTTCAGGTTAAAACCACAGCAGACTGGATCTTGTTCAGGTTAAAACCACAGCAGACTGGATCTTGTTCAGGTAGTGAAACCACAGCAGACTGGATATTGTTCAGTTAGTGAAACCACAGCAGACTGGATCTTGTTCAGGTAGTGAAACCACAGCAGACTGGATCTTGTTCAGGTTAAAACCACAGCAGACTGGATCTTGTTCAGGTTAAAACCACAGCAGACTGGATCTTGTTCAGGTAGTGAAACCACAGCAGACTGGATATTGTTCAGTTAGTGAAACCACAGCAGACTGGATCTTGTTCAGGTAGTGAAACCACAGCAGACTGGATCTTGTTCAGGTAGTGAAACCACAGCAGACTGGATCTTGTTCAGGTAGTGAAACCACAGCAGACTGGATCTTGTTCAGGTTAAAACCACAGCAGACTGGATCTTGTTCAGATAGTGAAACCACAGCAGACTGGATCTTGTTCAGTTAGTGAAACCACAGCAGACTGGATCTTGTTCAGGTAGTGAAACCACAGCAGACTGGATCTTGTTCAGGTAGTGAAACCACAGCAGGCTGGATCTTGTTCAGGTAGTGAAACCACAGCAGATTGGATCTTGTTCAGGTAGTGAAACCACAACAGACTGGATCTTGTTCAGGTTAAAACCACAGCAGACTGGATATTGTTCAGGTTAAAACCACAGCAGACTGGATCTTGTTCAGGTTGAAACCACAGCAGACTGGATCTTGTTCAGGTTAAAACCACAGCAGACTGGATCTTGTTCAGGTTGAAACCACAGCAGACTGGATCTTGTTCAGGTAGTGAAACCACAGCAGACTGGATATTGTTCAGTTAGTGAAACCACAGCAGACTGGATCTTGTTCAGGTAGTGAAACCACAGCAGACTGGATCTTGTTCAGGTAGTGAAACCACAGCAGACTGGATCTTGTTCAGGTAGTGAAACCACAGCAGACTGGATCTTGTTCAGGTTAAAACCACAGCAGACTGGATCTTGTTCAGGTAGTGAAACCACAGCAGACTGGATCTTGTTCAGGTAGTGAAACCACAGCAGACTGGATATTGTTCAGTTAGTGAAACCACAGCAGACTGGATCTTGTTCAGGTAGTGAAACCACAGCAGACTGGATCTTGTTCAGGTAGTGAAACCACAGCAGGCTGGATCTTGTTCAGGTAGTGAAACCACAGCAGACTGGATCTTGTTCAGGTAGTGAAACCACAGCAGACTGGATCTTGTTCAGGTAGTGAAACCACGGCAGGCTGGATCTTGTTCAGGTAGTGAAACCACAGCAGACTGGATCTTATTCAGGTAGTGAAACCACAGCAGACTGGATCTTGTTCAGGTTGAAACCACAACAGACTGGATCTTGTTCAGGTTGAAACCACAACAGACTGGATCTTGTTCAGGTTAAAACCACAGCAGACTGGATCTTGTTCAGTTAGTGAAACCACAGCAGACTGGATCTTGTTCAGGTTGAAACCACAACAGACTGGATCTTGTTCAGGTTGAAACCACAACAGACTGGATATTGTTCAGGTTAAAACCACAGCAGACTGGATCTTGTTCAGGTTAAAACCACAGCAGACTGGATCTTGTTCAGTTTGAAACCACAGCAGACTGGATCTTGTTCAGGTAGTGAAACCACAGCAGACTGGATCTTGTTCAGGTAGTGAAACCACAGCAGACTGGATATTGTTCAGTTAGTGAAACCACAGCAGACTGGATCTTGTTCAGGTAGTGAAACCACAGCAGACTGGATCTTGTTCAGGTTAAAACCACAGCAGACTGGATCTTGTTCAGGTTAAAACCACAGCAGACTGGATCTTGTTCAGGTAGTGAAACCACAGCAGACTGGATATTGTTCAGTTAGTGAAACCACAGCAGACTGGATCTTGTTCAGGTAGTGAAACCACAGCAGACTGGATCTTGTTCAGGTAGTGAAACCACAGCAGACTGGATCTTGTTCAGGTAGTGAAACCACAGCAGACTGGATCTTGTTCAGGTTAAAACCACAGCAGACTGGATCTTGTTCAGATAGTGAAACCACAGCAGACTGGATCTTGTTCAGTTAGTGAAACCACAGCAGACTGGATCTTGTTCAGGTAGTGAAACCACAGCAGACTGGATCTTGTTCAGGTAGTGAAACCACAGCAGGCTGGATCTTGTTCAGGTAGTGAAACCACAGCAGATTGGATCTTGTTCAGGTAGTGAAACCACAACAGACTGGATCTTGTTCAGGTTAAAACCACAGCAGACTGGATATTGTTCAGGTTAAAACCACAGCAGACTGGATCTTGTTCAGGTTGAAACCACAGCAGACTGGATCTTGTTCAGGTTGAAACCACAACAGACTGGATCTTGTTCAGGTTGAAACCACAACAGACTGGATCTTGTTCAGGTTAAAACCACAGCAGACTGGATCTTGTTCAGGTTAAAACCACAGCAGACTGGATCTTGTTCAGTTTGAAACCACAGCAGACTGGATCTTGTTCAGGTAGTGAAACCACAGCAGACTGGATCTTGTTCAGGTTAAAACCACAGCAGACTGGATCTTGTTCAGGTAGTGAAACCACAGCAGACTGGATCTTGTTCAGGTAGTGAAACCACAGCAGACTGGATCTTGTTCAGGTTAAAACCACAGCAGACTGGATCTTGTTCAGGTTAAAACCACAGCAGACTGGATCTTGTTCAGGTAGTGAAACCACAGCAGACTGGATATTGTTCAGTTAGTGAAACCACAGCAGACTGGATCTTGTTCAGGTAGTGAAACCACAGCAGACTGGATCTTGTTCAGGTTAAAACCACAGCAGACTGGATCTTGTTCAGGTTAAAACCACAGCAGACTGGATCTTGTTCAGGTAGTGAAACCACAGCAGACTGGATATTGTTCAGTTAGTGAAACCACAGCAGACTGGATCTTGTTCAGGTAGTGAAACCACAGCAGACTGGATCTTGTTCAGGTAGTGAAACCACAGCAGACTGGATCTTGTTCAGGTAGTGAAACCACAGCAGACTGGATCTTGTTCAGGTTAAAACCACAGCAGACTGGATCTTGTTCAGATAGTGAAACCACAGCAGACTGGATCTTGTTCAGTTAGTGAAACCACAGCAGACTGGATCTTGTTCAGGTAGTGAAACCACAGCAGACTGGATCTTGTTCAGGTAGTGAAACCACAGCAGGCTGGATCTTGTTCAGGTAGTGAAACCACAGCAGATTGGATCTTGTTCAGGTAGTGAAACCACAACAGACTGGATCTTGTTCAGGTTAAAACCACAGCAGACTGGATATTGTTCAGGTTAAAACCACAGCAGACTGGATCTTGTTCAGGTTGAAACCACAGCAGACTGGATCTTGTTCAGGTTAAAACCACAGCAGACTGGATCTTGTTCAGGTTGAAACCACAGCAGACTGGATCTTGTTCAGGTAGTGAAACCACAGCAGACTGGATATTGTTCAGTTAGTGAAACCACAGCAGACTGGATCTTGTTCAGGTAGTGAAACCACAGCAGACTGGATCTTGTTCAGGTAGTGAAACCACAGCAGACTGGATCTTGTTCAGGTAGTGAAACCACAGCAGACTGGATCTTGTTCAGGTTAAAACCACAGCAGACTGGATCTTGTTCAGGTAGTGAAACCACAGCAGACTGGATCTTGTTCAGGTAGTGAAACCACAGCAGACTGGATATTGTTCAGTTAGTGAAACCACAGCAGACTGGATCTTGTTCAGGTAGTGAAACCACAGCAGACTGGATCTTGTTCAGGTAGTGAAACCACAGCAGGCTGGATCTTGTTCAGGTAGTGAAACCACAGCAGACTGGATCTTGTTCAGGTAGTGAAACCACAGCAGACTGGATCTTGTTCAGGTAGTGAAACCACGGCAGGCTGGATCTTGTTCAGGTAGTGAAACCACAGCAGACTGGATCTTATTCAGGTAGTGAAACCACAGCAGACTGGATCTTGTTCAGGTTGAAACCACAACAGACTGGATCTTGTTCAGGTTGAAACCACAACAGACTGGATCTTGTTCAGGTTAAAACCACAGCAGACTGGATCTTGTTCAGTTAGTGAAACCACAGCAGACTGGATCTTGTTCAGGTTGAAACCACAACAGACTGGATCTTGTTCAGGTTGAAACCACAACAGACTGGATATTGTTCAGGTTAAAACCACAGCAGACTGGATCTTGTTCAGGTTAAAACCACAGCAGACTGGATCTTGTTCAGTTTGAAACCACAGCAGACTGGATCTTGTTCAGGTAGTGAAACCACAGCAGACTGGATCTTGTTCAGGTAGTGAAACCACAGCAGACTGGATATTGTTCAGTTAGTGAAACCACAGCAGACTGGATCTTGTTCAGGTAGTGAAACCACAGCAGACTGGATCTTGTTCAGGTTAAAACCACAGCAGACTGGATCTTGTTCAGGTTAAAACCACAGCAGACTGGATCTTGTTCAGGTAGTGAAACCACAGCAGACTGGATATTGTTCAGTTAGTGAAACCACAGCAGACTGGATCTTGTTCAGGTAGTGAAACCACAGCAGACTGGATCTTGTTCAGGTAGTGAAACCACAGCAGACTGGATCTTGTTCAGGTAGTGAAACCACAGCAGACTGGATCTTGTTCAGGTTAAAACCACAGCAGACTGGATCTTGTTCAGATAGTGAAACCACAGCAGACTGGATCTTGTTCAGTTAGTGAAACCACAGCAGACTGGATCTTGTTCAGGTAGTGAAACCACAGCAGACTGGATCTTGTTCAGGTAGTGAAACCACAGCAGGCTGGATCTTGTTCAGGTAGTGAAACCACAGCAGATTGGATCTTGTTCAGGTAGTGAAACCACAACAGACTGGATCTTGTTCAGGTTAAAACCACAGCAGACTGGATATTGTTCAGGTTAAAACCACAGCAGACTGGATCTTGTTCAGGTTGAAACCACAGCAGACTGGATCTTGTTCAGGTTAAAACCACAGCAGACTGGATCTTGTTCAGGTTGAAACCACAGCAGACTGGATCTTGTTCAGGTAGTGAAACCACAGCAGACTGGATATTGTTCAGTTAGTGAAACCACAGCAGACTGGATCTTGTTCAGGTTGAAACCACAACAGACTGGATCTTGTTCAGGTTGAAACCACAACAGACTGGATCTTGTTCAGGTTAAAACCACAGCAGACTGGATCTTGTTCAGGTTAAAACCACAGCAGACTGGATCTTGTTAAAGGTTGAAACCACAACAGACTGGATCTTGTTCAGGTTAAAACCACAGCAGACTGGATCTTGTTCAGTTAGTGAAACCACAGCAGACTGGATCTTGTTCAGGTTGAAACCACAACAGACTGGATCTTGTTCAGGTTGAAACCACAACAGACTGGATCTTGTTCAGGTTAAAACCACAGCAGACTGGATCTTGTTCAGGTTAAAACCACAGCAGACTGGATCTTGTTCAGTTTGAAACCACAGCAGACTGGATCTTGTTCAGGTAGTGAAACCACAGCAGACTGGATCTTGTTCAGGTTAAAACCACAGCAGACTGGATCTTGTTCAGGTAATGAAACCACAGCAGACTGGATCTTGTTCAGGTAGTGAAACCACAGCAGACTGGATCTTGTTCAGGTTAAAACCACAGCAGACTGGATCTTGTTCAGGTTGAAACCACAACAGACTGGATCTTGTTAAAGGTTGAAACCACAACAGACTGGATCTTGTTCAGGTTAAAACCACAGCAGACTGGATCTTGTTCAGTTAGTGAAACCACAGCAGACTGGATCTTGTTCAGGTTGAAACCACAACAGACTGGATCTTGTTCAGGTTGAAACCACAACAGACTGGATCTTGTTCAGGTTAAAACCACAGCAGACTGGATCTTGTTCAGGTTAAAACCACAGCAGACTGGATCTTGTTCAGTTTGAAACCACAGCAGACTGGATCTTGTTCAGGTAGTGAAACCACAGCAGACTGGATCTTGTTCAGGTTAAAACCACAGCAGACTGGATCTTGTTCAGGTAGTGAAACCACAGCAGACTGGATCTTGTTCAGGTAGTGAAACCACAGCAGACTGGATCTTGTTCAGGTTAAAACCACAGCAGACTGGATCTTGTTCAGGTTAAAACCACAGCAGACTGGATCTTGTTCAGGTAGTGAAACCACAGCAGACTGGATATTGTTCAGTTAGTGAAACCACAGCAGACTGGATCTTGTTCAGGTTAAAACCACAGCAGACTGGATCTTGTTCAGGTTAAAACCACAGCAGACTGGATCTTGTTCAGGTTAAAACCACAGCAGACTGGATCTTGTTCAGGTAGTGAAACCACAGCAGACTGGATATTGTTCAGTTAGTGAAACCACAGCAGACTGGATCTTGTTCAGGTAGTGAAACCACAGCAGACTGGATCTTGTTCAGGTAGTGAAACCACAGCAGACTGGATCTTGTTCAGGTTAAAACCACAGCAGACTGGATCTTGTTCAGGTAGTGCAACCACAGCAGACTGGATCTTGTTCAGTTAGTGAAACCACAGCAGACTGGATCTTGTTCAGGTAGTGAAACCACAGCAGACTGGATCTTGTTCAGGTAGTGAAACCACAGCAGGCTGGATCTTGTTCAGGTAGTGAAACCACAGCAGACTGGATCTTGTTCAGGTAGTGAAACCACAACAGACTGGATCTTGTTCAGGTTAAAACCACAGCAGACTGGATATTGTTCAGGTTAAAACCACAGCAGACTGGATCTTGTTCAGGTTAAACCCAAAGCAGACAGGATCTTGTTCAGGTTAAAACCACAGCAGACTGGATCTTGTTCAGGTTAAAACCACAGCAGACTGGATCTTGTTCAGGTAGTGAAACCACAGCAGACTGGATCTTGTTCAGCTAGTGAAACCACAGCAGACTGGATCTTGTTCAGTTAGTGAAACCACAGCAGACTGGATCTTGTTCAGGTAGTGAAACTCAGCAGACTGGATCTTGTTCAGTTAGTGAAACCACAGCAGACTGGATCTTGTTCCGGTTAAAACCACAGCAGACTGGATCTTGTTCAGGTTAAAACCACAGCAGACTGGATCTTGTTCAGGTAGTGAAACCACAGCAGACTGGATATTGTTCAGTTAGTGAAACCACAGCAGACTGGATCTTGTTCAGGTTAAAACCACAGCAGACTGGATCTTGTTCAGGTTAAAACCACAGCAGACTGGATCTTGTTCAGGTTAAAACCACAGCAGACTGGATCTTGTTCAGGTAGTGAAACCACAGCAGACTGGATCTTGTTCAGTTAGTGAAACCACAGCAGACTGGATCTTGTTCAGTTAGTGAAACCACAGCAGACTGGATCTTGTTCAGGTAGTGAAACCACAGCAGACTGGATCTTGTTCAGGTAGTGAAACCACAGCAGGCTGGATCTTGTTCAGGTAGTGAAACCACAGCAGACTGGATCTTGTTCAGGTAGTGAAACCACAACAGACTGGATCGTGTTCAGGTTAAAACCACAGCAGACTGGATATTGTTCAGGTTAAAACCACAGCAGACTGGATCTTGTTCAGTTTGAAACCACAGCAGACTGGATCTTGTTCAGGTAGTGAAACCACAGCAGACTGGATCTTGTTCAGGTTAAAACCACAGCAGACTGGATCTTGTTCAGGTAGTGAAACCACAGCAGACTGGATATTGTTCAGTTAGTGAAACCACAGCAGACTGGATCTTGTTCAGGTAGTGAACCACAGCAGACTGGATCTTGTTCAGGTAGTGAAACCACAGCAGACTGGATCTTGTTCAGGTAGTGAAACCACAGCAGACTGGATCTTGTTCAGGTTAAAACCACAGCAGACTGGATCTTGTTCAGGTAGTGAAACCACAGCAGACTGGATCTTGTTCAGGTAGTGAAACCACAGCAGACTGGATATTGTTCAGTTAGTGAAACCACAGCAGACTGGATCTTGTTCAGGTAGTGAAACCACAGCAGACTGGATCTTGTTCAGGTAGTGAAACCACAGCAGACTGGATCTTGTTCAGGTAGTGAAACCACATCAGACTGGATCTTGTTCAGGTAGTGAAACCACATCAGACTGGATCTTGTTCAGGTAGTGAAACCACATCAGACTGGATCTTGTTCAGGTAGTGAAACCACAGCAGACTGGATCTTGTTCAGGTAGTGAAACCACATCAGACTGGATCTTGTTCAGGTAGTGAAACCACAGCAGACTGGATCTTGTTCAGGTAGTGAAACCACAGCAGACTGGATCTTGTTCAGGTAGTGAAACCACAGCAGACTGGATCTTGTTCAGGTTAAAACCACAGCAGACTGGATCTTGTTCAGGTAGTGAAACCACAGCAGACTGGATCTTGTTCAGGTAGTGAAACCACAGCAGACTGGATATTGTTCAGTTAGTGAAACCACAGCAGACTGGATCTTGTTCAGGTAGTGAAACCACAGCAGACTGGATCTTGTTCAGGTAGTGAAACCACGGCAGGCTGGATCTTGTTCAGGTAGTGAAACCACAGCAGACTGGATCTTATTCAGGTAGTGAAACCACAGCAGACTGGATCTTGTTCAGGTTGAAACCACAACAGACTGGATCTTGTTCAGGTTGAAACCACAACAGACTGGATCTTGTTCAGGTTAAAACCACAGCAGACTGGATCTTGTTCAGTTAGTGAAACCACAGCAGACTGGATCTTGTTCAGGTTGAAACCACAACAGACTGGATCTTGTTCAGGTTGAAACCACAACAGACTGGATTTGTTCAGGTTAAAACCACAGCAGACTGGATCTTGTTCAGTTAGTGAAACCACAGCAGACTGGATCTTGTTCAGGTAGTGAAACCACAGCAGACTGGATCTTGTTCAGGTAGTGAAACCACAGCAGGCTGGATCTTGTTCAGGTAGTGAAACCACAGCAGACTGGATCTTGTTCAGGTAGTGAAACCACAACAGACTGGATCGTGTTCAGGTTAAAACCACAGCAGACTGGATATTGTTCAGGTTAAAACCACAGCAGACTGGATCTTGTTCAGGTTAAACCCAAAGCAGACAGGATCTTGTTCAGGTTAAAACCACAGCAGACTGGATCTTGTTCAGGTTAAAACCACAGCAGACTGGATCTTGTTCAGGTAGTGAAACCACAGCAGACTGGATCTTGTTCAGTTAGTGAAACCACAGCAGACTGGATCTTGTTCAGGTAGTGAAACCACAGCAGACCGGATCTTGTTCAGTTAGTGAAACCACAGCAGACTGGATCTTGTTCAGGTAGTGAAACTCAGCAGACTGGATCTTGTTCAGGTAGTGAAACCACAGCAGACTGGATCTTGTTCAGGTTAAAATCACAGCAGACTGGATCTTGTTCAGGTTAAAACCACAGCAGACTGGATCTTGTTCAGGTTAAACCCACAGCAGACTGGATCTTGTTCAGGTTAAAACCACAGCAGACTGGATCTTGTTCAGGTTAAAACCACAGTAGACTGGATCTTGTTCAGGTTGTGAAACCACAGCAGACTGGATCTTGTTCAGGTAGTGAAACCACAGCAGACTGGATCTTGTTCAGGTAGTGAAACCACATCAGACTGGATCTTGTTCAGGTTAAAACCACAGCAGACTGGATCTTGTTCAGGTTAAACCACAGCAGACTGGATCTTGTTCAGGTTAAAACCACAGCAGACTGGATCTTGTTCAGGTTAAAACCACAGTAGACTGGATCTTGTTCAGGTTGTGAAACCACAGCAGACTGGATCTTGTTCAGGTAGTGAAACCACAGCAGACTGGATCTTATTCAGGTAGTGAAACCACATCAGACTGGATCTTGTTCAGGTTGAAACCACAGCAGACTGGATCTTGTTCAGGTTAAAACCACAGCAGACTGGATCTTGTTCAGGTAGTGAAACCACAGCAGACTGGATCTTGTTCAGGTTAAAACCACAGCAGACTGGATCTTGTTCAGGTTAAAACCACAGCAGACTGGATCTTGTTCAGGTAGTGAAACCACAGCAGACTGGATCTTGTTCAGGTAGTGAAACCACATCAGACTGGATCTTGTTCAGGTTGAAACCACAGTAGACTGGATCTTGTTCAGGTAGTGAAACCACATCAGACTGGATCTTGTTCAGGTAGTGAAACCACATCAGACTGGATCTTGTTCAGGTAGTGAAACCACATCAGACTGGATCTTGTTCAGGTAGTGAAACCACAGCAGACTGGATCTTGTTCAGGTAGTGAAACCACATCAGACTGGATCTTGTTCAGGTAGTGAAACCACAGCAGACTGGATCTTGTTCAGGTAGTGAAACCACAGCAGACTGGATCTTGTTCAGGTAGTGAAACCACAGCAGACTGGATCTTGTTCAGGTTAAAACCACAGCAGACTGGATCTTGTTCAGGTAGTGAAACCACAGCAGACTGGATCTTGTTCAGGTAGTGAAACCACAGCAGACTGGATATTGTTCAGTTAGTGAAACCACAGCAGACTGGATCTTGTTCAGTTAGTGAAACCACAGCAGACTGGATCTTGTTCAGGTAGTGAAACCACGGCAGGCTGGATCTTGTTCAGGTAGTGAAACCACAGCAGACTGGATCTTATTCAGGTAGTGAAACCACAGCAGACTGGATCTTGTTCAGGTTGAAACCACAACAGACTGGATCTTGTTCAGGTTGAAACCACAACAGACTGGATCTTGTTCAGGTTAAAACCACAGCAGACTGGATCTTGTTCAGTTAGTGAAACCACAGCAGACTGGATCTTGTTCAGGTTGAAACCACAACAGACTGGATCTTGTTCAGGTTGAAACCACAACAGACTGGATATTGTTCAGGTTAAAACCACAGCAGACTGGATCTTGTTCAGGTTAAAACCACAGCAGACTGGATCTTGTTCAGTTTGAAACCACAGCAGACTGGATCTTGTTCAGGTAGTGAAACCACAGCAGACTGGATCTTGTTCAGGTTAAAACCACAGCAGACTGGATCTTGTTCAGGTAGTGAAACCACAGCAGACTGGATATTGTTCAGTTAGTGAAACCACAGCAGACTGGATCTTGTTCAGGTAGTGAACCACAGCAGACTGGATCTTGTTCAGGTAGTGAAACCACAGCAGACTGGATCTTGTTCAGGTAGTGAAACCACAGCAGACTGGATCTTGTTCAGGTTAAAACCACAGCAGACTGGATCTTGTTCAGGTAGTGAAACCACAGCAGACTGGATCTTGTTCAGGTAGTGAAACCACAGCAGACTGGATATTGTTCAGTTAGTGAAACCACAGCAGACTGGATCTTGTTCAGGTAGTGAAACCACAGCAGACTGGATCTTGTTCAGGTAGTGAAACCACAGCAGGCTGGATCTTGTTCAGGTAGTGAAACCACAGCAGACTGGATCTTGTTCAGGTAGTGAAACCACAACAGACTGGATCTTGTTCAGGTTGAAACCACAACAGACTGGATCTTGTTCAGGTTAAAACCACAGCAGACTGGATCTTGTTCAGGTAGTGAAACCACAACAGACTGGATCTTGTTCAGGTTGAAACCACAACAGACTGGATCTTGTTCAGGTTAAAACCACAGCAGACTGGATCTTGTTCAGGTTAAAACCACAGCAGACTGGATCTTGTTCAGTTTGAAACCACAGCAGACTGGATCTTGTTCAGGTAGTGAAACCACAGCAGACTGGATCTTGTTCAGGTTAAAACCACAGCAGACTGGATCTTGTTCAGGTAGTGAAACCACAGCAGACTGGATCTTGTTCAGGTAGTGAAACCACAGCAGACTGGATCTTGTTCAGGTTAAAACCACAGCAGACTGGATCTTGTTCAGGTTAAAACCACAGCAGACTGGATCTTGTTCAGGTAGTGAAACCACAGCAGACTGGATATTGTTCAGTTAGTGAAACCACAGCAGACTGGATCTTGTTCAGGTAGTGAAACCACAGCAGACTGGATCTTGTTCAGGTTAAAACCACAGCAGACTGGATCTTGTTCAGGTTAAAACCACAGCAGACTGGATCTTGTTCAGTTAGTGAAACCACAGCAGACTGGATATTGTTCAGTTAGTGAAACCACAGCAGACTGGATCTTGTTCAGGTAGTGAAACCACAGCAGACTGGATCTTGTTCAGGTAGTGAAACCACAGCAGACTGGATCTTGTTCAGGTAGTGAAACCACAGCAGACTGGATCTTGTTCAGGTTAAAACCACAGCAGACTGGATCTTGTTCAGATAGTGAAACCACAGCAGACTGGATCTTGTTCAGTTAGTGAAACCACAGCAGACTGGATCTTGTTCAGGTAGTGAAACCACAGCAGACTGGATCTTGTTCAGGTAGTGAAACCACAGCAGGCTGGATCTTGTTCAGGTAGTGAAACCACAGCAGATTGGATCTTGTTCAGGTAGTGAAACCACAACAGACTGGATCTTGTTCAGGTTAAAACCACAGCAGACTGGATATTGTTCAGGTTAAAACCACAGCAGACTGGATCTTGTTCAGGTTGAAACCACAGCAGACTGGATCTTGTTCAGGTTAAAACCACAGCAGACTGGATCTTGTTCAGGTTGAAACCACAGCAGACTGGATCTTGTTCAGGTAGTGAAACCACAGCAGACTGGATATTGTTCAGTTAGTGAAACCACAGCAGACTGGATCTTGTTCAGGTAGTGAAACCACAGCAGACTGGATCTTGTTCAGGTAGTGAAACCACAGCAGACTGGATCTTGTTCAGGTAGTGAAACCACAGCAGACTGGATCTTGTTCAGGTTAAAACCACAGCAGACTGGATCTTGTTCAGGTAGTGAAACCACAGCAGACTGGATCTTGTTCAGGTAGTGAAACCACAGCAGACTGGATATTGTTCAGTTAGTGAAACCACAGCAGACTGGATCTTGTTCAGGTAGTGAAACCACAGCAGACTGGATCTTGTTCAGGTAGTGAAACCACAGCAGGCTGGATCTTGTTCAGGTAGTGAAACCACAGCAGACTGGATCTTGTTCAGGTAGTGAAACCACAGCAGACTGGATCTTGTTCAGGTAGTGAAACCACGGCAGGCTGGATCTTGTTCAGGTAGTGAAACCACAGCAGACTGGATCTTATTCAGGTAGTGAAACCACAGCAGACTGGATCTTGTTCAGGTTGAAACCACAACAGACTGGATCTTGTTCAGGTTGAAACCACAACAGACTGGATCTTGTTCAGGTTAAAACCACAGCAGACTGGATCTTGTTCAGTTAGTGAAACCACAGCAGACTGGATCTTGTTCAGGTTGAAACCACAACAGACTGGATCTTGTTCAGGTTGAAACCACAACAGACTGGATATTGTTCAGGTTAAAACCACAGCAGACTGGATCTTGTTCAGGTTAAAACCACAGCAGACTGGATCTTGTTCAGTTTGAAACCACAGCAGACTGGATCTTGTTCAGGTAGTGAAACCACAGCAGACTGGATCTTGTTCAGGTAGTGAAACCACAGCAGACTGGATATTGTTCAGTTAGTGAAACCACAGCAGACTGGATCTTGTTCAGGTAGTGAAACCACAGCAGACTGGATCTTGTTCAGGTTAAAACCACAGCAGACTGGATCTTGTTCAGGTTAAAACCACAGCAGACTGGATCTTGTTCAGGTAGTGAAACCACAGCAGACTGGATATTGTTCAGTTAGTGAAACCACAGCAGACTGGATCTTGTTCAGGTAGTGAAACCACAGCAGACTGGATCTTGTTCAGGTAGTGAAACCACAGCAGACTGGATCTTGTTCAGGTAGTGAAACCACAGCAGACTGGATCTTGTTCAGGTTAAAACCACAGCAGACTGGATCTTGTTCAGATAGTGAAACCACAGCAGACTGGATCTTGTTCCGTTAGTGAAACCACAGCAGACTGGATCTTGTTCAGGTAGTGAAACCACAGCAGACTGGATCTTGTTCAGGTAGTGAAACCACAGCAGGCTGGATCTTGTTCAGGTAGTGAAACCACAGCAGACTGGATCTTGTTCAGGTAGTGAAACCACAACAGACTGGATCTTGTTCAGGTTAAAACCACAGCAGACTGGATATTGTTCAGGTTAAAACCACAGCAGACTGGATCTTGTTCAGGTTGAAACCACAGCAGACTGGATCTTGTTCAGGTTAAAACCACAGCAGACTGGATCTTGTTCAGGTTGAAACCACAGCAGACTGGATCTTGTTCAGGTAGTGAAACCACAGCAGACTGGATATTGTTCAGTTAGTGAAACCACAGCAGACTGGATCTTGTTCAGGTAGTGAAACCACAGCAGACTGGATCTTGTTCAGGTAGTGAAACCACAGCAGACTGGATCTTGTTCAGGTAGTGAAACCACAGCAGACTGGATCTTGTTCAGGTTAAAACCACAGCAGACTGGATCTTGTTCAGGTAGTGAAACCACAGCAGACTGGATCTTGTTCAGGTAGTGAAACCACAGCAGACTGGATATTGTTCAGTTAGTGAAACCACAGCAGACTGGATCTTGTTCAGGTAGTGAAACCACAGCAGGCTGGATCTTGTTCAGGTAGTGAAACCACAGCAGACTGGATCTTGTTCAGGTAGTGAAACCACAGCAGACTGGATCTTGTTCAGGTTGAAACCACAACAGACTGGATCTTGTTCAGGTTGAAACCACAACAGACTGGATCTTGTTCAGGTTAAAACCACAGCAGACTGGATCTTGTTCAGTTAGTGAAACCACAGCAGACTGGATCTTGTTCAGGTTGAAACCACAACAGACTGGATCTTGTTCAGGTTGAAACCACAACAGACTGGATATTGTTCAGGTTAAAACCACAGCAGACTGGATCTTGTTCAGGTTAAAACCACAGCAGACTGGATCTTGTTCAGTTTGAAACCACAGCAGACTGGATCTTGTTCAGGTAGTGAAACCACAGCAGACTGGATCTTGTTCAGGTTAAAACCACAGCAGACTGGATCTTGTTCAGGTAGTGAAACCACAGCAGACTGGATATTGTTCAGTTAGTGAAACCACAGCAGACTGGATCTTGTTTAGGTAGTGAACCACAGCAGACTGGATCTTGTTCAGGTAGTGAAACAACAGCAGACTGGATCTTGTTCAGGTAGTGAAACCACAGCAGACTGGATCTTGTTCAGGTTAAAACCACAGCAGACTGGATCTTGTTCAGGTAGTGAAACCACAGCAGACTGGATCTTGTTCAGGTAGTGAAACCACAGCAGACTGGATATTTTTCAGTTAGTGAAACCACAGCAGACTGGATCTTGTTCAGGTAGTGAAACCACAGCAGACTGGATCTTGTTCAGGTTGACACCACAACAGACTGGATCTTGTTAAAGGTTGAAACCACAACAGACTGGATCTTGTTCAGGTTAAAACCACAGCAGACTGGATCTTGTTCAGTTAGTGAAACCACAGCAGACTGGATCTTGTTCAGGTTGAAACCACAACAGACTGGATCTTTTTCAGGTTGAAACCACAACAGACTGGATCTTGTTCAGGTTAAAACCACAGCAGACTGGATCTTGTTCAGGTTAAAACCACAGCAGACTGGATCTTGTTCAGTTTGAAACCACAGCAGACTGGATCTTGTTCAGGTAGTGAAACCACAGCAGACTGGATCTTGTTCAGGTTAAAACCACAGCAGACTGGATCTTGTTCAGGTAATGAAACCACAGCAGACTGGATCTTGTTCAGGTAGTGAAACCACAGCAGACTGGATCTTGTTCAGGTTAAAACCACAGCAGACTGGATCTTGTTCAGGTTAAAACCACAGCAGACTGGATCTTGTTCAGGTAGTGAAACCACAGCAGACTGGATATTGTTCAGTTAGTGAAACCACAGCAGACTGGATCTTGTTCAGGTTAAAACCACAGCAGACTGGATCTTGTTCAGGTTAAAACCACAGCAGACTGGATCTTGTTCAGGTTAAAACCACAGCAGACTGGATCTTGTTCAGGTAGTGAAACCACAGCAGACTGGATATTGTTCAGTTAGTGAAACCACAGCAGACTGGATCTTGTTCAGGTAGTGAAACCACAGCAGACTGGATCTTGTTCAGGTAGTGAAACCACAGCAGACTGGATCTTGTTCAGGTTAAAACCACAGCAGACTGGATCTTGTTCAGGTAGTGAAACCACAGCAGACTGGATCTTGTTCAGTTAGTGAAACCACAGCAGACTGGATCTTGTTCAGGTAGTGAAACCACAGCAGACTGGATCTTGTTCAGGTAGTGAAACCACAGCAGGCTGGATCTTGTTCAGGTAGTGAAACCACAGCAGACTGGATCTTGTTCAGGTAGTGAAACCACAACAGACTGGATCTTGTTCAGGTTAAAACCACAGCAGACTGGATATTGTTCAGGTTAAACCCAAAGCAGACAGGATCTTGTTCAGGTTAAAACCACAGCAGACTGGATCTTGTTCAGGTTAAAACCACAGCAGACTGGATCTTGTTCAGGTAGTGAAACCACAGCAGACTGGATCTTGTTCAGTTAGTGAAACCACAGCAGACTGGATCTTGTTCAGTTAGTGAAACCACAGCAGACTGGATCTTGTTCAGGTAGTGAAACTCAGCAGACTGGATCTTGTTCAGTTAGTGAAACCACAGCAGACTGGATCTTGTTCCGGTTAAAACCACAGCAGACTGGATCTTGTTCAGGTTGAAACCACAGCAGACTGGATCTTGTTCAGGTAGTGAAACCACAGCAGACTGGATATTGTTCAGTTAGTGAAACCACAGCAGACTGGATCTTGTTCAGGTTAAAACCACAGCAGACTGGATCTTGTTCAGGTTAAAACCACAGCAGACTGGATCTTGTTCAGGTTAAAACCACAGCAGACTGGATCTTGTTCAGGTAGTGAAACCACAGCAGACTGGATCTTGTTCAGTTAGTGAAACCACAGCAGACTGGATCTTGTTCAGTTAGTGAAACCACAGCAGACTGGATCTTGTTCAGGTAGTGAAACTCAGCAGACTGGATCTTGTTCAGTTAGTGAAACCACAGCAGACTGGATCTTGTTCCGGTTAAAACCACAGCAGACTGGATCTTGTTCAGGTTAAAACCACAGCAGACTGGATCTTGTTCAGGTAGTGAAACCACAGCAGACTGGATATTGTTCAGTTAGTGAAACCACAGCAGACTGGATCTTGTTCAGGTTAAAACCACAGCAGACTGGATCTTGTTCAGGTTAAAACCACAGCAGACTGGATCTTGTTCAGGTTAAAACCACAGCAGACTGGATCTTGTTCAGGTAGTGAAACCACAGCAGACTGGATATTGTTCAGTTAGTGAAACCACAGCAGAATGGATCTTGTTCAGGTAGTGAAACCACAGCAGACTGGATCTTGTTCAGGTAGTGAAACCACAGCAGACAGGATCTTGTTCAGGTTAAAACCACAGCAGACTGGATCTTGTTCAGTTAGTGAAACCACAGCAGACTGGATCTTGTTCAGTTAGTGAAACCACAGCAGACTGGATCTTGTTCAGGTAGTGAAACTCAGCAGACTGGATCTTGTTCAGTTAGTGAAACCACAGCAGACTGGATCTTGTTCAGGTAGTGAAACCACAGCAGACTGGATCTTGTTCAGGTTAAAACCACAGCAGACTGGATCTTGTTCAGGTAGTGAAACCACAGCAGACTGGATCTTGTTCAGTTAGTGAAACCACAGCAGACTGGATCTTGTTCAGGTAGTGAAACCACAGCAGACTGGATCTTGTTCAGGTAGTGAAACCACAGCAGGCTGGATCTTGTTCAGGTAGTGAAACCACAGCAGACTGGATCTTGTTCAGGTAGTGAAACCACAACAGACTGGATCTTGTTCAGGTTAAAACCACAGCAGACTGGATATTGTTCAGGTTAAAACCACAGCAGACTGGATCTTGTTCAGGTTAAACCCAAAGCAGACAGGATCTTGTTCAGGTTAAAACCACAGCAGACTGGATCTTGTTCAGGTTAAAACCACAGCAGACTGGATCTTGTTCAGGTAGTGAAACCACAGCAGACTGGATCTTGTTCAGTTAGTGAAACCACAGCAGACTGGATCTTGTTCAGTTAGTGAAACCACAGCAGACTGGATCTTGTTCAGTTAGTGAAACCAAAGCAGACTGGATCTTGTTCAGTTAGTGAAACCACAGCAGACTGGATCTTGTTCAGGTAGTGAAACTCAGCAGACTAAATCTTGTTCAGTTAGTGAAACCACAGCAGACTGGATCTTGTTCAGGTAGTGAAACCACAGCAGACTGGATCTTGTTCAGTTAGTGAAACCACAGCAGACTGGATCTTGTTCAGGTAGTGAAACTCAGCAGACTGGATCTTGTTCAGGTAGTGAAACCACAGCAGACTGGATCTTGTTCAGGTTAAAATCACAGCAGACTGGATCTTGTTCAGGTTAAAACCACAGCAGACTGGATCTTGTTCAGGTTGTGAAACCACAGCAGACTGGATCTTGTTCAGGTAGTGAAACCACAGCAGACTGGATCTTGTTCAGGTAGTGAAACCACAGCAGACTGGATCTTGTTCAGGTTAAACCCACAGCAGACTGGATCTTGTTCAGGTTAAAACCACAGCAGACTGGATCTTGTTCAGGTTAAAACCACAGTAGACTGGATCTTGTTCAGGTTGTGAAACCACAGCAGACTGGATCTTGTTCAGGTAGTGAAACCTCAGCAGACTGGATCTTGTTCAGGTAGTGAAACCACATCAGACTGGATCTTGTTCAGGTTGAAACCACAGCAGACTGGATCTTGTTCAGGTTAAAACCACAGCAGACTGGATCTTGTTCAGGTAGTGAAACCACAGCAGACTGGATCTTGTTCAGGTTAAAACCACAGCAGACTGGATCTTGTTCAGGTTAAAACCACAGCAGACTGGATCTTGTTCAGGTAGTGAAACCACAGCAGACTGGATCTTGTTCAGGTAGTGAAACCACAGCAGGCTGGATCTTGTTCAGGTAGTGAAACCACAGCAGACTGGATCTTGTTCAGGTAGTGAAACCACAACAGACTGGATCTTGTTCAGGTTAAAACCACAGCAGACTGGATATTGTTCAGGTTAAAACCACAGCAGACTGGATCTTGTTCAGGTTAAACCCAAAGCAGACAGGATCTTGTTCAGGTTAAAACCACAGCAGACTGGATCTTGTTCAGGTTAAAACCACAGCAGACTGGATCTTGTTCAGGTAGTGAAACCACAGCAGACTGGATCTTGTTCAGTTAGTGAAACCACAGCAGACTGGATCTTGTTCAGTTAGTGAAACCACAGCAGACTGGATCTTGTTCAGGTAGTGAAACTCAGCAGACTAAATCTTGTTCAGTTAGTGAAACCACAGCAGACTGGATCTTGTTCAGGTAGTGAAACCACAGCAGACTGGATCTTGTTCAGTTAGTGAAACCACAGCAGACTGGATCTTGTTCAGGTAGTGAAACTCAGCAGACTGGATCTTGTTCAGGTAGTGAAACCACAGCAGACTGGATCTTGTTCAGGTTAAAATCACAGCAGACTGGATCTTGTTCAGGTTAAAACCACAGCAGACTGGATCTTGTTCAGGTAGTGAAACCACAGCAGACTGGATCTTGTTCAGTTAGTGAAACCACAGCAGACTGGATCTTGTTCAGGTAGTGAAACCACAGCAGACTGGATCTTGTTCAGGTAGTGAAACCACAGCAGGCTGGATCTTGTTCAGGTAGTGAAACCACAGCAGACTGGATCTTGTTCAGGTAGTGAAACCACAACAGACTGGATCTTGTTCAGGTTAAAACCACAGCAGACTGGATATTGTTCAGGTTAAAACCACAGCAGACTGGATCTTGTTCAGGTTAAACCCAAAGCAGACAGGATCTTGTTCAGGTTAAAACCACAGCAGACTGGATCTTGTTCAGGTTAAAACCAAAGCAGACTGGATCTTGTTCAGGTAGTGAAACCACAGCAGACTGGATCTTGTTCAGTTAGTGAAACCACAGCAGACTGGATCTTGTTCAGTTAGTGAAACCACAGCAGACTGGATCTTGTTCAGTTAGTGAAACCACAGCAGACTGGATCTTGTTCAGTTAGTGAAACCACAGCAGACTGGATCTTGTTCAGGTAGTGAAACTCAGCAGACTAAATCTTGTTCAGTTAGTGAAACCACAGCAGACTGGATCTTGTTCAGGTAGTGAAACCACAGCAGACTGGATCTTGTTCAGGTAGTGAAACCACAGCAGACTGGATCTTGTTCAGGTAGTGAAACTCAGCAGACTGGATCTTGTTCAGGTAGTGAAACCACAGCAGACTGGATCTTGTTCAGGTTAAAATCACAGCAGACTGGATCTTGTTCAGGTTAAAACCACAGCAGACTGGATCTTGTTCAGGTTGTGAAACCACAGCAGACTGGATCTTGTTCAGGTAGTGAAACCACAGCAGACTGGATCTTGTTCAGGTAGTGAAACCACAGCAGACTGGATCTTGTTCAGGTTAAACCCACAGCAGACTGGATCTTGTTCAGGTTAAAACCACAGCAGACTGGATCTTGTTCAGGTTAAAACCACAGTAGACTGGATCTTGTTCAGGTTGTGAAACCACAGCAGACTGGATCTTGTTCAGGTAGTGAAACCTCAGCAGACTGGATCTTGTTCAGGTAGTGAAACCACATCAGACTGGATCTTGTTCAGGTTGAAACCACAGCAGACTGGATCTTGTTCAGGTTAAAACCACAGCAGACTGGATCTTGTTCAGGTAGTGAAACCACAGCAGACTGGATCTTGTTCAGGTTAAAACCACAGCAGACTGGATCTTGTTCAGGTTAAAACCACAGCAGACTGGATCTTGTTCAGGTAGTGAAACCACAGCAGACTGGATCTTGTTCAGGTAGTGAAACCACAGCAGGCTGGATCTTGTTCAGGTAGTGAAACCACAGCAGACTGGATCTTGTTCAGGTAGTGAAACCACAACAGACTGGATCTTGTTCAGGTTAAAACCACAGCAGACTGGATATTGTTCAGGTTAAAACCACAGCAGACTGGATCTTGTTCAGGTTAAACCCAAAGCAGACAGGATCTTG
Source organism: Salvelinus alpinus (assembly GCF_045679555.1). NCBI lineage: Eukaryota > Metazoa > Chordata > Actinopteri > Salmoniformes > Salmonidae > Salvelinus > Salvelinus alpinus. The sequence continues at coordinate 41,270,968 of NC_092106.1, read as the reverse complement.
TTCAGGTTAAAACCACAGCAGACTGGATCTTGTTCAGGTTAAAACCACAGCAGACTGGATCTTGTTCAGGTAGTGAAACCACAGCAGACTGGATCTTGTTCAGTTAGTGAAACCACAGCAGACTGGATCTTGTTCAGTTAGTGAAACCACAGCAGACTGGATCTTGTTCAGGTAGTGAAACTCAGCAGACTAAATCTTGTTCAGTTAGTGAAACCACAGCAGACTGGATCTTGTTCAGGTAGTGAAACCACAGCAGACTGGATCTTGTTCAGTTAGTGAAACCACAGCAGACTGGATCTTGTTCAGGTAGTGAAACTCAGCAGACTGGATCTTGTTCAGGTAGTGAAACCACAGCAGACTGGATCTTGTTCAGGTTAAAATCACAGCAGACTGGATCTTGTTCAGGTTAAAACCACAGCAGACTGGATCTTGTTCAGGTAGTGAAACCACAGCAGACTGGATCTTGTTCAGTTAGTGAAACCACAGCAGACTGGATCTTGTTCAGGTAGTGAAACCACAGCAGACTGGATCTTGTTCAGGTAGTGAAACCACAGCAGGCTGGATCTTGTTCAGGTAGTGAAACCACAGCAGACTGGATCTTGTTCAGGTAGTGAAACCACAACAGACTGGATCTTGTTCAGGTTAAAACCACAGCAGACTGGATATTGTTCAGGTTAAAACCACAGCAGACTGGATCTTGTTCAGGTTAAACCCAAAGCAGACAGGATCTTGTTCAGGTTAAAACCACAGCAGACTGGATCTTGTTCAGGTTAAAACCAAAGCAGACTGGATCTTGTTCAGGTAGTGAAACCACAGCAGACTGGATCTTGTTCAGTTAGTGAAACCACAGCAGACTGGATCTTGTTCAGTTAGTGAAACCACAGCAGACTGGATCTTGTTCAGTTAGTGAAACCACAGCAGACTGGATCTTGTTCAGTTAGTGAAACCACAGCAGACTGGATCTTGTTCAGGTAGTGAAACTCAGCAGACTAAATCTTGTTCAGTTAGTGAAACCACAGCAGACTGGATCTTGTTCAGGTAGTGAAACCACAGCAGACTGGATCTTGTTCAGGTAGTGAAACCACAGCAGACTGGATCTTGTTCAGGTAGTGAAACTCAGCAGACTGGATCTTGTTCAGGTAGTGAAACCACAGCAGACTGGATCTTGTTCAGGTTAAAATCACAGCAGACTGGATCTTGTTCAGGTTAAAACCACAGCAGACTGGATCTTGTTCAGGTTGTGAAACCACAGCAGACTGGATCTTGTTCAGGTAGTGAAACCACAGCAGACTGGATCTTGTTCAGGTAGTGAAACCACAGCAGACTGGATCTTGTTCAGGTTAAACCCACAGCAGACTGGATCTTGTTCAGGTTAAAACCACAGCAGACTGGATCTTGTTCAGGTTAAAACCACAGTAGACTGGATCTTGTTCAGGTTGTGAAACCACAGCAGACTGGATCTTGTTCAGGTAGTGAAACCTCAGCAGACTGGATCTTGTTCAGGTAGTGAAACCACATCAGACTGGATCTTGTTCAGGTTGAAACCACAGCAGACTGGATCTTGTTCAGGTTAAAACCACAGCAGACTGGATCTTGTTCAGGTAGTGAAACCACAGCAGACTGGATCTTGTTCAGGTTAAAACCACAGCAGACTGGATCTTGTTCAGGTTAAAACCACAGCAGACTGGATCTTGTTCAGGTAGTGAAACCACAGCAGACTGGATCTTGTTCAGGTAGTGAAACCACAGCAGGCTGGATCTTGTTCAGGTAGTGAAACCACAGCAGACTGGATCTTGTTCAGGTAGTGAAACCACAACAGACTGGATCTTGTTCAGGTTAAAACCACAGCAGACTGGATATTGTTCAGGTTAAAACCACAGCAGACTGGATCTTGTTCAGGTTAAACCCAAAGCAGACAGGATCTTGTTCAGGTTAAAACCACAGCAGACTGGATCTTGTTCAGGTTAAAACCACAGCAGACTGGATCTTGTTCAGGTAGTGAAACCACAGCAGACTGGATCTTGTTCAGTTAGTGAAACCACAGCAGACTGGATCTTGTTCAGTTAGTGAAACCACAGCAGACTGGATCTTGTTCAGGTAGTGAAACTCAGCAGACTAAATCTTGTTCAGTTAGTGAAACCACAGCAGACTGGATCTTGTTCAGGTAGTGAAACCACAGCAGACTGGATCTTGTTCAGTTAGTGAAACCACAGCAGACTGGATCTTGTTCAGGTAGTGAAACTCAGCAGACTGGATCTTGTTCAGGTAGTGAAACCACAGCAGACTGGATCTTGTTCAGGTTAAAATCACAGCAGACTGGATCTTGTTCAGGTTAAAACCACAGCAGACTGGATCTTGTTCAGGTTAAACCCACAGCAGACTGGATCTTGTTCAGGTTAAAACCACAGCAGACTGGATCTTGTTCAGGTTAAAACCACAGTAGACTGGATCTTGTTCAGGTTGTGAAACCACAGCAGACTGGATCTTGTTCAGGTAGTGAAACCACAGCAGACTGGATCTTGTTCAGGTAGTGAAACCACATCAGACTGGATCTTGTTCAGGTTAAAACCACAGCAGACTGGATCTTGTTCAGGTTAAACCCACAGCAGACTGGATCTTGTTCAGGTTAAAACCACAGCAGACTGGATCTTGTTCAGGTTAAAACCACAGTAGACTGGATCTTGTTCAGGTTGTGAAACCACAGCAGACTGGATCTTGTTCAGGTAGTGAAACCACAGCAGACTGGATCTTGTTCAGGTAGTGAAACCACATCAGACTGGATCTTGTTCAGGTTGAAACCACAGCAGACTGGATCTTGTTCAGGTTAAAACCACAGCAGACTGGATCTTGTTCAGGTAGTGAAACCACAGCAGACTGGATCTTGTTCAGGTTAAAACCACAGCAGACTGGATCTTGTTCAGGTTAAAACCACAGCAGACTGGATCTTGTTCAGGTAGTGAAACCACAGCAGACTGGATCTTGTTCAGGTAGTGAAACCACATCAGACTGGATCTTGTTCAGGTTGAAACCACAGTAGACTGGATCTTGTTCAGGTAGTGAAACCACATCAGACTGGATCTTGTTCAGGTAGTGAAACCACATCAGACTGGATCTTGTTCAGGTAGTGAAACCACATCAGACTGGATCTTGTTCAGGTAGTGAAACCACAGCAGACTGGATCTTGTTCAGGTAGTGAAACCACATCAGACTGGATCTTGTTCAGGTAGTGAAACCACAGCAGACTGGATCTTGTTCAGGTAGTGAAACCACAGCAGACTGGATCTTGTTCAGGTAGTGAAACCACAGCAGACTGGATCTTGTTCAGGTTAAAACCACAGCAGACTGGATCTTGTTCAGGTAGTGAAACCACAGCAGACTGGATCTTGTTCAGGTAGTGAAACCACAGCAGACTGGATATTGTTCAGTTAGTGAAACCACAGCAGACTGGATCTTGTTCAGGTAGTGAAACCACAGCAGACTGGATCTTGTTCAGGTAGTGAAACCACGGCAGGCTGGATCTTGTTCAGGTAGTGAAACCACAGCAGACTGGATCTTATTCAGGTAGTGAAACCACAGCAGACTGGATCTTGTTCAGGTTGAAACCACAACAGACTGGATCTTGTTCAGGTTGAAACCACAACAGACTGGATCTTGTTCAGGTTAAAACCACAGCAGACTGGATCTTGTTCAGGTAGTGAAACCTCAGCAGACTGGATCTTGTTCAGGTAGTGAAACCACATCAGACTGGATCTTGTTCAGGTTGAAACCACAGCAGACTGGATCTTGTTCAGGTTAAAACCACAGCAGACTGGATCTTGTTCAGGTAGTGAAACCACAGCAGACTGGATCTTGTTCAGGTTAAAACCACAGCAGACTGGATCTTGTTCAGGTTAAAACCACAGCAGACTGGATCTTGTTCAGGTAGTGAAACCACAGCAGACTGGATCTTGTTCAGGTAGTGAAACCACAGCAGGCTGGATCTTGTTCAGGTAGTGAAACCACAGCAGACTGGATCTTGTTCAGGTAGTGAAACCACAACAGACTGGATCTTGTTCAGGTTAAAACCACAGCAGACTGGATATTGTTCAGGTTAAAACCACAGCAGACTGGATCTTGTTCAGGTTAAACCCAAAGCAGACAGGATCTTGTTCAGGTTAAAACCACAGCAGACTGGATCTTGTTCAGGTTAAAACCACAGCAGACTGGATCTTGTTCAGGTAGTGAAACCACAGCAGACTGGATCTTGTTCAGTTAGTGAAACCACAGCAGACTGGATCTTGTTCAGTTAGTGAAACCACAGCAGACTGGATCTTGTTCAGGTAGTGAAACTCAGCAGACTAAATCTTGTTCAGTTAGTGAAACCACAGCAGACTGGATCTTGTTCAGGTAGTGAAACCACAGCAGACTGGATCTTGTTCAGTTAGTGAAACCACAGCAGACTGGATCTTGTTCAGGTAGTGAAACTCAGCAGACTGGATCTTGTTCAGGTAGTGAAACCACAGCAGACTGGATCTTGTTCAGGTTAAAATCACAGCAGACTGGATCTTGTTCAGGTTAAAACCACAGCAGACTGGATCTTGTTCAGGTTAAACCCACAGCAGACTGGATCTTGTTCAGGTTAAAACCACAGCAGACTGGATCTTGTTCAGGTTAAAACCACAGTAGACTGGATCTTGTTCAGGTTGTGAAACCACAGCAGACTGGATCTTGTTCAGGTAGTGAAACCACAGCAGACTGGATCTTGTTCAGGTAGTGAAACCACATCAGACTGGATCTTGTTCAGGTTAAAACCACAGCAGACTGGATCTTGTTCAGGTTAAACCCACAGCAGACTGGATCTTGTTCAGGTTAAAACCACAGCAGACTGGATCTTGTTCAGGTTAAAACCACAGTAGACTGGATCTTGTTCAGGTTGTGAAACCACAGCAGACTGGATCTTGTTCAGGTAGTGAAACCACAGCAGACTGGATCTTGTTCAGGTAGTGAAACCACATCAGACTGGATCTTGTTCAGGTTGAAACCACAGCAGACTGGATCTTGTTCAGGTTAAAACCACAGCAGACTGGATCTTGTTCAGGTAGTGAAACCACAGCAGACTGGATCTTGTTCAGGTTAAAACCACAGCAGACTGGATCTTGTTCAGGTTAAAACCACAGCAGACTGGATCTTGTTCAGGTAGTGAAACCACAGCAGACTGGATCTTGTTCAGGTAGTGAAACCACATCAGACTGGATCTTGTTCAGGTTGAAACCACAGTAGACTGGATCTTGTTCAGGTAGTGAAACCACATCAGACTGGATCTTGTTCAGGTAGTGAAACCACATCAGACTGGATCTTGTTCAGGTAGTGAAACCACATCAGACTGGATCTTGTTCAGGTAGTGAAACCACAGCAGACTGGATCTTGTTCAGGTAGTGAAACCACATCAGACTGGATCTTGTTCAGGTAGTGAAACCACAGCAGACTGGATCTTGTTCAGGTAGTGAAACCACAGCAGACTGGATCTTGTTCAGGTAGTGAAACCACAGCAGACTGGATCTTGTTCAGGTTAAAACCACAGCAGACTGGATCTTGTTCAGGTAGTGAAACCACAGCAGACTGGATCTTGTTCAGGTAGTGAAACCACAGCAGACTGGATATTGTTCAGTTAGTGAAACCACAGCAGACTGGATCTTGTTCAGGTAGTGAAACCACAGCAGACTGGATCTTGTTCAGGTAGTGAAACCACGGCAGGCTGGATCTTGTTCAGGTAGTGAAACCACAGCAGACTGGATCTTATTCAGGTAGTGAAACCACAGCAGACTGGATCTTGTTCAGGTTGAAACCACAACAGACTGGATCTTGTTCAGGTTGAAACCACAACAGACTGGATCTTGTTCAGGTTAAAACCACAGCAGACTGGATCTTGTTCAGTTAGTGAAACCACAGCAGACTGGATCTTGTTCAGGTTGAAACCACAACAGACTGGATCTTGTTCAGGTTGAAACCACAACAGACTGGATATTGTTCAGGTTAAAACCACAGCAGACTGGATCTTGTTCAGGTTAAAACCACAGCAGACTGGATCTTGTTCAGTTTGAAACCACAGCAGACTGGATCTTGTTCAGGTAGTGAAACCACAGCAGACTGGATCTTGTTCAGGTTAAAACCACAGCAGACTGGATCTTGTTCAGGTAGTGAAACCACAGCAGACTGGATATTGTTCAGTTAGTGAAACCACAGCAGACTGGATCTTGTTCAGGTAGTGAACCACAGCAGACTGGATCTTGTTCAGGTAGTGAAACCACAGCAGACTGGATCTTGTTCAGGTAGTGAAACCACAGCAGACTGGATCTTGTTCAGGTTAAAACCACAGCAGACTGGATCTTGTTCAGGTAGTGAAACCACAGCAGACTGGATCTTGTTCAGGTAGTGAAACCACAGCAGACTGGATATTGTTCAGTTAGTGAAACCACAGCAGACTGGATCTTGTTCAGGTAGTGAAACCACAGCAGACTGGATCTTGTTCAGGTAGTGAAACCACAGCAGACTGGATCTTGTTCAGGTAGTGAAACCACGGCAGGCTGGATCTTGTTCAGGTAGTGAAACCACAGCAGACTGGATCTTATTCAGGTAGTGAAACCACAGCAGACTGGATCTTGTTCAGGTTGAAACCACAACAGACTGGATCTTGTTCAGGTTGAAACCACAACAGACTGGATCTTGTTCAGGTTAAAACCACAGCAGACTGGATCTTGTTCAGGTAGTGAAACCACGGCAGGCTGGATCTTGTTCAGGTAGTGAAACCACAGCAGACTGGATCTTATTCAGGTAGTGAAACCACAGCAGACTGGATCTTGTTCAGGTTGAAACCACAACAGACTGGATCTTGTTCAGGTTGAAACCACAACAGACTGGATCTTGTTCAGGTTAAAACCACAGCAGACTGGATCTTGTTCAGTTAGTGAAACCACAGCAGACTGGATCTTGTTCAGGTTGAAACCACAACAGACTGGATCTTGTTCAGGTTGAAACCACAACAGACTGGATATTGTTCAGGTTAAAACCACAGCAGACTGGATCTTGTTCAGGTTAAAACCACAGCAGACTGGATCTTGTTCAGTTTGAAACCACAGCAGACTGGATCTTGTTCAGGTAGTGAAACCACAGCAGACTGGATCTTGTTCAGGTTAAAACCACAGCAGACTGGATCTTGTTCAGGTAGTGAAACCACAGCAGACTGGATATTGTTCAGTTAGTGAAACCACAGCAGACTGGATCTTGTTCAGGTAGTGAACCACAGCAGACTGGATCTTGTTCAGGTAGTGAAACCACAGCAGACTGGATCTTGTTCAGGTAGTGAAACCACAGCAGACTGGATCTTGTTCAGGTTAAAACCACAGCAGACTGGATCTTGTTCAGGTAGTGAAACCACAGCAGACTGGATCTTGTTCAGGTAGTGAAACCACAGCAGACTGGATATTGTTCAGTTAGTGAAACCACAGCAGACTGGATCTTGTTCAGGTAGTGAAACCACAGCAGACTGGATCTTGTTCAGGTAGTGAAACCACAGCAGGCTGGATCTTGTTCAGGTAGTGAAACCACAGCAGACTGGATCTTGTTCAGGTAGTGAAACCACAACAGACTGGATCTTGTTCAGGTTGAAACCACAACAGACTGGATCTTGTTCAGGTTAAAACCACAGCAGACTGGATCTTGTTCAGTTAGTGAAACCACAGCAGACTGGATCTTGTTCAGGTTGAAACCACAACAGACTGGATCTTGTTCAGGTTGAAACCACAACAGACTGGATCTTGTTCAGGTTAAAACCACAGCAGACTGGATCTTGTTCAGGTTAAAACCACAGCAGACTGGATCTTGTTCAGTTTGAAACCACAGCAGACTGGATCTTGTTCAGGTAGTGAAACCACAGCAGACTGGATCTTGTTCAGGTTAAAACCACAGCAGACTGGATCTTGTTCAGGTAGTGAAACCACAGCAGACTGGATCTTGTTCAGGTAGTGAAACCACAGCAGACTGGATCTTGTTCAGGTTAAAACCACAGCAGACTGGATCTTGTTCAGGTTAAAACCACAGCAGACTGGATCTTGTTCAGGTAGTGAAACCACAGCAGACTGGATATTGTTCAGTTAGTGAAACCACAGCAGACTGGATCTTGTTCAGGTAGTGAAACCACAGCAGACTGGATCTTGTTCAGGTTAAAACCACAGCAGACTGGATCTTGTTCAGGTTAAAACCACAGCAGACTGGATCTTGTTCAGGTAGTGAAACCACAACAGACTGGATATTGTTCAGTTAGTGAAACCACAGCAGACTGGATCTTGTTCAGGTAGTGAAACCACTGCAGACTGGATCTTGTTCAGGTAGTGAAACCACAGCAGACTGGATCTTGTTCAGGTAGTGAAACCACAGCAGACTGGATCTTGTTCAGGTTAAAACCACAGCAGACTGGATCTTGTTCAGATAGTGAAACCACAGCAGACTGGATCTTGTTCAGTTAGTGAAACCACAGCAGACTGGATCTTGTTCAGGTAGTGAAACCACAGCAGACTGGATCTTGTTCAGGTAGTGAAACCACAGCAGGCTGGATCTTGTTCAGGTAGTGAAACCACAGCAGATTGGATCTTGTTCAGGTAGTGAAACCACAACAGACTGGATCTTGTTCAGGTTAAAACCACAGCAGACTGGATATTGTTCAGGTTAAAACCACAGCAGACTGGATCTTGTTCAGGTTAAACCCACAGCAGACTGGATCTTGTTCAGGTTAAAACCACAGCAGACTGGATCTTGTTCAGGTTAAAACCACAGCAGACTGGATCTTGTTCAGGTAGTGAAACCACAGCAGACTGGATCTTGTTCAGTTAGTGAAACCACAGCAGACTGGATCTTGTTCAGTTAGTGAAACCACAGCAGACTGGATCTTGTTCAGGTAGTGAAACTCAGCAGACTGGATCTTGTTCAGTTAGTGAAACCACAGCAGACTGGATCTTGTTCAGGTAGTGAAACCACAGCAGACTGGATCTTGTTCAGTTAGTGAAACCACAGCAGACTGGATCTTGTTCAGGTAGTGAAACTCAGCAGACTGGATCTTGTTCAGGTAGTAAAACCACAGCAGACTGGATCTTGTTCAGGTTAAAATCACAGCAGACTGGATCTTGTTCAGGTTAAAACCACAGCAGACTGGATCTTGTTCAGGTTAAACCCACAGCAGACTGGATCTTGTTCAGGTTAAAACCACAGCAGACTGGATCTTGTTCAGGTTAAAACCACAGTAGACTGGATCTTGTTCAGGTTGTGAAACCACAGCAGACTGGATCTTGTTCAGGTAGTGAAACCACAGCAGACTGGATCTTGTTCAGGTAGTGAAACCACATCAGACTGGATCTTGTTCAGGTTAAAACCACAGCAGACTGGTTCTTGTTCAGGTTAAACCCACAGCAGACTGGATCTTGTTCAGGTTAAAACCACAGCAGACTGGATCTTGTTCAGGTTAAAACCACAGTAGACTGGATCTTGTTCAGGTTGTGAAACCACAGCAGACTGGATCTTGTTCAGGTAGTGAAACCACAGCAGACTGGATCTTGTTCAGGTAGTGAAACCACATCAGACTGGATCTTGTTCAGGTTAAAACCACAGCAGACTGGATCTTGTTCAGGTTAAACCCACAGCAGACTGGATCTTGTTCAGGTTAAAACCACAGCAGACTGGATCTTGTTCAGGTTAAAACCACAGTAGACTGGATCTTGTTCAGGTTGTGAAACCACAGCAGACTGGATCTTGTTCAGGTAGTGAAACCACAGCAGACTGGATCTTGTTCAGGTAGTGAAACCACATCAGACTGGATCTTGTTCAGGTTGAAACCACAGCAGACTGGATCTTGTTCAGGTTAAAACCACAGCAGACTGGATCTTGTTCAGGTAGTGAAACCACAGCAGACTGGATCTTGTTCAGGTTAAAACCACAGCAGACTGGATCTTGTTCAGGTTAAAACCACAGCAGACTGGATCTTGTTCAGGTAGTGAAACCACAGCAGACTGGATCTTGTTCAGGTAGTGAAACCACATCAGACTGGATCTTGTTCAGGTTGAAACCACAGTAGACTGGATCTTGTTCAGGTAGTGAAACCACATCAGACTGGATCTTGTTCAGGTAGTGAAACCACATCAGACTGGATCTTGTTCAGGTAGTGAAACCACATCAGACTGGATCTTGTTCAGGTAGTGAAACCACAGCAGACTGGATCTTGTTCAGGTAGTGAAACCACATCAGACTGGATCTTGTTCAGGTAGTGAAACCACAGCAGACTGGATCTTGTTCAGGTAGTGAAACCACAGCAGACTGGATCTTGTTCAGGTAGTGAAACCACAGCAGACTGGATCTTGTTCAGGTTAAAACCACAGCAGACTGGATCTTGTTCAGGTAGTGAAACCACAGCAGACTGGATCTTGTTCAGGTAGTGAAACCACAGCAGACTGGATATTGTTCAGTTAGTGAAACCACAGCAGACTGGATCTTGTTCAGGTAGTGAAACCACAGCAGACTGGATCTTGTTCAGGTAGTGAAACCACGGCAGGCTGGATCTTGTTCAGGTAGTGAAACCACAGCAGACTGGATCTTATTCAGGTAGTGAAACCACAGCAGACTGGATCTTGTTCAGGTTGAAACCACAACAGACTGGATCTTGTTCAGGTTGAAACCACAACAGACTGGATCTTGTTCAGGTTAAAACCACAGCAGACTGGATCTTGTTCAGTTAGTGAAACCACAGCAGACTGGATCTTGTTCAGGTTGAAACCACAACAGACTGGATCTTGTTCAGGTTGAAACCACAACAGACTGGATATTGTTCAGGTTAAAACCACAGCAGACTGGATCTTGTTCAGGTTAAAACCACAGCAGACTGGATCTTGTTCAGTTTGAAACCACAGCAGACTGGATCTTGTTCAGGTAGTGAAACCACAGCAGACTGGATCTTGTTCAGGTTAAAACCACAGCAGACTGGATCTTGTTCAGGTAGTGAAACCACAGCAGACTGGATATTGTTCAGTTAGTGAAACCACAGCAGACTGGATCTTGTTCAGGTAGTGAACCACAGCAGACTGGATCTTGTTCAGGTAGTGAAACCACAGCAGACTGGATCTTGTTCAGGTAGTGAAACCACAGCAGACTGGATCTTGTTCAGGTTAAAACCACAGCAGACTGGATCTTGTTCAGGTAGTGAAACCACAGCAGACTGGATCTTGTTCAGGTAGTGAAACCACAGCAGACTGGATATTGTTCAGTTAGTGAAACCACAGCAGACTGGATCTTGTTCAGGTAGTGAAACCACAGCAGACTGGATCTTGTTCAGGTAGTGAAACCACAGCAGGCTGGATCTTGTTCAGGTAGTGAAACCACAGCAGACTGGATCTTGTTCAGGTAGTGAAACCACAACAGACTGGATCTTGTTCAGGTTGAAACCACAACAGACTGGATCTTGTTCAGGTTAAAACCACAGCAGACTGGATCTTGTTCAGTTAGTGAAACCACAGCAGACTGGATCTTGTTCAGGTTGAAACCACAACAGACTGGATCTTGTTCAGGTTGAAACCACAACAGACTGGATCTTGTTCAGGTTAAAACCACAGCAGACTGGATCTTGTTTAGGTTAAAACCACAGCAGACTGGATCTTGTTCAGTTTGAAACCACAGCAGACTGGATCTTGTTCAGGTAGTGAAACCACAGCAGACTGGATCTTGTTCAGGTTAAAACCACAGCAGACTGGATCTTGTTCAGGTAGTGAAACCACAGCAGACTGGATCTTGTTCAGGTAGTGAAACCACAGCAGACTGGATCTTGTTCAGGTTAAAACCACAGCAGACTGGATCTTGTTCAGGTTAAAACCACAGCAGACTGGATCTTGTTCAGGTAGTGAAACCACAGCAGACTGGATATTGTTCAGTTAGTGAAACCACAGCAGACTGGATCTTGTTCAGGTAGTGAAACCACAGCAGACTGGATCTTGTTCAGGTTAAAACCACAGCAGACTGGATCTTGTTCAGGTTAAAACCACAGCAGACTGGATCTTGTTCAGGTAGTGAAACCACAGCAGACTGGATATTGTTCAGTTAGTGAAACCACAGCAGACTGGATCTTGTTCAGGTAGTGAAACCACTGCAGACTGGATCTTGTTCAGGTAGTGAAACCACAGCAGACTGGATCTTGTTCAGGTAGTGAAACCACAGCAGACTGGATCTTGTTCAGGTTAAAACCACAGCAGACTGGATCTTGTTCAGATAGTGAAACCACAGCAGACTGGATCTTGTTCAGTTAGTGAAACCACAGCAGACTGGATCTTGTTCAGGTAGTGAAACCACAGCAGACTGGATCTTGTTCAGGTAGTGAAACCACAGCAGGCTGGATCTTGTTCAGGTAGTGAAACCACAGCAGATTGGATCTTGTTCAGGTAGTGAAACCACAACAGACTGGATCTTGTTCAGGTTAAAACCACAGCAGACTGGATATTGTTCAGGTTAAAACCACAGCAGACTGGATCTTGTTCAGGTTAAACCCACAGCAGACTGGATCTTGTTCAGGTTAAAACCACAGCAGACTGGATCTTGTTCAGGTTAAAACCACAGCATACTGGATCTTGTTCAGGTAGTGAAACCACAGCAGACTGGATCTTGTTCAGTTAGTGAAACCACAGCAGACTGGATCTTGTTCAGTTAGTGAAACCACAGCAGACTGGATCTTGTTCAGGTAGTGAAACTCAGCAGACTGGATCTTGTTCAGTTAGTGAAACCACAGCAGACTGGATCTTGTTCAGGTAGTGAAACCACAGCAGACTGGATCTTGTTCAGTTAGTGAAACCACAGCAGACTGGATCTTGTTCAGGTAGTGAAACTCAGCAGACTGGATCTTGTTCAGGTAGTGAAACCACAGCAGACTGGATCTTGTTCAGGTTAAAATCACAGCAGACTGGATCTTGTTCAGGTTAAAACCACAGCAGACTGGATCTTGTTCAGGTTAAACCCACAGCAGACTGGATCTTGTTCAGGTTAAAACCACAGCAGACTGGATCTTGTTCAGGTTAAAACCACAGTAGACTGGATCTTGTTCAGGTTGTGAAACCACAGCAGACTGGATCTTGTTCAGGTAGTGAAACCACAGCAGACTGGATCTTGTTCAGGTAGTGAAACCACATCAGACTGGATCTTGTTCAGGTTAAAACCACAGCAGACTGGATCTTGTTCAGGTTAAACCCACAGCAGACTGGATCTTGTTCAGGTTAAAACCACAGCAGACTGGATCTTGTTCAGGTTAAAACCACAATAGACTGGATCTTGTTCAGGTTGTGAAACCACAGCAGACTGGATCTTGTTCAGGTAGTGAAACCACAGCAGACTGGATCTTGTTCAGGTAGTGAAACCACATCAGACTGGATCTTGTTCAGGTTGAAACCACAGCAGACTGGATCTTGTTCAGGTTAAAACCACAGCAGACTGGATCTTGTTCAGGTAGTGAAACCACAGCAGACTGGATCTTGTTCAGGTTAAAACCACAGCAGACTGGATCTTGTTCAGGTTAAAATCACAGCAGACTGGATCTTGTTCAGGTAGTGAAACCACAGCAGACTGGATCTTGTTCAGGTAGTGAAACCACATCAGACTGGATCTTGTTCAGGTTGAAACCACAGTAGACTGGATCTTGTTCAGGTAGTGAAACCACATCAGACTGGATCTTGTTCAGGTAGTGAAACCACATCAGACTGGATCTTGTTCAGGTAGTGAAACCACATCAGACTGGATCTTGTTCAGGTAGTGAAACCACAGCAGACTGGATCTTGTTCAGGTAGTGAAACCACATCAGACTGGATCTTGTTCAGGTTGAAACCACAGCAGACTGGATCTTGTTCTCTCGTAAGACTGAGGCTGAGAGCAAATGTGAAAAGGCACGTTATTCCACATACAGTGCGCTACTTTTAGACAGAGACGGCTCTGTAGGGAATATGGGGGCCATTTTGGAAGCACCCAACAGTGTGTCGTGTTGACCTGCTCAGTGAAATATATCTTCAACTGGGCTTTTCTTCATCTGCCACCATGGAGTATCGTTGTATGTCTATCAACATCTTTTGATATCTTTTAATGATGTATATTTTTCCTCAGTATGTCCCAGTGGGTCACCAGAAACATGTTTTTATAATGTATGGTGTATCGGTGTCGGTGTTATTGTGTTTGATAAGGACACGACAGCTTTAATGATCGCATCTGCAGCTGTTGCCTGTTATGATGCCTGCTCTCTCTTTTTGATACAAGGACGCTGGTTTTGCGCCAATCTTTATCTTTTGATCTGTGTGTGTGTGTGTGTGTGTGTGTGTGTGTGTGTGTGTGTGTGTGTGTGTGTGTGTGTGTGTGTGTGTGTGGGTGTGTGTGTGTGTGTGTGTGTGTGTACATACAGACAAGGAACAACTTTGTGAGTACGAAGCAGGAAGTAGAGAAACTGATGAAGAGAATCAGATCAGCTGATCAGGACTACAAACCTCCAGGCCAGTGGACCATGGAGGGTTTCCTCTACGTCCAGGAGAAACGTGAGTCTAACCTCTAACTCCTAATCCCAGACCCCTAAAACTCTAACTCCTAATCCCAGACCCCTAAACCTCTAACTCCTAATCCCAGACCCCTAAACCTCTAACTCCTAATCCCAGACCCCTAAACCTCTAACTCCTAATCCCAGACCCCTAAAACTCTAACTCCTAATCCCAGACCCCTAAAACTCTAACTCCTAATCCCAGACCCCTAAAACTCTAACTCTGAGAAAGTAACTCTGACTCTGAGAATGTAACTCTAACTCTGAGAAAGTAACTCTGACTCTGAGAATGTAACTCTGACTCTGAGAATGTAACTCTGACTCTGAGAATGTAACTCTAACTCTGAGAAAGTAACTCTGACTCTGAGAATGTAACTCTGACTCTGAGAATGTAACTCTGACTCTGAGAATGTAACTCTGACTCTGAGAATGTAACTCTGACTCTGAGAATGTAACTCTGACTCTGAGAATGTAACTCTGACTCTGAGAATGTAACTCTAACTCTGAGAATGTAACTCTGACTCTGAGAATGTAACTCTGACTCTGAGAATGTAACTCTGACTCTGAGAATGTAACTCTAACTCTGAGAATGTAACTCTGACTCTGAGAATGTAACTCTGACTCTGAGAATGTAACTCTGACTCTGAGAATGTAACTCTAACTCTGAGAATGTAACTCTGACTCTGAGAATGTAACTCTGACTCTGAGAATGTAACTCTGACTCTGAGAATGTAACTCTAACTCTGAGAATATAACTCTGACTCTGAGAATGTAACTCTGACTCTGAGAATGTAACTCTAACTCTGAGAACAAAACTCTGACTCTGAGAATGTAATTTTAACTCTGAGAACGTAACTCTGACTCTGAGAACCAAACTCTGAGAACGTAACTCTGACTCTGAGAACGTAACTCTGACTCTGAGAACCAAACTCTGAGAACGTAACTCTGACTCTGAGAACCAAACTCTGAGAACGTAACTCTGACTCCGAGAACGTAACTCTGACTCTGAGAACCAAACTCTGAGAACGTAACTCTGACTCTGAGAACCAAACTCTGAGAACGTAACTCTGACTCTGAGAACGTAACTCTGACTCTGAGAACCAAACTCTGAGAACGTAACTCTGACTCTGAGAACCAAACTCTGAGAACGTAACTCTGACTCTGAGAACCAAACTCTGAGAACGTAACTCTAACTCTGAGAACGTAACTCTAACTCTGAGAACGTAACTCTAACTCTGAGAACGTAACTCTGACTCTGAGAACGTAACTCTAACTCTGAGAACGTAACTCTAACTCTGAGAACGTAACTCTGACTCTGAGAACCAAACTCTGAGAACGTAACTCTGACTCTGAGAACGTAACTCTAACTCTGAGAACGTAACTCTGACTCTGAGAACCAAACTCTGAGAACGTAACTCTGACTCTGAGAACCAAACTCTGAGAACGTAACTCTGACTCTGAGAACGTAACTCTGACTCTGAGAACGTAACTCTGACTCTGAGAACCAAACTCTGAGAACGTAACTCTGACTCTGAGAACGTAACTCTAACTCATTATATTTCCTCATTTGATGTGCTCTCTATCTTGACCTGGAGGAAATACCCTGAATACTGGAAACTTTATCTCAGATGAACGACAACATGTTGTTTTATCTTAATTAGGAATTTAATTTCAGAAGTCTTTCCAGAACATTGTGGTTTCAGGAAGCAATCATGGCTTCGCTCTGTTGTTGTTGTTTCGTTCCCAAAATGCAGCCTATTCCCTATATAGTGCACTACAGAGCCCTACAGGCCCTGGTCAAAAGTAGTGCACTATATAGGGAATAGGTGCCTTTTTAAATGTATTTGTTGTTCTTTCATGGCCAATCGTGGCTGTGTTGTTCCTTCTCTCTGTTTCAGGGCCGCTGGGATGCACGTGGACGCGACACTACTGTACGTATGAGAAGAGCAGCAAAGCCTTCACCATGACCAACTTTGAAACCAAATCAGCTGGCAAACAGGTATACTGTAGTACACAGGCATCTACTGGATCTATAAACATTATATTATTAGTGTCCAGAGTGTTTCCTGACCAGGAAATACTCTGGGCCGTAGTTCTAGACTATAAACTAGAGCTGACCAGGAAATACTCTGGGCCCTAGTTCTAGGGTATAAACTAGAGTTGACCAGGAAAAACTCTGGGCCCTAGTTCAAGGGTATGAACTAGAGCTGACCAGGAAATACTCTGGGCCGTAGTTCTAGGGTATAAACTACAGCTGACCAGGAAATACTCTGGGCCGTAGTTCTAGGGTATAAACTAGAGCTGACCAGGAAATACTCTGGGCCCTAGTTCTAGGGTATAAACTAGAGCTGACCAAGGAACACCAGTCTAATCATGAGTCCCTCTGTTGTGTTCTACACCAGTCTAATCATGAGTCCCTCTGTTGTGTTCTAGAATGGTCTGGTGGTGAGTCCCTCTGAGATGTTCAAGCTGAAGTCCTGTATCCGAAGGAAGACTGACTCCATCGACAAGCGTTTCTGCTTCGACATCGAAGTGGTGGAGAGGTCTGTCATCATTATTCATATCAGTATTTGTATGAATCATCTTATTAATATTAAAATGGCGCTCCTATTTAGCCTGCTGGTCCCTGGCCTGTCTGTGCTCTTGCCAAATGCCTATGGCATGGCAACGGTAGTCAATGATTCTAGCCAACTGCTGTAAATACGGTATGCCTATGGCATGGCAACGGTAGTCAATGATTCTAGCCAACTGCTGTAAATACGGTATGCCTATGGCATGGCAACGGTAGTCAATGATTCTAGCCAACTGCTGTAAATACGGTATGCCTATTGCATGGCAACGGTAGTCAATGATTCTAGCCAACTGCTGTAAATACGGTATGCCTATGGCATGACAACGGTAGTCAATGATTCTAGCCAACTGCTGTAAATACAGTATGCCTATGGCATGGCAACGGTAGTCAATGATTCTAGCCAACTGCTGTAAATACGGTATGCCTATGGCATGGCAACGGTAGTCAATGATTCTAGCCAACTGCTGTAAATATGGTATGCCTATGGCATGGCAACGGTAGTCAATGATTCTAGCCAACTGCTGTAAATATGGTATGCCTATGGCATGGCAACGGTAGTCAATTATGATTACAGTAACAGACCCAGTTGTCATTGTAATGATTGTTGTCATCAGACTAGTGCTGGTTCCACTGCAGTCACTTGGGACCGATTGCAACTTTGTGGGATTTGAAAAGACAGACGCCATATGTGGGAAAACAAGTGGATGCCCCTTTTCATTGGCTGTTCAAAGTCCCCGTTCAAACCTGATTGGACATTTGTATCTATTGTTATTATTAGTGTGTAGGTGTGTTTAGATGTGTTCAGCGCTGTCTGTTCGTGTCCTGCATGTTCTTTTAAGTGTCCTTTCACTGAAGCCTTTTGTTTGACTCAATGTGCCATCTAGTAAGCTGTCTTTATACGTACAATTCTCTTCTTTCAGTTTTATATTATTTGTACCCATTTATTCTTCTTCCCTCTGTGTTTCTTCGTGTCGATGTAGAACTGACATCTGTCAAGGAACTATTTTCCGACCTCTTCAGTTCTGTAAAGTCCGGTATGTGACCAGTGTCGTTACTATACTGTTGCTATACTGTCCCCTCTCTCTCAGAGCAGTGAGCATGTTACTGCAGCAGTGGGCATGTTACTGCAGCAGTGAGCATGTTACTACAGCAGTGAGCATGGTACTACAGCAGTGAGCATGTTACTGTAGCAGTGAGCATGTTACTGCAGCAGTGAGCATGTTACTGCAGCAGTGAGCATGTTACTACAGCAGTGAGCATGTTACTACAGCAGTGAGCATGGTACTACAGCAGTGAGCATGTTACTACAGCAGTGAGCATGGTACTACAGCAGTGGGCATGTTACTACAGCAGTGAGCATGTTACTACAGCAGTGAGCATGTTACTACAGCAGTGAGCATGGCACTACAGCAGTGAGCATGTTACTGCAGCAGTGAGCATGTTACTGCAGCAGTGAGCATGGTACTACAGCAGTGAGCATGGTACTACAGCAGTGAGCATGGTACTGCAGCAGTGAGCATGTTACTGCAGCAGTGAGCATGTTACTGCAGCAGTGAGCATGGTACTACAGCAGTGAGCATGGTACTACAGCAGTGAGCATGTTACTACAGCAGTGAGCATGTTACTGCAGCAGTGAGCATGTTACTGCAGCAGTGAGCATGGTACTGCAGCAGTGAGCATGTTACTGCAGCAGTGAGCATGTTACTGCAGCAGTGAGCATGGTACTGCAGCAGTGAGCATGTTACTGCAGCAGTGAGCATGTTACTACAGCAGTGAGCATGTTACTGCAGCAGTGAGCATGTTACTACAGCAGTGAGCATGTTACTGCAGCAGTGAGCATGTTACTACAGCAGTGAGCATGTTACTGCAGCAGTGAGCATGTTACTGCAGCAGTGAGCATGTTACTACAGCAGTGAGCATGTTACTACAGCAGTGAGCATGTTACTGCAGCAGTGAGCATGTTACTGCAGCAGTGAGCATGGTACTACAGCAGTGAGCATGTTACTGCAGCAGTGAGCATGTTACTGCAGCAGTGAGCATGTTACTGCAGCAGTGAGCATGTTACTACAGCAGTGAGCATGTTACTGCAGCAGTGAGCATGTTACTGCAGCAGTGAGCATGTTACTGCAGCAGTGAGCATGTTACTGCAGCAGTGAGCATGTTACTACAGCAGTGGGCATGTTACTGCAGCAGTGGGCATGGTACTGCAGCAGTGAGCATGGTACTGCAGCAGTGAGCATGTTACTACAGCAGTGAGCATGTTACTGCAGCAGTGAGCATGGTACTGCAGCAGTGAGCATGTTACTGCAGCAGTGAGCATGTTACTGCAGTAGTGAGCATGTTACTGCAGCAGTGAGCATGTTACTACAGCAGTGAGCATGTTACTGCAGCAGTGAGCATGTTACTGCAGCAGTGGGCATGGTACTGCAGCAGTGAGCATGTTACTACAGCAGTGGGCATGTTACTGTAGCAGTGAGCATGTTACTACAGCAGTGAGCATGTTACTGTAGCAGTGAGCATGTTACTGCAGCAGTGAGCATGTTACTGCAGCAGTGAGCATGTTACTGTAGCAGTGAGCATGTTACTGCAGCAGTGAGCATGTTACTGCAGCAGTGAGCATGTTACTACAGCAGTGAGCATGTTACTGCAGCAGTGAGCATGGTACTGCAGCAGTGAGCATGTTACTACAGCAGTGAGCATGGTACTGCAGCAGTGAGCATGTTACTGCAGCAGTGAGCATGGTACTGCAGCAGTGAGCATGGTACTGCAGCAGTGAGCATGTTACTGCAGCAGTGAGCATGTTACTACAGCAGTGGGCATGTTACTGTAGCAGTGAGCATGGTACTGCAGCAGTGAGCATGGTACTGCAGCAGTGAGCATGGTACTGCATGTGTTCAAGGCTGATAGCTGTGCCCATTCATTCACTCACTGAATCTATCAAACTTTACAACTTCAAATTAACTTTGAATAAAATACATTGCTTTTTTTTTTTTATCTTTCCATTCCACCCGAATTCCACCCGACTTCACCAATCACCATCACCGAATCAGACTTCACCAATCACAATCACCGAATCAGACTTCACCAATCACAATCACCGAATCAGACTTCACCAATCCCAATCATTTTTGATGGGAAAGGAAAGCGTGACACAAAAATAATTTTCCTCTTGAATAATTTCTTCTCATCTACAATTACTATAATCATTTTTCGATTTCAATAATATCATTCTGACTTTAAGTAATGGATTCATTCATCAACTTGATTCCAATTGTACAATTGTCAGATTTCAGAGCCCCTTAATGCATGGGGGGGAACATTGTTGATTTAATACGACTTAAATGTTTGACGAGTACAGTAAGAAGGACAGGAAGAGGCAGACAGACATTCAGATGCAGATCAAACCAGTCCTGGAGAACAAGAAGGAAAGCCATTGATCAAGTGGTTTAATTCATGAGATGATGGCATCAGCACATTCAGGCCTTCGCTCGGCTGGGTCGGTGTGTTTCAGAACGGAGAGGGTGTAGCAGTAGCTAACCACCAGACCTGGATTCAAATACTATTTGAAATCTTTCAAATCATTTCAGCGTTTGTTCTATTCTGCCTAGGACGCCAGATGGGCAGATATACAGTTTGGGGAATTTTATATACGTACATTCATTGGTTTTAATTAATACAGGCCACATAAAAAAACACAAAGTATTTTAAATGAATTCAAAAGTGTATTTGAACCCAGGTCTGGTCAGAGCAGCTCTCTTCACCTCCTATCTGAGCGCTGCTGAGGTGAGCATGGACAATAACTCCTGTTTAACTGGCTGGGTAGCTAACTCATTTATCACCTGAAAGATCAGATATGCCACAAGGTGCTTGTTCTAACCACAAGGGCAACGTGGAGCCACAACCCCAGTCTTCTTCCTGTACGGTGTACATTTGAGGACATCCTTATCCTCAAGCCTCTCACCCTGGGATATGGTGGAGTTGCCCCTGATCTACGGTCAGCTTTATTTATTTTCCCCACTAATCGTTAGTATTGGAGGAGGGGAAGCTGATCCTAGATCTGTACCTAGGGGACAGTATACCCAGGAGCCCTCACACCAGAGTGTGGCATGAGGCTTGCAACTGAGGTTGTCTTAAAATGGACACCGTATGTTCATCTCTAGCTCATTCATCATCATTACATTCCACTTGCTGTCTGGGTGTTCTGAGCCACCACAGCAGTCAGGCCACCCTATTCCAACACGTCAGCATCATAGGCTACATGGCTTTCAGCTACTGCTAACTATTACTACTAGCCGGTGGGCGGTAATGTTGGCAATGCATCAATGTATGAGTACATGTTAACATTTATTTACTATTACATGGGTACCATTATATTAATACTATTACATGGATAATACTATATTAATAATATTACATGGATACCATTATATTAATAATATTACATGGATACCATTATATTAATACTATTACATGGATACCATTATATCAATACTATTACATGGATACCATTATATTAATACCATTATATTAATACTATTACATGGATACCATTATATTAATACCATTATATTAATACTATTACATGGATACCATTATATTAATAATATTACATGGATACCATTATATTAATAATATTACATTGATACCATTATATTAATACTATTACATGGATACCATTATATTAATACCATTATATTAATAATATTACATGGATACCATTATATTAATACCATTATATTAATAATATTACATGGATACCATTATATTAATACTATTACATGGATACCATTATATTAATACCATTATATTAATAATATTACATGGATACCACTATATTAATACTATTACATGGATACCATTATATTAATAATATTACATGGATACCATTATATTAATACTATTACATGGGTACCATTATATTAATACTATTACATGGATAATACTATATTAATAATATTACATGGATACCATTATATTAATACCATTATATTAATAATATTACATGGATACCATTATATTAATACTATTACATGGATACCATTATATTAATACCATTATATTAATAATATTACATGGATACCACTATATTAATACTATTACATGGATAATACTATATTAATACTATTACATGGATACCATTATATCAATACTATTACATGGGTACCATTATATTAATACTATTACATGGATAATACTATATTAATAATATTACATGGATACCATTATATTAATACTATTACATGGATACCATTATATTAATACTATTACATGGATACCATTATATCAATACTATTACATGGATACCATTATATTAATACCATTATATTAATACTATTACATGGATACCATTATATTAATACTATTACATGGATACCATTATATCAATACTATTACATGGATACCATTATATTAATACCATTATATTAATACTATTACATGGATACCATTATATTAATAATATTACATGGATACCATTATATTAATACTATTACATGGATACCATTATATTAATACTATTACATGGATACCATTATATTAATACTATTACATGGATACCATTATATTAATAATATTACATGGATACCATTATATTAATACTATTACATGGATACCATTATATTAATACTATTACATGGATACCATTATATTAATACTATTACACGTATACCACTATATTAATACTATTGTAACAATAATATTACAGTATTACTAATACATGGGTACCATTATATTAATACTATTATATTAATAATATTACATGGATACTATTACATTGGTACTATTGCATTAGTACTATTACAGGGATACTATTATTAAAAATATAGCATTAATAATATTACATGGATACTATTACATGTATACTATTACATTAGTACTATTGCAGTATTACTATTACATTAGTACTATTGCTTTAGTACTATTACATTAATACTATTACATTGGTACTATTACAGTAGTACTATTACATTAATACTATTACATCAATACTATTACATTAATACTATTACACGGCTACTATGATTAATACTATAACATTAATAATATTACGTGGATACTATCACATTAGGACCATTGCAGTATTACTATTACATTAGTACTATTACATTAGTACTATTACATTAATACTATTACATTAGTACTATTACATTAGTACTTGTCACGACGTCTGCCGAAGTCGGTCCCTCTCCTTGTTCGGCGGTCGACGTCGACGATCTTCTAGCCATCACTGATCCATTTTTCATTTTCCATTGGTTTTGTCTTGTCTCCCATCACACCTGGTTCCAATCCCATCAATTACATGTTGTGTATTTAACCCTCTGTTCCCCCTCATGTCCTGGTTGGAGATTGTTTTAATGTATGTTAGTGCTAGTATGTGTTGGTGCGCGACGGGTTTTGTACCCATTTTATAATTTTTTGTACATTTTGGTCTTTGGAGTTTGTTTGTGAGTTCTTATTAAATGAATCCGTTTATACCAAGTTCATTCTCCTGCACCTGACTTCCCTGCCACCAAAACGCACACCCTACAGAGTCTCCAAACAGGACATGAGGGGAAACAGAGGGTTAAATACACAACATGTAATTGATGGGATTGGAATCAGGTGTGATGGAAGACAAGACAAAACCAATGGAAAATGAAAAATGGATCAGTGATGGCTAGAAGGTCGGTGACGTCGACCGCCCGAACAAGGAGAGGGACCGACTTCGGAAGAAGTCGTGACAGTATTATTACATTAGTACTATTACTTTAGTACTATAACATTAGTACTATTACATTAGTACTATTACATTAGTACTATTACATTAGGACTATTACATTAGTACTATTACATTAGGACTATTACATTAGTACTATTACATTAGGACTATTACATTAGTACTATGGCATTAGTACTATCACAGTAGTACTATTAATTACATTAGTACTATTACATTACTACTATTGCATTAATACTATTACATTAATACTATGGCATTAGTACTATCACAGTAGTACTATTAATTACATTAGTACTATTACATTACTACTATTGCATTAATACTATTACATTAGTACTATTACAGTAGTACTATTACCTCAGTACTATTACATGCAACCATACTGTAGGCCTATTATTAGTATGTTCATTCCAGATCATTTGTGACGGGACAAACATCGGCAAGGCCCAGAGGCATTATACACACAAACCAGAGGTATTATACACACAAACCAGAGGCGTTATACACACAAACCAGAGGCATTATACACACAAACCAGAGGCATTATACACAAAAACCAGAGGCATTATACACACAAACCAGAGGCATTATACACACAAACCAGAGGCATTATACACACAAACCAGAGGCATTATACACACAAACCAGAGGCATTATACACACAAACCAGAGGTATTATACACACAAACCAGAGGCATTATACACACAAACCAGAGGTATTATACACACAAACCAGAGGTATTATACACACAAACCAGAGGTATTATACACACAAACCAGAGGTATTATACACACAAACCAGAGGCATTATACACACAAACCAGAGGTATTATACACACAAACCAGAGGCATTATACACACAAACCAGAGGTATTATACACACAAACCAGAGGTATTATACACACAAACCAGAGGTATTATACACACAAACCAGAGGTATTATACACACAAACCAGAGGCATTATACACACAAACCAGAGGTATTATACACACAAACCAGAGGCATTATACACACAAACCAGAGGTATTATACACACAAACCAGAGGTATTATACACACAAACCAGAGGCATTATACACACAAACCAGAGGTATTATACACACAAACCAGATGCATTATACACACAAACCAGAGGCATTATACACACAAACCAGAGGTATTATACACACAAACCAGAGGTATTATACACACAAACCAGAGGCATTATACACACAAACCAGAGGTATTATACACACAAACCAGAGGCATTATACACACAAACCAGAGGCATTATACACACAAACCAGAGGCATTATACACACAAACCAGAGGCAGAGGTATTATACACACAAACCAGAGGCATTATACACACAAACCAGAGGCATTATACACACAAACCAGAGGCATTATACACACAAACCAGAGGCATTATACACACAAACCAGAGGCATTATACACACAAACCAGAGGTATTATACACACAAACCAGAGGCATTATACACACAAACCAGAGGTATTATACACACAAACCAGAGGCATTATACACACAAACCAGAGGCATTATACACACAAACCAGAGGTATTATACACACAAACCAGAGGCATTATACACACAAACCAGAGGCATTATACACACAAACCAGAGGTATTATACACACAAACCAGAGGCGTTATACACACAAACCAGAGGCGTTATACACACAAACCAGAGGCGTTATACACACAAACCAGAAGCGTTATACACACAAACCAGAGGCGTTATACACACAAACCAGAGGCGTTATACACACAAACCAGAGGCGTTATACACACAAACCAGAGGCGTTATACACACAAACCAGAGGTGTTATACACACAAACCAGAGGTATTATACACACAACCCAGAGGTATTATACACACAACCCAGAGGTATTATACACACAAACCAGAGGTATTATACACACAAACCAGAGGCATTATACACACAAACCAGAGGTATTATACACACAAACCAGAGGCATTATACACACAAACCAGAGGCATTATACACACAAACCAGAGGTATTATACACACAAACCAGAGGCATTATACACACAAACCAGAGGTATTATACACACAAACCAGAGGCATTATACACACAAACCAGAGGTATTATACACACAAACCAGAGGCATTATACACACAAACCAGAGGCATTATACACACAAACCAGAGGTATTATACACACAAACCAGAGGTATTATACACACAAACCAGAGGCATTATACACACAAACCAGAGGTATTATACACACAAACCAGAGGCATTATACACACAAACCAGAGGTATTATACACACAAACCAGAGGCATTATACACACAAACCAGAGGCAGAGGCGTTATACACACAAACCAGAGGCATTATACACACAAACCAGAGGCATTATACACACAAACCAGAGGTATTATACACACAAACCAGAGGCATTATACACACAAACCAGAGGTATTATACACACAAACCAGAGGTATTATACACACAAACCAGAGGCAGAGGCATTATACACACAAACCAGAGGCATTATACACACAAACCAGAGGCATTATACACACAAACCAGAGGCGTTATACACACAAACCAGAGGCATTATACACACAAACCAGAGGCATTATACACACAAACCAGAGGCATTATACACACAAACCAGAGGCGTTATACACACAAACCAGAGGCGATATACACACAAACCAGAGGCATTATACACACAAACCAGAGGCATTATACACACAAACCAGAGGTATTATACACACAAACCAGAGGTATTATACAAACAAACCAGAGGTATTATACACACAACCCAGAGGCATTATACACACAAACCAGAGGTATTATACACACAAACCAGAGGCATTATACACACAAACCAGAGGTATTATACACACAAACCAGAGGTATTATACACACAAACCAGAGGCATTATACACACAAACCAGAGGCATTATACACACAAACCAGAGGCATTATACACACAAACCAGAGGCATTATACACACAAACCAGAGGCATTATACACACAAACCAGAGGCGTTATACACACAAACCAGAGGCATTATACACACAAACCAGAGGCGTTATACACACAAACCAGAGGCGTTATACACACAAACCAGAGGCGTTATACACACAAACCAGAGGCGTTATACACACAAACCAGAGGCGTTATACACACAAACCAGAGGCGTTATACACACAAACCAGAGGCGTTATACACACAAACCAGAGGCGTTATACACACAAACCAGAGGCATTATACACACAAACCAGAGGTATTATACACACAAACCAGAGGTATTATACACACAAACCAGAGGCATTATACACACAAACCAGAGGCATTATACACACAAACCAGAGGTATAATACACACAAACCAGAGGCATTATACACACAAACCAGAGGCATTATACACACAAACCAGAGGTATTATACACACAAACCAGAGGCATTATACACACAAACCAGAGGCGTTATACACACAAACCAGAGGTATTATACAAACAAACCAGAGGTATTATACACACAAACCAGAGGCATTATACACACAAACCAGAGGCATTATACACACAAACCAGAGGCATTATACACACAAACCAGAGGCATTATACACACAAACCAGAGGTATTATACACACAAACCAGAGGTATTATACACACAAACCAGAGGCATTATACACACAAACCAGAGGCATTATACACACAAACCAGAGGTATTATACACACAAACCAGAGGCATTATACACACAAACCAGAGGCATTATACACACAAACCAGAGGCATTATACACACAAACCAGAGGCATTATACACACAAACCAGAGGCATTATACACACAAACCAGAGGCAGAGGTATTATACACACAAACCAGAGGCATTATACACACAAACCAGAGGCATTATACACACAAACCAGAGGCATTATACACACAAACCAGAGGTATTATACACACAAACCAGAGGCATTATACACACAGACCAGAGGTATTATACACACAAACCAGAGGCATTATACACACAAACCAGAGGCATTATACACACAAACCAGAGGTGTTATACACACAAACCAGAGGCGTTATACACACAAACCAGAGGCGTTATACACACAAACCAGAGGCATTATACACACAAACCAGAGGCATTATACACACAAACCAGAGGCGTTATACACACAAACCAGAAGCATTATACACACAAACCAGAGGCGTTATACACACAAACCAGAGGCGTTATACACACAAACCAGAGGCGTTATACACACAAACCAGAGGTATTATACACACAAACCAGAGGCATTATACACACAAACCAGAGGTATTATACACACAACCCAGAGGTATTATACACACAAACCAGAGGCATTATACACACAAACCAGAGGTATTATACACACAAACCAGAGGCATTATACAAACAAACCAGAGGTATTATACACACAAACCAGAGGCATTATACACACAAACCAGAGGCATTATACACACAAACCAGAGGTATTATACACACAAACCAGAGGCATTATACACACAAACCAGAGGCAGAGGCATTATACACACAAACCAGAGGCATTATACACACAAACCAGAGGCATTATACACACAAACCAGAGGCATTATACACACAAACCAGAGGTATTATACACACAAACCAGAGGCATTATACACACAAACCAGAGGTATTATACACACAAACCAGAGGCATTATACACACAAACCAGAGGCATTATACACACAAACCAGAGGTATTATACACACAAACCAGAGGCGTTATACACACAAACCAGAGGCGTTATACACACAAACCAGAGGCATTATACACACAAACCAGAGGCATTATACACACAAACCAGAGGCGTTATACACACAAACCAGAAGCATTATACACACAAACCAGAGGTGTTATACACACAAACCAGAGGCGTTATACACACAAACCAGAGGCGTTATACACACAAACCAGAGGTATTATACACACAAACCAGAGGCATTATACACACAAACCAGAGGTATTATACACACAACCCAGAGGTATTATACACACAAACCAGAGGCATTATACACACAAACCAGAGGCATTATACACACAAACCAGAGGCATTATACACACAAACCAGAGGTATTATACACACAAACCAGAGGCATTATACACACAAACCAGAGGTATTATACACACAAACCAGAGGCATTATACACACAAACCAGAGGTATTATACACACAAACCAGAGGCATTATACACACAAACCAGAGGCAGAGGCATTATACACACAAACCAGAGGCATTATACACACAAACCAGAGGCATTATACACACAAACCAGAGGTATTATACACACAAACCAGAGGCATTATACACACAAACCAGAGGTATTATACACACAAACCAGAGGTATTATACACACAAACCAGAGGCAGAGGCATTATACACAC
This sequence comes from Salvelinus alpinus, assembly GCF_045679555.1. Lineage (NCBI taxonomy): Eukaryota > Metazoa > Chordata > Actinopteri > Salmoniformes > Salmonidae > Salvelinus > Salvelinus alpinus. The sequence continues at coordinate 41,241,696 of NC_092106.1, read as the reverse complement.
AAACCAGAGGCATTATACACACAAACCAGAGGCATTATACACACAAACCAGAGGCGTTATACACACAAACCAGAGGCATTATACACACAAACCAGAGGCATTATACACACAAACCAGAGGCATTATACACACAAACCAGAGGCGTTATACACACAAACCAGAGGCGATATACACACAAACCAGAGGCATTATACACACAAACCAGAGGCGTTATACACACAAACCAGAGGCGATATACACACACACCAGAGGCATTATACACACAACCCAGAGGCAGAGGCATTATACACACAAACTGCATATTATTTCATGAAGGCAGTGGTTTAATGTACTGTCATAATGATCCAGAATCGGTCTGTATTCAGAGATTACACCCACCTGGAGATACAGGGAATGCATGCAAGGAGGATAAAATCAAATCAAGCACTATGTTAATTTGGAGTGGGAATGTAATCACTGACATGATTTAGAGAATGACACACAGTACTGTGTGAACACTACTCTGTTTAAGCACAGTGGTCATATCATGGAATTCATTTGATAGAGGTGTTTGTTGTTTAAACATGGCCTGCTACTGTATCACCATGAGGACAACTCAAACGGCACCCTATTCCCTATATAGTGCACTACTTTTGACCAGACACCTATGGGAGAGGGAGAGCCTATGGATCCTGGGCAAAAGTAGTGCACTAAATAGGGAATAGGGTGCCATTTGGGATGAAGCCTTATGGACCCTGGGCATTGAGATGTGATGTGACTGAAGTGTCCTGTGTGGTGTGTGAACCTGTTCCAGGCATGGCATCGTGACTCTCCAGGCTCTGTCTGAGTCCAACAGAAGGCTGTGGCTGGAGGCTATGGATGGCAAGGAGCCGGTGAGGAACCTCTCCCTCTGTTCTCTTCTCTCTCCCTCTCTTTTTTCTCACCTCTCCCTCTCTTCTCTTCTCTCCCTCTCTCTTTTCTCACCTCTCCCTCTCTTTTCTCACCTCTCCCTCTCTCTTCTCTTCTCTCCCTCTCTTTTCTCATCTCTCCCTCTCTCTTCTCACCTCTCCCTCTCTCTTCTCTTCTCTCTCCCTCTCTCTTCTCATCTCTCCCTCTCTCTTCTCACCTCTCCCTCCCTCTTCTCTTCTCTCTCCCTCTCTCTTCTCATCTTTCCCTCTCTCTTCTCACCTCTCCCTCCCTTTTCTCTTCTCTCCCTCTCTCTTTTCATCTCTCCCTCTCTCTTCTCATCTCTCCCTCTCTCTTCTCATCTCTCCCTCCCTTTTCTCTTCTCTCCCTCTCTCTTTTCATCTTACTCTCTCCCCTCTGTCTCTTTCTCTCTTGCACGTTCTCTCTTCCTTTCTCTCTCTTCTACTCTCTCTCTATTTTATTTTCACCCACCCCCTCTCTCTTTCTCTCTCTCTCCCTTTCCATCTTTCTTTTTATATTCCCACTCTAGTTCAGTCTAGCTGGTTCTGGTGTCTGGCAGGGACACAGTGAAAATATGTGTGTCTTTGGTGCCCCCTTCTGGCTGTATGAAACATAACTATACTGTAGCTTTTGGATAGGTGTGTCAAACTCAATTCCTGGTGGGCTGTATGTCTACGGGTTTTCACCCCTCCCTTAAACTTGATTGATCAACTAACATCATTGATTAGTTAGGAACTCCCGTTGTTACCTGGTTGTCTAGGTTGTAGCCCTTTACGCTCGTATCCGTATAAGGGGTGAAAATGGCTTGGCCACTGATAAACACCCATATTGAAATGCAGTGGCTGCATGGAATACCTTATGGGTTTTGACCAACAGCCGTTCTGAACTGGAGCACCTCGCTTGACCGTAAGATGCCTCCATCCCTCCTGGTTATTGGGCAAATTAAGATCTCAGACTCAATGTATTTTGAAAGATGAAACATTAAAGATTACAATAAGTACCGCTTTGATGTCATACAAGCAAGCCAAATGACCAGCTGACCCAGATTGTTATAGATAAAATACCGTTTTTGGATTGCGTAAATAACAACAGTAATTGTGTGATGGTGGGGGAGGCAGGGCTGTGTTCCAAACAAAACAACAAGAAGTGTGCCTGACCTAGTTCCTCATCGGCACAGCTAGGAGATAAAAAAAACACCTTATAGTTGAAGAATATTTTTTGAGTCATAAAAGTGCATTGAAATTACTTGAACTATGCACACTTGGAGAGGCGTGTGGCCCCTTGGAGATGATTGTGGCCACTTGGAGAGGTGTGTGGCGACTTGGAGAGGCGTGTGGCCCCTTGGAGATGATTGTGGCCACTTGTAGAGGAGTGTGGCCACTTGGTGAGGTGTGTGGCGACTTGGAGAGGAGTGTGGCCACTTGGAGAGGAGTGTGGCCACTTGGAGAGGAGTGTGTCCACTTGGAGAGGAGTGTGGCCACTTGGAGAGGTGTGTGGCCACTTGGAGAGGTGTGTGGCCACTTGGAGAGTTGTGTGGGAACTTGGAGAGGAGTGTGGGAACTTGAAGAGGAGTGTGGCCACTTGGAGAGGAGTGTGGGAACTTGGAGAGGAGTGTGGCCACTTGGAGACAGCAGTTTGACCTCTTTCTCAAACCCTTGACATTTGTTCGGTCTTATGTTGCACCTACCACACATTCTCCAGGAATATTCTGATCATGTTACTGAATGTATCCAGAGTATTTTCTGATTTACTTCAACAAATGCTGTGAAAAGTTCAGGAAATGTCAAATGCACATGCAATCAACAGTGTAATGTTTGGATTCAGTCTTGTGTCAGGTGAACTGTTGGGTCCTCACTTTTAGTCTCGTTATTTCCCCATGATCTCCAAACGATTCCCTTTTAATTGTTACCATGGTTATGCATATGCTTTCCATACTTCTTCTGTAAGAAACATGTCAGTGTAGCTCTGTCCACATAGGAGAATTTCCACCAGTGTAAAGGGTTAATAACAAACAAACATGTCTCTCCAGGAAGTGTTTGACACTCTGCTTTAGGATGCGTCCTCTGTAAAATGGTTTTCAACTGAGTGTAATTAACTCTGATGATTTTCTCCAGATTTACAACCTTCCAGCCATTCTGAGCAAGAAAGAAGAGAGTAAGTATTTTATACTACACAACACATATACAATATACTACAAAAGACATGTCAAATATACTACACAACACATGTCAAATATACTACACAATACATGTACAATATACTACACAACACATGTACAATATACTACAAAACACATGTCAAACACATGTCAAATATACTACACACCACATGACAAATATGCTACACAACTCATGTACAACATACCACAGAACACATGCACAATATACTACACAACACATGTACAATATACTGCACATCATCTGTACAATATACTACAGAACATATGTACAATATACTACACAACACATGCCAAATATACTACACAACACATGTACAATATACTACACAACACATGCCACATATACTACCCAACACATGTACAATATACTACAAAACACATGTCAAACACATGTCAAATATACTACACACCACATGACAAATATGCTACACAACTCATGTACAATATACTACACAACATATGTACACTATACTACACACCACTAGTACAATATCCTACACAACACATGTACAATATACTACACAACACATGACAAATATGCTACACAACTCATGTACAATATACTACACAACACATGTACAATATACTGCACATCATCTGTACAATATACTACACAACATATGTACACTATACTACACACCACTAGTACAATATCCTACACAACACATGTACAATATACTACACACCACATGACAAATATGCTACACAACTCATGTACAATATACTACACAACATATGTACACTATACTACACACCACTAGTACAATATCCTACACAACACATGTACAATATACTACACAACACATGTACAATATACTACAAAACCCATGTACAATATACTACAGAACACATGTAGAATATACTATAGTTCTGACTGTCCTAAGTGTAAAAAGAGTGAATAAGATGTGTAAAAGCAGATGCATTATCTAATGCTAACTCTTGTTGTTGTTGTTGTCTGTAGCCATCCACTTCTACTTATGAACTCAGTTAGACTCATTTGATGAGTGTGGATCATCATTAGGACACACTCTCTGTGTGAGAGAACAGCTGCAATCACACCACTCTGAGTATTTCCTCCAAAATCGGCCCCTATTCCCTCTGTAGTGCACTACTATAACACCCTATTCCCTCTGTAGTGCACTACTATAACACCCTATTCCCTCTGTAGTGCACTACTATAACACCCTATTCCCTCTGTAGTGCACTACTATAACACCCTATTCCCTCTGTAGTGCACTACTATAACACCCTATTCCCTCTGTAGTGCACTACTATAACACCCTATTCCCTCTGTAGTGCACTACTATAACACCCTATTCCCTCTGTAGTGCACTACTATAACACCCTATTCCCTCTGTAGTGCACTACTTTTCAACAGAGCCCCACGGGCCCTTATGTTCTGTGTATTGAACCCAGTCAACTCTGCTCTTTGTGTTCCCTGTGTTACAGCGTACCTAAACGAGGCAGGGTTTAATTTTGTGAGGAAATGTATTGACTTGGTGGAGGTACGAGGTGAGTCATCATGGCCGCCATTTTTTATCCCTTCCCCTGGGCTTCAGCTGTCAACATAGACCGCTGAACTCAGTCTCACTGTAATCCTACGTGACCAAGCACGGTCACCAACACCACTCTTCATTAGTGTGTGTGTGTGTGTGTGTGTGTGTGTGTGTGTGTGTGTGTGTGTGTGTGTGTGTGTGTGTGTGTGTGTGTGTGTGTGTGTGTGTGTGTGTGTGTGTGTGTTTCAGTGGTGTAAAGTACTTAAGTAAAAATACTTTAAAGTACTACTTAAGTAGTTTTTGGGGGGTATCTGTACTTTACTTTACTATTTATATTTTATGCCAACTTTTACTTTTACTTCACCACATTCCTAAAGAAAATTATGTTATTTTTACTCCACACATTTAGCCTGACACCCAAAAGTACTCGTTACATTTTGCCGTTTTCCCTACTGCCTCTGATCTGGCAGATTCACTAAACATAAAATGCTTCATTTGTAAATTATGTCTGAATGTTGGAGCCCCTGGCTGTTCCTCAATAATAAAAACACAAGACAATTGTGCCATCTGGTTTGCTAAATATAAAGAATTTGAAATTATTTATACTTTTACTTTTGATACTTAAGTATATTTTAGGAACTCCATTTACTTGTGATACTTAAGTATATTTAAAACCATAATACCTTTAGACTTTTACTCAAGTAGAATTTTACTGGGTGACTTTCACTTTTACTGGAGTCATTTTCTATGAAGGTATTGTTACTTTTACTGACGTAGGACAACTGGATACTTTCCCCACCGCTGGTGTGTTTGTCTCACAGGGATCAACACATTGGGCCTCTACAGAATAGGAGGGGTCAACTCTAAGGTCCAGAAGTTGATGACCACTGTGTTTGGTAAGTAGCCTCTGCTCTCTCTCTCTCTCTCTCTCTCTCTCTCTCTCTCTCTCTCTCTCTCTCTCTCTCTCTCTCTCTCTCTCTCTCTCTCTCTCTCTCTCTCTCTCTCTCTCTCTCTCTCTCTCTCTCTCTCTCTCTCTCTCTCTCTCTCTCTCTCTCTCTCAATTCAATTCAATTCAATTGACTTTATTGACATGGCAAGTTATTATTACTTACATTGTCAAAGTATACATATCGAAAAATTTAAATAAAATATATATGTATATATATACACAAAATATATATATATTTATATATAAATAAATGGTGGGACTAACAGTAGTAATAATAGTAGTAGTGGACATGGGATTACCATTAATAACAGCTACAACAACAATGTTAATCAGAACAACAATACATTAAAGCAACAGTAGTAGACCAGTGTCAACATGACTGAGAAGACACATGACCTGGTACGAAAGACAAAACAAAACTAAGCTAAATGGGAAATATTATCAACATTTCTTTGCATTTTTCACTGGCTGTCCCTCAGGCTGTGGCAGGAGGACACATATTTGGCTGCCAAAACTGCACATTTTGGCTTTTCACCCAACAAATATTTGAATTTTTCTTCATCTTTTATAGTTTCAAATTCTTTGTATTGAATTATAATTTTGGGAAAGAAATATGCTCTCTCTCTCTCTCTCTCTCTCTCTCTCTCTCTCTCTCTCTCTCTCTCTCTCTCTCTCTCTCTCTCTCTCTCTCTCTCTCTCTCTCTCTCTCTCTCTCTCTCTCTCTCTCTCTCTCTCTCTCTCTCTCTCTCTCTCTCTGTCATCCTCTCTCTTTCTCTCTGTCTCTGTTTTCCTCTCTCTTTCTCTCTCTCTCTCCCTTTCACACTCTCTCTCTCTCTCTCTCTCTCTCTCTCTCTCTCTCTCTCTCTCTCTCTCTCTCTCTCTCTGTCATCCTCTCTCTTTCTCTCTGTCTCTGTTTTCCTCTCTCTTTCTTTCTCTCTCTCCCTCCCACGCTCAATTCAATTCAATTGAAGGTATTTATTGGCATGGGAAACATATGTTAACATTGCCAAAGCAAGTGAAATAGATAAACAAAAGAGAAATAAACAATATAAATTAACAGCAAACATTACACTCACAGAAGTTCCAAAAGGTTAAAGACATTACAAATGTCATATTATGTCTATATACAATGTTTTAATGATGTGCAAATAGTTCAAATACAAAAGGGAAAATATATAAACATAAATATGGGTTGTATTTAGAATGGTGTTTGTTCTTCACTGGTTGACCTTTTCTTGTGGCAACAGGTCACAAATCTTGCTGCTGTGATGGTACACTGTGGTATTTCACCCAGTAGATATGGGAGTTTATCAAAATTGGAATTGTTTTCAAATTCTTTGTGGGTCTGTGTAATCTGAGGAAAATATGTGTCTCTAATATGGTCATACATTTGGCAGGAAGTTAGGAAGTGCAGCTCATTTTACACCTCATTTTGTGGGCAGTGTGCACATAACCTGTCTTCTCTTGATAGCCAGGTCTGCCTTGGGTGGCCTTTCTCAATAGCAAGGCTCGGACACTGTGTACTCTCTGTTTAGGGCCAAATAACATTCTAGTTTGCTCTGTTTTTTGTTAATTCTTTCCAATGTGTCAAGTAATTATCTTTTTGTTTTCTCATGATTAGGTTTGGTCTCTCTCTCTCTGTCTTCCTCTCTCTTTCCTTCTTTCTCTTTCTCTCTCAAATCAAATCAAATTGTATTTGTCACATCCGCTTAGACTCATTGTTTTTCTTACGAGCCCTTCCCAACGATGCAGTTAAAACATTATAATACAAATCATTGTAAGAGGAATAGAGGAATAAAATACACAAGCATGTCACAATTCAACGGCTCAGACACAAGAGGTATGTGGCAGGGTCTACAGTCAATCACGGATTACAAAAAGAAAACCAGCCCCGTCGCGGACCAGGATGTCTTGCTTCCAGACAGACTAAATAACTTCTTTGCTCGCTTTGAGGACAATACAGTGCCACTGACACGGCCCTCTACCAAAACCTGCGGGCTCTCCTTCACTGTAGCCGAGGTGAGTAAAACATTTAAACGTGTTAACCCTCGCAAGGCTGCAGGCCCAGACAGCATTCCCAGCCGCGTCCTCAGAGCATGCGCAGACCAGCTGGCTGGTGTGTTTACGGACATATTCAATCAATCCTTATCCCAGTCTGCTGTTCTCACATGCTTCAAGAGGGCCACCATTGTTCCTGTTCCCAAGAAAGCTAAGGTAACTGAGCTAAACGACTACCGCCCTGTAGCACTCACTTCCGTCATCATGAAGTGCTTTGAGAGACTAGTCAAGGACCATATCACCTCCACCCTACCTGACACCCTAGACCCACTCCAATTTGCTTACCGCCCCAATAGGTCCACAGACGACGCAATCGCAACCACACTGCACACTGCCCTAACCCATCTGGATAAGAGGAATACCCATGTGAGAATGCTGTTCATCGACTACAGCTCAGCATTTAACACCATAGTACCCTCCAAACTCGTCATCAAGCTCGAGACCCTGGGTCTCGACCCCGCCCTGTGCAACTGGGTACTGGACTTCCTGACGGGCCGCTCCCAGGTGTTGAGGGTAGGTAACAACATCTCCAACCCGCTGATCCTCAACACTGGGGCCCCACAAGGGTGCGTTCTGAGCCCTCTCCTGTACTCCCTGTTCACCCACGACTGCGTGGCCATGCACGCCTCCAACTCAATCATCAAGTTTGCGGACGACACTACAGTGGTAGGCTTGATTACCAACAACGACGAGACGGCCTACAGGGAGGAGGTGAGGGCCCTCGGAGTGTGGTGTCAGGAAAATAACATCACACTTAACGTCAACAAAACAAAGGAGATGATTGTGGACTTCAGGAAACAGCAGAGGGAGCACCCCCCTATCCACATCGACGGGACAGTAGTGGAGAAGGTGGAAAGTTTTAGGTTCCTCGACGTACACATCACGGACAAACTGAATTGGTTCACCCACACAGGCAGCGTTGTGAAGAAGGCGCAGCAGCGCCTCTTCAACCTCAGGAGGCTGAAGAAATGCGGCTTGTCACCAAAAGCACTCACAAACTTCTACAGATGCACAATCGAGTGCATCCTGTCGTGCTGTATCACCGCCTGGTACGGCAACTGCTCCGCCCACAACCATAAGGCTCTCCAGAGGGTAGTGAGGTCTGCACAACGCATCACCGGGGGCAAACTACCTGCCCTCCAGGACACCTACACCACCCGATGTCACAGGAAGGCCATAAAGATCATCAAGGACAACAACCACCCGAGCCACTGCCTGTTCACCCCGCTATCATCCAGAAGGCGAGGTCAGTACAGGTGCATCAAAGCAGGGACCGAGAGACTGAAAAACAGCTTCTATCTCAAGGCCATCAGACTGTTAAACAGCCACCACTAACATTTAGTGGCTGCTGCCAACATACTGACTCAACTCCAGCCACTTTAATAATGGAAATTGATCAAAAATGTATCACTAGCCACTTTAAACTATGCCACTTTATGTTTATATACCCTACATTACTCATCTCATATGAATATACTGTACTCTATACCATCTACTGCATCTTGCCTATGCCGTTCTGTACCATCACTCATTCATATATCTTTATGTACATATTCTTTATCCCTTTACACTTGTGTGTATAAGGTAGTAGTTGTGGAATTTTAAGGTTAGATTACTTGTTGGTTATTACTGCATTGTCGGAACTAGAAGCACAAGCATTTCGCTACACTCGCATTAACATCTGCTAACCATGTGTATGTGACAAATAAAATTTGATTTGATTTGATATGAGGAAGTACCAGATCAATGTGGAGCTATATACAGGAAATAGCAGATCAATGTGGAGCTATATACAGGAAGTACCAGATCAATGTGGAGCTATATACAGGAAGTACCAGATCAATGTGGAGCTATATACAGGAAGTACCAGATCAATGTGGAGGTATATACAGAAAGTACCAGATCAATGTGGAACAAAATACAGAAAGTACCAGATCAATGTGGAGCTATATACAGGAAGTTCCAGATCAATGTGGAGCTATATACAGGAAGTACCAGATCAATGTAGAGCTATATACAGGAAGTACCAGATCAATGTGGAGCTATATACAGGAATAACCAGTACCAGATCAATGTGGAGCTATATACAGGAAGTACCAGATCAATGTGGAGCTATATACAGGAAGTATCAGTACCAGATCAATTGTAACGGTGTCCTCCTCCTCTTCAGACGAAGAGGAGGAGTAGGGATTGAACCAAAACGCAGCGTTGCTAGTAGACATAATATTTATTAAACAAGATGAAAACAAACACGAAAATATACTTGAATAATTACAAAACAACAAACGACGTAGACAGACCTGAACGTAAGAACTTACATGAAACACGAAGAACGCACGAACAGGAAAAATGACTACATAAAACGAACGAACAAACAAAACCGAAACCGAAACAGTCCCGTGTGGCGTAACATACACAGACACTGACACAGGAGACAACCACCCACCAACAAACAGTGTGAACAGCCAACCTATATATGGTTCTCAATCAGAGGAAAACGTCAAACACCTGTCTCTGATTGAGAACCATATAAGGCTAATTACAAGTGACCTAAACATAGAAACACAAAACATAGAATGCCCACCCCAACTCACGCCCTGACCAACTAGACAGATACAAAAATAACATAAAACAGGTCAGGAACGTGACATCAATGAGGAGCTATATACAGGGAGTACCAGTACCAGATCAATGTGGAGCTATATACAGGGAGTACCAGTACCAGATCAATGTGGAGCTATATACAGGGAGTACCAGTACCAGATCAATGTGGAGCTATATACAGGGAGTACCAGATCGATGTGGAGCTATATACAGGAAGTACCAGATCAATGTGGAGCTATATACAGGGAGTACCAGTAGTAGATCAATGTGGAGCTATATACAGGTAGTACCAGTACCAGATCAATGTGGAGCTATACACAGGGAGTACCAGTACCAGATCAACGTGGAGCTATATACAGGGAGTACCAGATCAATGTGGAGCTTTATACAGGAAGTACCAATACCAGATCAATGTGGAGCTATATACAGGGAGTACCAGTACCAGATCAATGTGAAGCTATATACAGGAAGTACCAGTACCAGATCAATGTGGAGCTATATACAGGGAGTACCAGATCAATGTGAAGCTATATACAGGAAGTACCAGTACCAGATCAATGTGGCGCTATATTCAGGGAGTACCAGTACCAGATCAATGTGGAGCTATACACAGGGAGTACCAGATCTTAATAAGGTATTGTAGGTAGATATGTACATGAAGGCTAGGTAAAGTGACTAGGCATCAGGATAGATAATAATAAGGTATTTGAGGTAGATCTGTACATGAAAGCAGGGTAAAGTGACTAGGCATCAGGATAGATAATAATAAGGTATTTGAGGTAGATATGTACATGAAGGCAGGGTAAAGTGACTAGGCATCAGGATAGATAATAATAAGGTATTTGAGGTAGATATGTACATGAAGGCAGGGTAAAGTGACTAGACATCAGGATCGATAATAATAAGGTATTTGAGGTAGATATGTACATGAAGGCAGGGTAAAGTGACTAGGCATCAGGATAGATAATAATAAGGTATTTGAGGTAGATATGTACATGAAGGCAGGGTAAAGTGACTAGGCATCAGGATAGATAATAATAAGGTATTTGAGGTAGATATGTACATGAAGGCAGGGTAAAGTGACTAGGCATCAGGATAGATAATAATAAGGTATTGGAGGTAGATATGTACATGAAGGCAGGGTAAAGTGACTAGGCATCAGGATAGATAATAATAAGGTATTTGAGGTAGATATGTACATGAAGGCAGGGTGAAGTGACTAGGCATCAGGATAGATAATAATAAGGTATTTGAGGTAGATATGTACATGAAGGCAGGGTAAAGTGACTAGGCATCAGGATAGATAATAATAAGGTATTAGAGGTAGATATGTACGTGAAGGCAGGGTAAAGTGACTAGGCATCAGGATAGATAATAATAAGGTATTTGAGGTAGATATGTACATGAAGGCAGGGTGAAGTGACTAGGCATCAGGATAGATAATAATAAGGTATTTGAGGTAGATATGTACATGAAGGCAGGGTGAAGTGACTAGGCATCAGGATAGATAATAATAAGGTATTTGATGTAGATATGTACATGAAGGCAGGGTGAAGTGACTAGGCATCAGGATAGATAATAATAAGAGTAAAATAAAGAACAGAGTTACAGCAGCAAAAATTAGTGTAAAAGTGTGTGTGTGTGTTGTGTGTGTTTGAGTGTGTGTATGTGTGTTGTGTTGTGTCGGTATGAGTGTGTGTGTGTGTTTGTGTTGTGTCGGTATGAGTGTGTGTGTGTATGTGTGTTTGTGTTGTGTCAGTGTGTGTGTGTGTGTGTTTGTGTGTTTGTTTTCTTATGTGTGTGTGTGTTTGTTGTCTTATGTGTGTGTGTGTGTGTGTGTTTGTTGTCTTATGTGTGTGTGTGTGTGTGTGTGTGTGTGTTCGTGTGTTTGTTGTCTTATGTGTGTGTTTGTGTGTTTGTTGTCTTGTGTGTGTGTGTGTGTGTGTGTGTGTGTGTGTGTGTGTGTGTGTGTGTGTGTGTGTGTGTGTGTGTGTGTGTGTGTGTGTGTGTGTGTGTGTGTGTGTGTGTGTGTGTTTGTTGTCTTATGTGTGTGTGTGTGTTTGTTGTCTTATGTGTGTGTGTTTGTGTGTTTGTTGTCTTATGTGTGTTTGTGTGTTTGTTGTCTTATGTGTGTTTGTGTGTTTGTTGTCTCATGTGTGTGTGTGTGTTTGTTGTCTTATGTGTGTGTGTGTGTTTGTGTGTTTGTTGTCTTATGTGTGTGTGTGTGTTTTTGTGTGTTTGTTGTCTTATGTGTGTGTGTGTGTTTGTTGTCTTATGTGTGTGTGTGTGTTTGTGTGTTTGTTGTCTTATGTGTGTGTGTGTGTTTGTTGCCTTATGTGTGTGTGTGTTTGTTGTCTTATGTGTGTGTGTGTGTGTGTGTTTGTGTTTGTGTGTTTGTTGTCTTATGTGTGTGTGTGTGTTTGTGTGTTTGTTGTCTTATGTGTGTGTGTGTTTGTTGTCTTATGTGTGTGTGTGTGTTTGTGTGTTTGTTGTCTTATGTGTGTGTGTGTTTGTTGTCTTATGTGTGTGTGTGTTTGTTGTCTTATGTGTGTGTGTGTTTGTTGCCTTATGTGTGTGTGTGTTTGTTGTCTTATGTGTGTGTGTGTGTGTGTGTTTGTGTTTGTGTGTTTGTTGTCTTATGTGTGTGTGTGTGTTTGTGTGTTTGTTGTCTTATGTGTGTGTGTGTTTGTTGTCTTATGTGTGTGAGTGTGTATATAGTGTGTATATATAGGTCTGGGTAACCATTTAATTAACTGTTTAGCAGCTGTCTCTGGGTAGAAGCTGTCTCGGAGATTGTTAGTCCGAGAGCCGATGGAGGCAGACTGAATAGTCTATGGCTTGGGTGGCTTCCTCTGACACGTCCTGATATTGAGGTCCTGGTTGGTTACAGATGTGAGTTTTACAGGGCGATAGTCATTTAGCTACCTTACCTTACCCTACGGTTACCTTGAGGTTCTTAGGAACAGGGGACAATGGTGTTTGAAACATGTTGGGATTACAGACTGGGACAAGGAGAGATTGAAAATGTCTGTGAAGACACTTGCCAGCTGATCTGCGCATGCTTTGAGAACTTGCCCTGGCATTCCGTCTGATCCGGCGGCTTTGTGAATGTTGACTGGTTCATTTGATTAATCCACGGAGCGCGAGACAACACTGTCAACCGGAAAAATAAGGAGCCTGTCATCGAAGCCAAAATAAATAAGGGCTCTCAGTGTATTCATCGAAGCCAAAATAAATAAGGGCTCTCAGTGTATCGAAGCCAAAATAAATAAGGGCTCTTAGTGTCATCGAAGCCAAAATAAATAAGGGCTCTCAGTGTCATCGAAGCCAAAATAAATAAGGGCTCTCAGTGTATCGAAGCCAAAATAAATAAGGGCTCTCAGTGTATCGAAGCCAAAATAAATAAGGGCTCTCAGTGTCATCGAAGCCAAAATAAATAAGGGCTCTCAGTGTCATCGAAGCCAAAATAAATAAGGGCTCTCAGTGTCATCGAAGCCAAAATAAATAAGGGCTCTCAGTGTCATCGAAGCCAAAATAAATAAGGGCTCTCAGTGTCATCGAAGCCAAAATAAATAAGGGCTCTCAGTGTCATCGAAGCCAAAATAAATAAGGGCTCTCAGTGTATCGAAGCCAAAATAAATAAGGGCTCTCAGTGTATCGAAGCCAAAATAAATAAGGGCTCTCAGTGTCATCGAAGCCAAAATAAATAAGGGCTCTCAGTGTCATCGAAGCCAAAATAAATAAGGGCTCTCAGTGTCATCGAAGCCAAAATAAATAAGGGCTCTCAGTGTCATCGAAGCCAAAATAAATAAGGGCTCTCAGTGTCATCGAAGCCAAAATAAATAAGGGCTCTCAGTGTCATCGAAGCCAAAATAAATAAGGGCTCTCAGTGTCATCGAAGCCAAAATAAATAAGGGCTCTCAGTGTCATCGAAGCCAAAATAAATAAGGGCTCTCAGTGTCATCGAAGCCAAAATAAATAAGGGCTCTCAGTGTCATCGAAGCCAAAATAAATAAGGGCTCTCAGTGTCATCGAAGCCAAAATAAATAAGGGCTCTCAGTGTCATCGAAGCCAAAATAAATAAGGGCTCTCAGTGTCATCGAAGCCAAAATAAATAAGGGCTCTCAGTGTCATCGAAGCCAAAATAAATAAGGGCTCTCAGTGTCATCGAAGCCAAAATAAATAAGGGCTCTCAGTGTATCGAAGCCAAAATAAATAAGGGCTCTCAGTGTCATCGAAGCCAAAATAAATAAGGGCTCTCAGTGTCATCGAAGCCAAAATAAATAAGGGCTCTCAGTGTCATCGAAGCCAAAATAAATAAGGGCTCTCAGTGTCATCGAAGCCAAAATAAATAAGGGCTCTCAGTGTCATCGAAGCCAAAATAAATAAGGGCTCTCAGTGTCATCGAAGCCAAAATAAATAAGGGCTCTCAGTGTCATCGAAGCCAAAATAAATAAGGGCTCTCAGTGTCATCGAAGCCAAAATAAATAAGGGCTCTCAGTGTCATCGAAGCCAAAATAAATAAGGGCTCTCAGTGTATCGAAGCCAAAATAAATAAGGGCTCTCAGTGTCATCGAAGCCAAAATAAATAAGGGCTCTCAGTGTATCGAAGCCAAAATAAATAAGGGCTCTCAGTGTCATCGAAGCCAAAATAAATAAGGGCTCTCAGTGTCATCGAAGCCAAAATAAATAAGGGCTCTCAGTGTCATCGAAGCCAAAATAAATAAGGGCTCTCAGTGTATCGAAGCCAAAATAAATAAGGGCTCTCAGTGTCATCGAAGCCAAAATAAATAAGGGCTCTCAGTGTCATCGAAGCCAAAATAAATAAGGGCTCTCAGTGTCATCGAAGCCAAAATAAATAAGGGCTCTCAGTGTCATCGAAGCCAAAATAAATAAGGGCTCTCAGTGTCATCGAAGCCAAAATAAATAAGGGCTCTCAGTGTCATCGAAGCCAAAATAAATAAGGGCTCTCAGTGTCATCGAAGCCAAAATAAATAAGGGCTCTCAGTGTCATCGAAGCCAAAATAAATAAGGGCTCTCAGTGTCATCGAAGCCAAAATAAATAAGGGCTCTCAGTGTATCGAAGCCAAAATAAATAAGGGCTCTCAGTGTCATCGAAGCCAAAATAAATAAGGGCTCTCAGTGTCATCGAAGCCAAAATAAATAAGGGCTCTCAGTGTCATCGAAGCCAAAATAAATAAGGGCTCTCAGTGTCATCGAAGCCAAAATAAATAAGGGCTCTCAGTGTCATCGAAGCCAAAACAAATAAGGGCTCTCAGTGTCATCGAAGCCAAAATAAATAAGGGCTCTCAGTGTCATCGAAGCCAAAATAAATAAGGGCTCTCAGTGTCATCGAAGCCAAAATAAATAAGGGCTCTCAGTGTCATCGAAGCCAAAATAAATAAGGGCTCTCAGTGTCATCGAAGCCAAAATAAATAAGGGCTCTCAGTGTCATCGAAGCCAAAATAAATAAGGGCTCTCAGTGTCATCGAAGCCAAAATAAATAAGGGCTCTCAGTGTCATCGAAGCCAAAATAAATAAGGGCTCTCAGTGTCATCGAAGCCAAAATAAATAAGGGCTCTCAGTGTATCGAAGCCAAAATAAATAAGGGCTCTCAGTGTCATCGAAGCCAAAATAAATAAGGGCTCTCAGTGTCATCGAAGCCAAAATAAATAAGGGCTCTCAGTGTCATCGAAGCCAAAATAAATAAGGGCTCTCAGTGTCATCGAAGCCAAAATAAATAAGGGCTCTCAGTGTCATCGAAGCCAAAATAAATAAGGGCTCTCAGTGTCATCGAAGCCAAAATAAATAAGGGCTCTCAGTGTCATCGAAGCCAAAATAAATAAGGGCTCTCAGTGTCATCGAAGCCAAAATAAATAAGGGCTCTCAGTGTATCGAAGCCAAAATAAATAAGGGCTCTCAGTGTCATCGAAGCCAAAATAAATAAGGGCTCTCAGTGTCATCGAAGCCAAAATAAATAAGGGCTCTCAGTGTATCGAAGCCAAAATAAATAAGGGCTCTCAGTGTCATCGAAGCCAAAATAAATAAGGGCTCTCAGTGTATCGAAGCCAAAATAAATAAGGGCTCTCAGTGTCATCGAAGCCAAAATAAATAAGGGCTCTCAGTGTCATCGAAGCCAAAATAAATAAGGGCTCTCAGTGTCATCGAAGCCAAAATAAATAAGGGCTCTCAGTGTATCGAAGCCAAAATAAATAAGGGCTCTCAGTGTCATCGAAGCCAAAATAAATAAGGGCTCTCAGTGTCATCGAAGCCAAAATAAATAAGGGCTCTCAGTGTCATCGAAGCCAAAATAAATAAGGGCTCTCAGTGTCATCGAAGCCAAAATAAATAAGGGCTCTCAGTGTCATCGAAGCCAAAATAAATAAGGGCTCTCAGTGTCATCGAAGCCAAAATAAATAAGGGCTCTCAGTGTCATCGAAGCCAAAATAAATAAGGGCTCTCAGTGTCAACGAAGCCAAAATAAATAAGGGCTCTCAGTGTCATCGAAGCCAAAATAAATAAGGGCTCTCAGTGTATCGAAGCCAAAATAAATAAGGGCTCTCAGTGTCATCGAAGCCAAAATAAATAAGGGCTCTCAGTGTCATCGAAGCCAAAATAAATAAGGGCTCTCAGTGTCATCGAAGCCAAAATAAATAAGGGCTCTCAGTGTCATCGAAGCCAAAATAAATAAGGGCTCTCAGTGTCATCGAAGCCAAAATAAATAAGGGCTCTCAGTGTCATCGAAGCCAAAATAAATAAGGGCTCTCAGTGTCATCGAAGCCAAAATAAATAAGGGCTCTCAGTGTCATCGAAGCCAAAATAAATAAGGGCTCTCAGTGTATCGAAGCCAAAATAAATAAGGGCTCTCAGTGTCATCGAAGCCAAAATAAATAAGGGCTCTCAGTGTCATCGAAGCCAAAATAAATAAGGGCTCTCAGTGTCATCGAAGCCAAAATAAATAAGGGCTCTCAGTGTCATCGAAGCCAAAATAAATAAGGGCTCTCAGTGTCATCGAAGCCAAAATAAATAAGGGCTCTCAGTGTCATCGAAGCCAAAATAAATAAGGGCTCTCAGTGTATCGAAGCCAAAATAAATAAGGGCTCTCAGTGTCATCGAAGCCAAAATAAATAAGGGCTCTCAGTGTCATCGAAGCCAAAATAAATAAGGGCTCTCAGTGTATCGAAGCCAAAATAAATAAGGGCTCTCAGTGTCATCGAAGCCAAAATAAATAAGGGCTCTCAGTGTATCGAAGCCAAAATAAATAAGGGCTCTCAGTGTCATCGAAGCCAAAATAAATAAGGGCTCTCAGTGTCATCGAAGCCAAAATAAATAAGGGCTCTCAGTGTCATCGAAGCCAAAATAAATAAGGGCTCTCAGTGTATCGAAGCCAAAATAAATAAGGGCTCTCAGTGTCATCGAAGCCAAAATAAATAAGGGCTCTCAGTGTCATCGAAGCCAAAATAAATAAGGGCTCTCAGTGTCATCGAAGCCAAAATAAATAAGGGCTCTCAGTGTCATCGAAGCCAAAATAAATAAGGGCTCTCAGTGTCATCGAAGCCAAAATAAATAAGGGCTCTCAGTGTCATCGAAGCCAAAATAAATAAGGGCTCTCAGTGTCATCGAAGCCAAAATAAATAAGGGCTCTCAGTGTATCGAAGCCAAAATAAATAAGGGCTCTCAGTGTCATCGAAGCCAAAATAAATAAGGGCTCTCAGTGTCATCGAAGCCAAAATAAATAAGGGCTCTCAGTGTATCGAAGCCAAAATAAATAAGGGCTCTCAGTGTCATCGAAGCCAAAATAAATAAGGGCTCTCAGTGTATCGAAGCCAAAATAAATAAGGGCTCTCAGTGTATCGAAGCCAAAATAAATAAGGGCTCTCAGTGTATCGAAGCCAAAATAAATAAGGGCTCTCAGTGTATCGAAGCCAAAATAAATAAGGGCTCTCAGTGTATCGAAGCCAAAATAAATAAGGGCTCTCAGTGTATCGAAGCCAAAATAAATAAGGGCTCTCAGTGTATCGAAGCCAAAATAAATAAGGGCTCTCAGTGTATCGAAGCCAAAATAAATAAGGGCTCTCAGTGTATCGAAGCCAAAATAAATAAGGGCTCTCAGTGTATCGAAGCCAAAATAAATAAGGGCTCTCAGTGTATCGAAGCCAAAATAAATAAGGGCTCTCAGTGTATCGAAGCCAAAATAAATAAGGGCTCTCAGTGTCATCGAAGCCAAAATAAATAAGGGCTCTCAGTGTATCGAAGCCAAAATAAATAAGGGCTCTCAGTGTCATCGAAGCCAAAATAAATAAGGGCTCTCAGTGTATCGAAGCCAAAATAAATAAGGGCTCTCAGTGTCATCGAAGCCAAAATAAATAAGGGCTCTCAGTGTCATCGAAGCCAAAATAAATAAGGGCTCTCAGTGTCATCGAAGCCAAAATAAATAAGGGCTCTCAGTGTATCGAAGCCAAAATAAATAAGGGCTCTCAGTGTCATCGAAGCCAAAATAAATAAGGGCTCTCAGTGTATCGAAGCCAAAATAAATAAGGGCTCTCAGTGTATCGAAGCCAAAATAAATAAGGGCTCTCAGTGTCATCGAAGCCAAAATAAATAAGGGCTCTCAGTGTCATCGAAGCCAAAATAAATAAGGGCTCTCAGTGTCATCGAAGCCAAAATAAATAAGGGCTCTCAGTGTATCGAAGCCAAAATAAATAAGGGCTCTCAGTGTATCGAAGCCAAAATAAATAAGGGCTCTCAGTGTATCGAAGCCAAAATAAATAAGGGCTCTCAGTGTCATCGAAGCCAAAATAAATAAGGGCTCTCAGTGTATCGAAGCCAAAATAAATAAGGGCTCTCAGTGTATCGAAGCCAAAATAAATAAGGGCTCTCAGTGTATCGAAGCCAAAATAAATAAGGGCTCTCAGTGTATCGAAGCCAAAATAAATAAGGGCTCTCAGTGTCATCGAAGCCAAAATAAATAAGGGCTCTCAGTGTCATCGAAGCCAAAATAAATAAGGGCTCTCAGTGTATCGAAGCCAAAATAAAAGCTATTTAGGTCATTTGGTAGTTCTGGTTCACTGGACATCTCACGGCTGGGTTTCCATTTGTAATCCATTATCGGATGCAAGCCCTGCCACATACGACGAGCGTCGGCCCTGCCATATCCACATACGACATGTGGCTCAGACGCTCGTAATAGGATTCCACCTTCCTCCTAGATTGTCCTTTTGCGTGTTTGATGTGTCAGCAGAGGTCGTAGAGGTCTATCTCTCTCTCTCTCTCTCCTTCTTTCTCTCTCTCTCTCTCTCTCTCTCTCTCTCTCTCTCTCTCTCTCTCTCTCTCTCTCTCTCTCTCTCTCTCTCTCTCTCTCTCCTTCTTTCTCTCTCCATATGTGTTACTTCTGTAACCTTAGTGACATCAGTTGGTCTGTATGGCTCTGTTTGGATTATGCTATGCTGTCTATCATCCACCTCAGAGGGACCTCTAGTTGTCACTGAAGTCAAAGTGAGAGAGTCAGCTGTGTCAAACAATGTATTGTTGTGTAGTTAATATATATCAAACTGAAAAAGGATAACTTGTAAGGCCAAACAAAGCCTTCATAACCCATAGACCTACGTAGATGCTTTACAAAGCCGTCATCAGTAAAGTCACACTGTATATTTTAAGTCCACTACTGAGCTGTGTTCTAGAACAGGTCAGGTCAGTCAGGTACAGTGTAATTGTGTAAATGGTTGTGTTGTTTTGTATCCCGTAGCAACCAAGGCTCCTGTTGATATGAACCTGGACCCAGACACCTGGGACAACAAGACCATCACCAGCGGCCTGAAGAATTACCTCAGGTACACACACACATACACACACACACACAGGTATATACATGCACACACACACACACACAGACGCATTCACACACACACACACACACACACACACACACACACACACACACACACACACACACACACACACACACACACACACACACACACACACACACAGAGATATGCATGGACCTAGTGAATGAGGTCATGTTGCCCTACCGGTTGCTCCCTGCTTCTCCCTGGCTAGGAATCATCATGACAGTGCTTAATGCCTTCCTGAAACCCTCCCACTGTTGGTCAACCAGTGTGTGTGTGGGTGTGTGTCTGCGTGTCTGCGTGTACGTGTGCGTGTGTGCGCACTTGCATACTCCCTGTCAAAGATTGTAAAGCCTGTTATTGGTGTAACCGTTATCTGGAGGGAGTTTTCACCATTGTTAAATCCATGTGAGAAAGTTGCATGCTGGGAAAAGGGTGGATAGTTGGGACGTACGCTGTCTCTCTTCTTTCTCCCTCCATGTTCTCTTTTCATCCACTAGGTGTCTCTCTTCTTTCTCCCTCCTCCATGTTCTCTTTTCATCCACCAGGTGTCTCTCTTCTTTCTCCCTCCTCCATGTTCTCTTTTCATCCACCAGGTGTCTCTCTTCTCCCTCCTTCATGTTCTCTTTTCATCCACCAGGTGTCTCTCTTCTCCCTCCTTCATGTTCTCTTTTCATCCACCAGGTGTCTCTCTTCTCCCTCCTTCATGTTCTCTTTTCATCCACTAGGTGTCTCTCTTCTCCCTCCTTCATGTTCTCTTTTCATCCACCAGGTGTCTCTCTTCTCCCTCCTTCATGTTCTCTTTTCATCCACCAGGTGTTTCTCTTCTCCCTCCTCCATGTTCTCTTTTCATCCACCAGGTGTCTCTCTTCTTTCTCCCTCCTTCATGTTCTCTTTTCATCCACCAGGTGTCTCTCTTCTCCCTCCTCCATGTTCTCTTGTCATCCACCAGGTGTCTCTCTTCTTTCTCCCTCCTTCATGTTCCCTTTTCATCCACTAGGTGTCTCTCTTCTCCCTCCTTCATGTTCTCTTTTCATCCACCAGGTGTCTCTCTTCTTTCTCCCTCCTTCATGTCCTCTTTTCATCCACTAGGTGTCTCTCTTCTCCCTCCTTCATGTTCTCTTTTCATCCACCAGGTGTCTCTCTTCTCCCTCCTTCATGTTCTCTTTTCATCCACCAGGTGTCTCTCTTCTCCCTCCATGTTCTCTTTTCATCCACTAGGTGTCTCTCTTCTCCCTCCTTCATGTTCTGTTTTCATCCACCAGGTGTCTCTCTGAGCCTCTGCTGACCTTTAAGCTCCACAAAGACTTCATCATGGCCGTCAGTAAGTAATAAAATGCGGAGAGAAACCACTAACCAAATCCTTAACGCTGACCTTAACCCTGACCCTATCCCTGACCTTAACCCTGACCCTAACACTTACCTTAACCCAGACCCTAACCCTGACCTTAACCCTGACCCTAACTCCTACCTTAACCCTGACCCTAACCCTTACCTTAACCCTGACCCTAACCCTTACCTTAACCCTGACCCTAACCCTTAGCTTAACCCTGACCCTAACACTTACCTTAACCCTGACCCTAATCCTGACCTTAACCCTGACCCTAACCCTTACCTTAACCCTGACCCTAACCCTTACCTTGACCCTAACCCTTACCTT
Source organism: Salvelinus alpinus (assembly GCF_045679555.1). NCBI lineage: Eukaryota > Metazoa > Chordata > Actinopteri > Salmoniformes > Salmonidae > Salvelinus > Salvelinus alpinus. The sequence goes on along the minus strand of NC_092106.1, from coordinate 41,219,996 downwards.
AACCCTGACCTTAACCCTGACCCTAACCCTTACCTTGACCCTAACCCTTACCTTAACCCTTACCTTAACCCTGACCTTAACCCTGACCCTAGCTCTTACCTTAACTCTGACCCTAACCCTTACCTTAACTCTGACCCTAACCCTGACCTTAACCCTGATGCTAACCCTTACCTTAACCCAGACCCTAACCCTGACCTTAACCCTGACCCTAACTCCTACCTTAACCCTGACCCTAACCCTTACCTTAACCCTGACCCTAACCCTTACCTTAACCCTGACCCTAACCCTTAGCTTAACCCTGACCCTAACACTTACCTTAACCCTGACCCTAATCCTGACCTTAACCCTGACCCTAACCCTTACCTTAACCCTGACCCTAACCCTTACCTTGACCCTAACCCTTACCTTAACCCTGACCTTAACCCTGACCCTAACCCTTACCTTGACCCTAACCCTTACCTTAACCCTTACCTTAACCCTGACCTTAACCCTGACCCTAGCTCTTACCTTAACTCTGACCCTAACCCTTACCTTAACTCTGACCCTAACCCTGACCTTAACCCTGATGCTAACCCTTACCTTAACCCTGACCGTAACAATTACCTTAACCCTGACCCTAACCCTTACCTTAACCCTGAACCTAACCCTTACCCTAACCCTGACCTTAACCCTGACCCTAACAATTACCTTAACCCTGACCCTAACAATTACCTTAACCCTGACCCTAACAATTACCTTAACCCTGACCCTAACAATTACCTTAACCCTGACACTAACAATTACCTTAACCCTGACCCTAACCCTTACCTTAACCCTGACCCTAGCTCTTACCTTAACCCTGACCCTAACCCTGACCTTAACCCTGACCCTAGCTCTTACCTTAACCCTGACCCTAACAATTACCTTAACCCTGACCTTAACCCTGACCCTTACCTTAACCCTGACCCTAACCCTTACCTTAACCCTGATGCTTACCTTAACCCTGACCCTAACAATTACCTTAACCCTGACCCTAACCCTGACCTTAACCCTGACCCTAACCCTTACCTTAACCCTGACCCTAACCCTTACCTTAACCCTGATGCTAACAATTACCTTAACCCTGACCTTAACCCTGACCCTAACCCTTACCTTGACCCTAACCCTTACCTTAACCCTGACCCTAACCCTTACCTTAACCCTGACCCTAGCTCTTACCTTAACCCTGACCCTAACCCTGACCTTAACCCTGACCCTAGCTCTTACCTTAACCCTGACCCTAACAATTACCTTAACCCTGACCTTAACCCTGACCCTTACTTTAACCCTGACCCTAACCCTTACCTTAACCCTGATGCTAACCCTTACCTTAACCCTGACCCTAACAATTACCTTAACCCTGACCCTAACCCTGACCTTAACCCTGACCCTAACCCTTACCTTAACCCTGACCCTAACCCTTACCTTAACCCTGATGCTAACAATTACCTTAACCTGACCTTAACCCTGACCCTAACCCTTACCTTAATTAACCCTGACCCTAACAATTACCTCACGCTGACTAGGAACGCAGACTAGGAACGCTGACTAGGAACACTGACTTTTGTATTTTTTGGTGTGTTTTTGTTTTGTACTAAATTGCAAAATACAAAAAAAAAAAACGTTTCAATCAATTTAGAAATAGTCTACAATTGAATTTCCAAAATATTTTCCAAAATATTTTATCCTGACTCAATCTCCCCCCTCTCCCCATCCTCCCCCATCTCCTCCCCCTCCTCTCCCCCTCCTCCGCCCTCTCCCCTCCTCCCCATCTCTCCCCCATCTCCTCCCCCTCTCCCCTCCTCCCTCTCCCCCTCCACCCCTCTCCCCCTCTCCGCTCCTCCCACTCTCCCCCTCCTCTCCCCCTCCTCCCCCCTCTCCCCCCATCTCCCCCTACTCCCCCCTACCCAGAGTGTGAAGACCAGAACTACAGAGTTAGGGCCGTCCATGCCTTGGTCCACAAGCTGCCTGAAAGGAACAAGGAGATGATGGAGCTACTGATCAAACACCTCGTCACGTAGGTCTCTCCTAACTGACCAGTCTAAAATCACATCGTAAATCTATTGTTGTGTAGAGGGATGTCACACTTCACCCATCAGTCTCACAATCTGAAGGTCCTGCTACCTTAAGATGAATGCACTCTAACTAAGTCTCTCTGGATAAGAGAATCTGCTAAGTGACTCAAATGAAAACATTGGGTTCAATGTTCACGCGGGGGCACCAATAATGTAGTGTGATATAGGAACGTTACCATCCTGTCTGGTCTGTCTGTCTCCTGCCCCACAGAGTGTCCACCCACAGCCAGTTCAACCTGATGACGGTGTCCAACCTGGGCGTGATCTTCGGGCCCACGTTGATGAGGTCACAGGAGGAGACGGTGGCCGCCATGATGAACATTAAATTCCAGAACATCGTGGTAGAGATTCTCATCGAGAACTTTGACAAGGCAAGAGAGTTTCTGGTTTCTTTGACATCAGACTGAAATATTGAGCCTGTAAAAATATTTAGTTTGTTGGTAGCGCTCCTGGTCCTGGAAATACGTATATGTCATGTCTTGGGCCTATAGTAGGAGTTTTTAGGTATTTAGGTATATGTCATGTATTGGGCCTATAGTAGGAGTTTTTAGGTATTTAGGTATGTGTCATGTTTTGGGTCTATAGTAGGAGTTTTTAGGTATTTAGGTATATGTCATGTATTGGGCCTATAGTAGGAGTTTTTAGGTATTTAGGTATATGTCATGTCTTGGGCCTATAGTAGGAGTTTTTAGGTATTTAGGTATATGTCATGTCTTGGGCCTATAGTAGGAGTTTTTAGGTATTTAGGTATATGTCATGTCTTGGGCCTATAGTAGGAGTTTTTAGGTATTTAGGTATGTGTCATGTCTTGGGCCTATAGTAGGAGTTTTTAGGTATTTAGGTATGTGTCATGTTTTGGGTCTATAGTAGGAGTTTTTAGGTATTTAGGTATATGTCATGTCTTGGGCCTATAGTAGGAGTTTTTAGGTATTTAGGTATATGTCATGTCTTGGGCCTATAGTAGGAGTTTTTAGGTATTTAGGTATGTGTCATGTCTTGGGCCTATAGTAGGAGTTTTTAGGTATTTAGGTATATGTCATGTCTTGGGCCTATAGTAGGAGTTTTTAGGTATTTAGGTATGTGTCATGTTTTGGGTCTATAGTAGGAGTTTTTAGGTATTTAGGTATATGTCATGTCTTGGGCCTATAGTAGGAGTTTTTAGGTATTTAGGTATATGTCATGTCTTTGGCCTATAGTAGGAGTTTTTAGGTATTTAGGTATATGTCTGACCATGTGACCTAAGCAGGAAACACCCCAGACCCTAGCTAGTTACTGTAATGCTCAGTTAATAACAACTATTTTTCTCTCTCCCCTCTCCAGATCTTCCACCAGGCTCCAGACCCCAACGTACCTCTGCCCCAGCCCCAATCCCGACCAAGCTCACGCAGGAGCAGAGCCATCTGCCTGTCCACAGGCCCTAGGAAGCCTCGCAGCATCTACACCCCAACACTGTGCCTTGCAGATGCTGACAGTGAGTCCTACAGCGCTGACTATCCCTAGCACTGCAGGCAAATGCTGCATCTCAAATGATACCATATTCCCTATAGGCCTGTAAAACCCTTCACATTCTGATCTGGTCTTTCTAATCAGAGACTGATTTAGACCTGGGACACAAGGTGAGTGGAATTAATGATGTGGTAGAACAAAAAACTAGCAGCAGTCCGGATCACATAGGGTCATATTTGAATACCCCTGGAATAGGAGGTCATATCACTCTGCTAGCTAATCTGGCCCCGCTGCAGCGTTCATTACATATTCCCCTGGAATAGGGTCCCATATCACTCTGCTAGCTAATCTGGCCCTGCTGCAGCGTTCATTACATATTCCCCTGGAATAGGATCCCATATCACTCTGCTAGCTAATCTGGCCCTGCTGCAGCGTTCATTACATATTCCCCTGGAATAGGGTCCCATATCACTCTGCTAGCTAATCTGGCCCTGCTGCAGCGTTCATTACATATTCCCCTGGAATAGGGTCCCATATCACTCTGCTAGCTAATCTGGCCCTGCTGCAGCGTTCATTACATATTCCCCTGGAATAGGGTCCCATATCACTCTGCTAGCTAATCTGGCCCTGCTGCAGCGTTCATTACATATTCCCCTGGAATAGGATCCCATATCACTCTGCTAGCTAATCTGGCCCTGCTGCAGCGTTCATTACATATTCCCCTGGAATAGGGTCCCATATCACTCTGCTAGCTAATCTGGCCCTGCTGCAGCGTTCATTACATATTCCCCTGGAATAGGGTCCCATATCACTCTGCTAGCTAATCTGGCCCTGCTGCAGCGTTCATTACATATTCCCCTGGAATAGGGTCCCATATCACTCTGCAAGCTAATCTGGCCCTGCTGCAGCGTTCATTACATATTCCCCTGGAATAGGGTCCCATATCACTCTGCTAGCTAATCTGGCCCTGCTGCAGCGTTCATTACATATTCCCCTGGAATAGGGTCCCATATCACTCTGCTAGCTAATCTGGCCCTGCTGCAGCGTTCATTACATATTTCCCTGGAATAGGGTCCCATATCACTCTGCTAGCTAATCTGGCCCTGCTGCAGCGTTCATTACATATTCCCCTGGAATAGGGTCCCATATCACTCTGCTAGCTAATCTGGCCCTGCTGCAGCGTTCATTACATATTCCCCTGGAATAGGGTCCCATATCACTCTGCTAGCTAATCTGGCCCTGCTGCAGCGTTCATTACATATTCCCCTGGAATAGGGTCCCATATCACTCTGCTAGCTAATCTGGCCCTGCTGCAGCGTTCATTACATATTCCCCTGGAATAGGGTCCCATATCACTCTGCTAGCTAATCTGGCCCTGCTGCAGCGTTCATTACATATTCCCCTGGAATAGGGTCCCATATCACTCTGCTAGCTAATCTGGCCCTGCTGCAGCGTTCATTACATATTCCCAATGAGCTGTTTGTTTGTGTATTATCTCTTCATCGACCAGGGCACCATCAGAGAATACTAAACAGGACGTAGCCAGTAACGCTATTCTCTTTGCTACTGTAGTTGTAGTGCTACTACATTTAGCCACAGTAGTAATAATACTGTCTGCATCCCAACTGGCCCATAGGTCCCTGGTCAAAAGTAGTGCACTATATAGGGATCAGGGTGCCATAGGTCCCTGGTCAAAAGTAGTGCACTATATAGGGATCAGGGTGCCATAGGTCCCTGGTCAAAAGTAGTGCACTATATAGGGATCAGGGTGCCATAGGTCCCTGGTCAAAAGTAGTGCACTATATAGGGATCAGGGTGCCATAGGTCCCAGGTCAAAAGTAGTGCACTATATAGGGAACAGGGTGCCATAGGTCCCTGGTCAAAAGTAGTGCACTATATAGGGATCAGGGTGCCATAGGTCCCTGGTCAAAAGTAGTGCACTATATAGGGATCAGGGTGCCATAGGTCCCTGGTCAAAAGTAGTGCACTATATAGGGATCAGGGTGCCATAGGTCCCTGGTCAAAAGTAGTGCACTATATAGGGATCAGGGTGCCATAGGTCCCTGGTCAAAAGTAGTGCACTATATAGGGATCAGGGTGCCATAGGTCCCTGGTCAAAAGTAGTGCACTATATAGGGATCAGGGTGCCATAGGTCCCTGGTCAAAAGTAGTGCACTATATAGGGAACAGGGTGCCATAGGTCCCTGGTCAAAAGTAGTGCACTATATAGGGATCAGGGTGCCATAGGTCCCTGGTCAAAAGTAGTGCACTATATAGGGATCAGGGTGCCATAGGTCCCTGGTCAAAAGTAGTGCACTATATAGGGATCAGGGTGCCATAGGTCCCTGGTCAAAAGTAGTGCACTATATAGGGATCAGGGTGCCATAGGTCCCTGGTCAAAAGTAGTGCACTATATAGGGATCAGGGTGCCATAGGTCCCTGGTCAAAAGTAGTGCACTATATAGGGATCAGGGTGCCATAGGTCCCTGGTCAAAAGTAGTGCACTATATAGGGATCAGGGTGCCATAGGTCCCTGGTCAAAAGTAGTGCACTATATAGGGATCAGGGTGCCATAGGTCCCAGGTCAAAAGTAGTGCACTATATAGGGAACAGGGTGCCATAGGTCCCTGGTCAAAAGTAGTGCACTATATAGGGATCAGGGTGCCATAGGTCCCTGGTCAAAAGTAGTGCACTATATAGGGATCAGGGTGCCATAGGTCCCTGGTCAAAAGTAGTGCACTATATAGGGATCAGGGTGCCATAGGTCCCTGGTCAAAAGTAGTGCACTATATAGGGATCAGGGTGCCATAGGTCCCTGGTCAAAAGTAGTGCACTATATAGGGATCAGGGTGCCATAGGTCCCTGGTCATAAGTAGTGCACTATATAGGGATCAGGGTGCCATAGGTCCCTGGTCAAAAGTAGTGCACTATATAGGGAACAGGGTGCCATAGGTCCCTGGTCAAAAGTAGTGCACTATATAGGGATCAGGGTGCCATAGGTCCCTGGTCAAAAGTAGTGCACTATATAGGGATCAGGGTGCCATAGGTCCCTGGTCAAAAGTAGTGCACTATATAGGGATCAGGGTGCCATAGGTCCCTGGTCAAAAGTAGTGCACTATATAGGGATCAGGGTGCCATAGGTCCCTGGTCAAAAGTAGTGCACTATATAGGGATCAGGGTGCCATAGGTCCCTGGTCAAAAGTAGTGCACTATATAGGGATCAGGGTGCCATAGGTCCCTGGTCAAAAGTAGTGCACTATATAGGGATCAGGGTGCCATAGGTCCCTGGTCAAAAGTAGTGCACTATATAGGGATCAGGGTGCCATAGGTCCCTGGTCAAAAGTAGTGCACTATATAGGGATCAGGGTGCCATAGGTCCCTGGTCAAAAGTAGTGCACTATATAGGGATCAGGGTGCCATAGGTCCCTGGTCAAAAGTAGTGCACTATATAGGGATCAGGGTGCCATAGGTCCCAGGTCAAAAGTAGTGCACTATATAGGGATCAGGGTGCCATAGGTCCCTGGTCAAAAGTAGTGCACTATATAGGGATCAGGGTGCCATAGGTCCCTGGTCAAAAGTAGTGCACTACGTATTGAATAAGATGCCATTTGAGATGCATTCACTGTGTTTTGTATCAGTAGTCGGTCATTCAGCAGGTGTTAATGATGCTGTGTGTTCCTGCTCTCTGGTCCTTGTAACAGGTGACACGTCCAGCAGGTGTTAATGATGCTGTGTGTTCCTGGTCCTTGTAACAGGTGACACGTCCAGCAGGTTTTAATGATGCTGTGTGTTCCTGCTCTCTGGTCCTTGTAACAGGTGACACGTCCAGCAGGTGTTAATGATGCTGTGTGTTCCTGGTCCTTGTAACAGGTGACACGTTCAGCAGGTGTTAATGATGCTGTGTGTTCCTGCTCTCTGGTCCTTGTAACAGGTGACACGTCCAGCAGGTGTTAATGATGCTGTGTGTTCCTGGTCCTTGTAACAGGTGACACGTCCAGCAGGTGTTAATGACGCTGTGTGTTCCTGGTCCTTGTAACAGGTGACACTTCCAGCAGGTGCTAATGATGCTGTGTGTTCCTGGTCCTTGTAACAGGTGACACGTCCAGCAGGTTTTAATGACGCTGTGTGTTCCTGGTCCTTGTAACAGGTGACACTTCCAGCAGGTGTTAATGATGCTGTGTGTTCCTGGTCCTTGTAACAGGTGACACGTTCAGCAGGTGTTAATGACGCTGTGTGTTCCTGGTCCTTGTAACAGGTGACACGTTAAGCAGGTGTTAATGATGCTGTGTGTTCCTGGTCCTTGTAACAGGTGACACGTTCAGCAGGTGTTAATGATGCTGTGTGTTCCTGGTCCTTGTAACAGGTGACACGTTCAGCAGGTGTTAATGATGCTGTGTGTTCCTGCTCTCTGGTCCTTGTAACAGGTGACACGTTCAACAGGTTTTAATGATGCTGTGTGTTCCTGCTCTCTGGTCCTTGTAACAGGTGACACGTTCAGCAGGTTTTAATGATGCTGTGTGTTCCTGCTCTCTGGTCCTTGTACAGGTGACACATTCAGCAGCAGTCCAGGCAGCACCCCCTTGGGAAGCATGGAGTCCCTCTCCTCTCACTCCTCTGAGCAGAACAGCTCCTCCAAGACCACTGCCACTTCCTCCCACCACCAGCCCAAAGACAAGGCTTCCCATCCCCCTGGCCTGTGGTTGGGGATGGGGCAGGGGACGAGCCAGTGGCTGGGGATGGGGCAGGGGACGAGCCTGGAGCAGGGGATGGGTCAGGGGACCAGCCTGAAGCATGGGATGGGGCAGGGGACCAGCCTGAAGCAGGAGATGGGTCAGGGGACCAGCCTGGGGCAAGAGATGGGTCAGGGCCCAACCCTGGGTCTCCGTCGCTCCCCCTCCCAGCTCTCTTCCAACGGGCCAGGGAAGGGAAGCATCCCATCCTGCCTCAGCAGCCCAGAGTCTAGCTCCAGGGAAGACGTGGAGACAGGGAGGACAGACGGGGAGTCGGAGGGAGATGCTCTGAGTCTGTCCTCAACCAGTACCACAGCTACACCCAGGGGGTCCATCGGCCCGAAGAAAGCCCCCCACTCACAGACGGATCTCCGGCCGGTGCCCGTGACCCAACTGACCCAGCTGAACCGCTCAGCCGCCCCCTCTCTGAGGTCACTGTATATCTCTGAAGGTAAGAGTCCAACATATCTCTTCAAATCAATTCTCTGTGGGGCCATACTTGCGAAACATTAGAAAAGTTTACGTTTTAGTTTAAGTTCAAGTATCAGCGATATTAAAATCGTTGGCGAAGTTGCACGTGATCAAAGACTACATGTTAGCTGTTCTGATTAAATACTGTAACGTGACTCCTTGTAACCTGGCTCCTTGTAACCGGGCTCCCTGTAACCTGGCTCCCTGTAACCTGGCTCCTTGTAACCTGACTCCTTGTAACGTGACTCCTTGTAACCTGACTCCCTGTAACCTGACTCCTTGTAACCTGGCTCCCTGTAACCTGACTCCTTGTAACCTGACTCCTTGTAACCTGGCTCCCCGTAACCTGACTCCTTGTAACCTGGCTCCCTGTAACCTGGCTCCCTGTAACCTGACTCCTTGTAACCTGGCTCCTAGTAACCTGACTCCTTGTAACCTGGCTCCCTGTAACCTGGCTCGCTGTAACCTGGCTCCCTGTAACCTGGCTCCCTGTAACCTGACTCCTTGTAACCTGGCTCCTTGTAACCTGGCTCCTTGTAACCTGGCTCCCTGTAACCTGGCTCATTGTAACCTGACTCCTTGTAACCTGGCTCCCTGTAACCTGGCTCCCTGTAACTTGACTCCTTGTAACCTGGCTCCTAGGAACCTGACTCCTTGTAACCTGGCTCCCTGTAACCTGACTCCTTGTAACCTGGCTCCTTGTAACCTGGCTCCCTGTAACCTGGCTCCCTGTAACCTGGCTCCCTGTAACCTGGCTCCCTGTAACCTGGCTCCTTGTAACCTGGCTCCTTGTAACCTGGCTCCTTGTAACCTGACTCCTTGTAACCTGACTCCTTGTAACATGACTCCTTGTAACCTGACTCCTTGTAACCTGACTCCTTGTAACCTGACTCCTTGTAACCTGACTCCTTGTAACCTGGCTCCCTGTAACCTGACTCCTTGTAACCTGGCTCCTTGTAACATGACTCCTTGTAACCTGGCTCCCTGTAACCTGACTCCTTGTAACCTGACTCCCTGTAACCTGGCTCCCTGTAACCTGGCTCCCTGTAACCTGGCTCCCTGTAACCTGGCTCCCTGTAACCTGACTCCCTGTAACCTGACTCCCTGTAACCTGACTCCCTGTAACCTGACTCCTTGTAACCTGACTCCTTGTAACCTGACTCCTTGTAACCTGGCTCCCTGTAACCTGACTCCTTGTAACCTGGCTCCCTGTAACCTGACTCCTTGTAACCTGACTCCTTGTAACCTGGCTCCCTGTAACCTGACTCCTTGTAACCTGGCTCCCTGTAACCTGACTCCTTGTAACCTGGCTCCCTGTAACCTGACTCCTTGTAACATGGCTCCCTGTAACCTGACTCCTTGTAACCTGGTTCCCTGTAACCTGACTCCCTGTATCCTGGCTCCTCCTATGCTAACCGCGATTACATCTGGTTCAACAATCTGTATCAGCCATTTAAAATCGGAAACGTAGTTGGACGTGATTCAACACTTGTTCATGGAAGTGTCTTTAACAAAGGCACGATCTGCTATTCCAAGTTACTAAAACGTGCAAGAAATGTTAATCCAATGAGTCCCACCGTTGCGCTGGTGTTATTTAAGACATCTTTTTCAACATTGTGTGTTTGAGCTTGGGGTTGTTTCATTGGATTTGTCTATTCCTTCTGCATCCGTTTAACGGGGGCTAAGCTGGAGCGGTGTTTGTGAGACAAGAACAGATCCTGAAGGGCCTCGGGGCTGGTTGTTTTATTTTTTACAAAACCGCCTGTATAGTCAGAATGGTTTGAGCTACCAACTATGAAAAGATATCTTTGAAAAGCTGAGACTTTCACAAACACGCACATGTTTTGCTCTATGACGCACACAAGCTACACAAGAGTCGTTAGAAAGACGTTCTTCTACTTAGAAGATCGTAGGAAGCCCCAGGACAAAGTGTCGACTATAATAAGCTCACGTAGCTGCTTTCACAAGCTCCGAACTCCGCACAGTTGTCACTGACTAGTTGGATATTAATTTCCTACTGAGAAAACACTTTCTGTACTTAAAGCATTCATGTAAATTCATTTATATCATGTTTTTGCTTTGCCAGACCTTATTTTTGTTGTTGTTGACGTTTGTCAATAAAACTGATGAATGCAACTGTTCATGTCAAATAGTTTTGTGTTCTACTTGTAGAACACTTCATTATGGGGCTAAATATAAGGGCTGGATATGGAGATAAATGAAAGTCAGATAATTGAAAAGCCAAGTTTTGCCAGGGTCTCGGGACTGGATGATTAGCTCAAAGTTAGCCAGCCTGCCATTTGCGACAAGTTCGAATCCCAGGTGAGATATCGTTTTTTCGTTTGACGTGTAGAATTATATTTATTGTGATAGTGTGTTGGAAAGTCAAGTGTAGGCAAAAACCTTGGAAATTACAAATATATTGAATGAGAAGCTTCTTGGAGTCCCTCTTACAGACCGACACATAGGTGTAGATCGACGCTCTGCCACTTCTCACAATGGTGCTCCTTATCAGGTATGAAGGTAAGACCCAGATGCACGTCGAATAAACAATAGTTTATATATTCCAACAGGGGCAGGCAATAGACAAGGCAGGCAGGGGTCAGTAAACCAGAGGTGGGGCAACGGTACGAGGCGGCAGGCAGCCTCAGGGTCAGGGTAAGGTAGAAACCGGCGACAAAGGGCTGTGAAACATGGGTTTGCCACTGTACACATGAAAGGTACGGGGCAACAGAAGACGAACAGCAGAGGGGCTAATGATCTTGGAGATGGGGAACGGGCCGATAAACCGTGGGGAGAGTTTATTGGATTCCACCGGGAGAGGCAGATCCCGGGTGGATCGCCATACCTTCTGCCCGAGACGATACCGGGGAGCCAGGGTCCAATGGCGATCCGCTTGTTGTCGATACCTGGAGGTGGTCTTGAGGAGGGCCGACCGGGCTCTCCTCCAGGTATGACGACCGGCGGCGGACAAACATCTGGGCAGAAGAACATCTGGGCGACCTCTCTCTTCCTGCTCAGGGAAGAGCGGGGGCTGATACCCCAGGGAACACTCAAACGGTAATCGGCCCATGGCAGAGCAGGGAAGGATGTTGCGGGCGTATTCCACACACACCAGTTGCTGGCTTTCAGGTGGTGGGGTTGGCGGAGACCAGACAGCGCTGGGTCCTGGTTGGCTCTCTCCGACTGGCCGTTAGACTTGGGGTGGAACCCGGAGGACAGGCTGGCCGATGACCCAATGAGGGTGCAGAACGAGAACTGAGGGCCGCGGTCAGAGACCATGTCCACGGACAGTCCATGGATCCGGAAGATGTGCTGCACCATGAGCTGAGACGTCTCTTTGGCAGAGAGTAGTTTGGGGAGAGGAATGAAGTGGGCAGGCTTAGAAAAGTGATCCACCATGGTCCGGATGGTGGGGGTTGCCATCAGACTGGGGGAGATCCATGACAAAGTCCAGGGAGATGTGAGACCAGGGGCGATGATGGATGGGCAGAGGTTGGAGGAGACCAGAGTTGTCGAGAGGTCTTGTTCCGTGCAAAGACTATGCAGGCAGTGACAAAGGCGGCGACGTCCAGAACCATGGTAGGCCACTAAAGGCGTTGTCGCACAAAGGCCAGGATCCGCCGGGAGCCCGGGTGGCAGGCAAGCCTGGAGGAATGGGCCCGCTCCAGGACCGTGGAGCAGACAACGTCAGGCACGAACATCCGGTTATCAGGTTTCAGCTGGGACCGCTGCGCCTCCTGGACCTGTTTCCCGATACCCCAGCTGAGTGCCGTCGCCAGGCACGAGGTGGGAAGGATGGTCTCAGGCTCCGGGGTGGTAACCTTGGGGTTATAGCAGCGAGACAGGGCATCCGGCTTGACGTTCTTGGCCCCCGGCCAGTAGGAGAGGGAAAAGTTGAACCGGGTAAACAGCAGGGCCCATCTCACCTGCCTGGAGTTGAGGCGCTTGGCGGTTTCTGAGATACTACAGATTTTTGTGGTCAGTCCACATAATGAACAGATGTTCCGGCCCTTTGAGCCAGTGCCTCCACTCCTCCAATGCCATCACCAGAAGCTCTCGATTCCTCACATCGTAATTTCTCTCCTTGGCAGTGAGGCGGTAGGAGAAGAAGGCGCAGGGATGCAGCTTAAGGTCCAGGGCAGAACGTTGGGACAGAACGGCCCCCACTCCAACATCCGAAGTAACGGTCTCCACCACGAACTGACGGGAAGGGTCCGGATGAACCAGGATCGGAGCCGTGGTGAAGCAGTGTTGAAGGTCCTGGAACGTCCAGTCCGCGGCCATGTACAACCTGAATGGAATCTTGGTAGAGTTGAGGGCAGACAGGGGAGAAGCCAAGGGTGATGATAACCCCGGATAAAGCGGCGATAAAAGTTTGCGAACCCCAAGAAGCGTTGCAGCTGCACCCTGGATGTAGGCTGTGGCCAATCCACCACCGCTTTCACCTTTTACCTTGACGCTCCCAGCAGAGATGATGTAGCCCAGAAAGGGAATGGTGGAGTGATGGAACTCACACTTTTCCACCTTAATGAACAACTGGTTCTCCAGAAGACGCTGGTGAACCTGCCGGACATGGAGCACGTGTTCTTGGGGGGAGCGGGAGAAGATCAAGTCATCAATGTAGACAAAGACGAACCGATTCAGCATGTCGCGGAGAACGTCATTCACCAGAGCTTGGAACACGGCAGAGGCGTTGATGAGGTCAAAGGGCATGACCAGATATTCGTAGTGGCCGCTGATCGTGTCGAAGGCGGTCTTTCCACTCGTCCCCCTCTCGTATCCGCACCAGGTGGTAGGCGTTACGGAGATCCAGCTTGGAGAACACAGTGGCCCCCTGGAGCGGTTAGACGGCCGAGGAGATGAGTGGTAGCGGGTAGCGGTTCTTAACAGTGATGTCATTGAGCCCCCGGGTAGTCAATGCACGGAATGTTCCAGCAGCATGTCCAACTCCGCGCTCAGCCAACGTTTGGACCCCCTCCATCAGCCCACGAAGCAATTCCTTGTGCCTACTAATGGAGGCTCCTTGGGAGGAGATGGCGTTGCTCAGCTGGCCCAGGTCTGCTGGGTCAGTCATGGCCAGTTCATACTATCAGGTATGAAGGTAAGACCCAGATGCAGACAACGTTGAATAAACAATAGTTTAATATCCCAACAGGGGCAGGCAATAGACAGGTCAAGGTAGGCAGGGGTCAGTAAACCAGAGGTGGGGCAACGGTACCGGATGGTAGGCAGGGTCAGGGTAAGGCAGAGGTCGGTAATCCAGGGGTCAGTAAACCAGAGGTGGGGCAACGGTACCGGATGGTAGGCAGGGTCAGGGTAAGGCAGAGGTCGGTAATCCAGGGGTCAGTAAACCAGAGGTGGGGCAACGGTACCGGATGGTAGGCAGGGTCAGGGTAATCCAGAGGTCGGTAATCCAGAGGGGGGTAAAGGTATAGGTCGGCAGGCACTGTGGTCAGGCAGGCAAGGGTCGAAACCAGGAAGGCGAGAAAGAGAGACTGGGAAAAAGCAGGAGCGAAAACACAAAACGCTGGTTGACTTGAACAAACAAGATGAACTGGCAACAGACAAACAGAGAACACAGGTATAAATACACATGGGGATAATGGGGAAGATGGGCGACACCTGGAGGGGTGTGGAGACAATCACAAAGACAGGTGAAACAGATCAGGATGCGACACTCGTTTAATGAAGTTTGGATCAAAGCTGAATCAATGTCTCGCAAGATCAATTTGGACTTATAAATTAATGATATATACCCATTGATTCTTGAACAATATAACTTGGAAATGCCTCGTGAGCTTAGTTCAACCCCATCGCACCCCAAATGTTTATAAACAAAGTAAATGTAAACAAACACTGTATAGCCTCAAAACATGGTTATAATTATGATATCACGGATGGTCAATCCTTGCATCCATAGCTCTGTCTATGAATTTGAGAGTGATTCCATTTCTCCAGCCCTCATCCCTCAGCTGTTTACCGAACCAGGAGCGGTGAGGTAGCTTTGTTATTGTTTCTGATTGATTGTGTCTTTAATGATTCAGGCCTAACATTCCTAATAACGGCGACACTTACATGTATAACTTTTTACGTGGCTTATTATAATCAACCACTTTGTCACATATGTCTTATTTGAATAGAGCATCGAGGACTGTCAGTGAACAGTTTTTTTCCTGAACAGAAAAGCTTGACGCGAGGAGTGTTTGCAACTAGGCGCGAGGAGTGTTTGCAACTAGGAAAGTCAAGGTGGTTATGGTACATAACAGCTAGCTGCCATCAGGAAAGTCAAGGTGGTTATGGTACATAACAGCTAGCTGCCATCAGGAAAGTCAAGGTGGTTATGGTACATAACAGCTAGCTGCCATCAGGAAAGTCAAGGTGGTTATGGTACATAACAGCTAGCTGCCATCAGGAAAGTCAAGATGGTTATGGTACATAACAGCTAGCTGCCATCAGGAAAGTCAAGGTGGTTATGGTACATAACAGCTAGCTGCCATCAGGAAAGTCAAGGTGGTTATGGTACATAACAGCTAGCTGCCATCAGGAAAGTCAAGGTGGTTATGGTACATAACAGCTAGCTGCCACCAGGAAAGTCAAGATGGTTACTGTACATGATAGCTAGCTGACAAGTACATAAGGCTCTTCAACTTTTCATTTTTACGATGTAGACTAAAATTAAATGTTGTATAGACCTCTATATTTTCTCTGTAAAAGCACATGGATTTATGCGAATTGTGAAATGGATAACAAAAACATGTGATATTGTCGTATATGTGAAATGTAACATTAGTAAGTGACGTAGTCAAGGATGCGATGGTCATGCAATATTGGCTTGAGGAAGTTAAGAGGTTCCTTTAATTTGAAGGTTTGAATATAATTCCTCTGTTGGCCAAGTTTAGCTATTTGAACAAATGCCATTGGTTTGTGGATAAACAGTTTAAGATCTTTGATGCAGAATTTGTTACAGGAAATAATCAGTGCCACCTGGTGAGGTTAGCATAGGGCTAAATGTGCCAGGTTATGTAATGGGAACAGCTAACATGTAGCCTTTGATAATATGCAACTATACGTCAACGACTCTAATTGGCTGATGTTTAAGTGTGGCCCCTCTATGACTCTGGGAGGAGGACATATTACTGTGGAAGTTATACGTTTCTCCACTGAGATACAGACGTTTTGACTTCTTTCACAGTTTTGTTTCCATTATTCATTCGAGTGTTTTGCCTGCAGTAATATTGTCAAATCGCAAGCCTCATATGCTATTACCATTAGCAATAGTACCATTGACATTCCATTCTCTTTTATGTTCCTTTGACGCACGGGGATTCATGCTTGCAGTCACTACGATTTGTTTTTCTTAGTGACTGCAAAAAAAAAAGAAAGAAATTCCAAAGCAAAGGAAAACTATTCATATTCTCTTCAATTAGTGTGTTCGACATCTATCTTCTCCAACACAGAGTCACAACAGAGACAGAGTCCTCCACAGATAAAGATGACCATCGTGTTCCCATTGAATACTCCTCGTGATCAATATGATAAACCTTTCTTTGACTAGTAAATAATGAGGTGCTTGGTTGTGTCCCAAATGGCACCCTATTAGGGCAGATAAACTCCTAGTAGTGTAGTAGACAGGGCCTGTAGTAGTGTAGTAGACAGGACCTATAGTAGTGTAGTAGACAGGGCCTATAGTAGTGTAGTAGACAGGGCCTATAGTAGTGTAGTAGACAGGGCCTATAGTAGTGTAGTAGACAGGGCCTATAGTAGTGTAGTAGACAGGGCCTATAGTAGTGTAGTAGACAGGGCCTATAGTAGTGTAGTAGACAGGACCTATAGTAGTGTAGTAGACAGGGCCTATAGTAGTGTAGTAGACAGGACCTATAGTAGTGTAGTAGACAGGACCTATAGTAGTGTAGTAGACAGGGCCTATAGTAGTGTAGTAGACAGGGCCTATAGTAGTGTAGTAGACAGGACCTATAGTAGTGTAGTAGACAGGACCTATAGTAGTATAGTAGACAGGATCTATAGTAGTGTAGTAGACAGGACCTATAGTAGTGTAGTAGACAGGACATATAGTAGTGTAGTAGACAGGACCTATAGTAGTGTAGTAGACAGGACCTATAGTAGTGTAGTAGACAGGACCTATAGTAGTGTAGTAGACAGGGCCTATAGTAGTGTAGTAGACAGGGCCTGTAGTAGTGTAGTAGACAGGACCTATAGTAGTGTAGTAGACAGGACCTGTAGTAGTGTAGTAGACAGGACATGTAGTAGTGTAGTAGACAGGGCCTATAGTAGTGTAGTAGACAGGACCTATAGTAGTGTAGTAGACAGGACCTATAGTAGTGTAGTAGACAGGGCCTGTAGTAGTGTAGTAGACATGACCTATAGTAGTGTAGTAGACAGGACCTGTAGTAGTGTAGTAGACAGGACCTGTAGTAGTGTAGTAGACAGGGCCTATAGTAGTGTAGTAGACAGGACCTATAGTAGTGTAGTAGACAGGACCTGTAGTAGTGTAGTAGACAGGACCTATAGTAGTTTAGTAGACAGGACCTGTAGTAGTATACTAGACAGGACCTGTAGTAGTGTAGTAGACAGGACCTATAGTAGTGTAGTAGACAGGACCTGTAGTAGTGTAGTAGACAGGACCTGTAGTAGTGTAGTAGACAGGACCTATAGTAGTGTAGTAGACAGGACCTGTAGTAGTGTAGTAGACAGGACCTGTAGTAGTGTAGTAGACAGGACCTGTAGTAGTGTAGTAGACAGGACCTGTAGTAGTGTAGTAGACAGGACCTATAGTAGTGTAGTAGACAGGACCTGTAGTAGTGTAGTAGACAGGACCTGTAGTAGTGTAGTAGTGCACCATAGGGCATTGGGATGCATTTTGGACTCACCCACTGAGGTCTCTTCCCCAAGGCCGTAGGAGTCTGGCTGGTTCAGTGCAGAGTCTGTCTGTCGTGACGCTGGAGCAAAAAGACCAACAGAAGGATCGGAAGGAGAGCGCAACGTCTACAGACCACCCAGACCTCCCTCCTAAACTAGTCACCCGTCGGAGATTGGACAGACCGGACAAGATGGAGTCCTCCAGCAACGGATACCAGAGACCAGGATCAGTGTAATGGACATGACACTACTACAATACACACACACACACACACACACACACAAAATAAACAGCCCTTAAAACACTAATTTTTTCTCTGCGAGACAGATCGTACTGTGAACCTTCCTCCTGCTGTGTGTGTGTGTGTGTATGTGTGTATGTGCGTGCGTGCGTGTATGTGCGTGTGTGTGTGCGTGCGTGTGTGTGTGTGCGTGTGCTGTGAGATTTATGTGTTTCCTATCGGTTGGAGAGTCAGTCAGTCTGCTTTTATTCCGTTCTGCCTGCTGCTGGGTTGATGTGACCCAGCAGATCTCTCTCTCCTTCCTTCTCTCTCCACTCTCCCCCTCTCTTTCTTTCTTCTCCCCCTCCCTCCCTCTCTCATTATCCCTCTTTCTCTCTCACGGGGAAGGACACAGGGAAGCACACAGGGAAGCACACAGGGAGGGACACGGGGAGGGACACAGGGAAGGACACAGGGAGGGACATGGGGAGGGACACAGGGAAGGACACAGGGAAGGTCACAGGGAAGGACACAGGGAGGGACACAGGGAAGGACATGGGAGGGACACTGGGAGGTACACAGGGAAGGACACAGGGAAGGACACAGGGAAGGACACAGGGAGGGACACAGGGAAGGACATGGGAGGGACACTGGGAGGTACACAGGGAGGGACACGGGGAGGGTCACGGGGAGGGACACAGGGAGGGACACAGGGAAGGAAACACGGAGAGGGACACGAGAGGGACACGGGAGGGACACAGGGAGGGACACGGGGAGGGACACAGGGAGGGACACAGGGAAGGAAACACGGAGAGGGACACAGGGAGGGTCACGGGGAGGGCCACAGGGAAGGACACACGGAGAGGGACACAGGGAGGGTCACGGGGAGGGCCACAGGGAAGGACACACGGAGAGGGACACAGGGAGGGTCACGGGGAGGGCCACAGGGAAGGACACACGGAGAGGGACACAGGGAGGGTCACGGGGAGGGACACAGGGAAGGACACAGAGAAGGACACAGGGAAGGACACAGAGAAGGACACAGGGAAGGACACAGGGAAGGACACAGACAAGGACACAGAGAAGGACACAGAGAAGGACACAGAGAAGGACACGGGGAAGGACACATAGAAGGACACAGGGAAGGACATAGAGAAGAACACAGGGAAAGACACAGAGAAGGACACATGGAAGGACACAGGGAAGGACACAGAGAAGGACACAGGGAAGGATACAGAGAAGGACACAGGGAAGGACACAGAGAAGGACACAGGGAAGGACACAGAGAAGGACACAGGGAGGGACACAGGGAAGGACACAGAGAAGGACACAGAGAAGGATACAGAGAAGGATACAGAGAAGGACACAGGGAAGGACACAGGGAAGGGCACAGGGAAGGACACAGGGAAGGACACAGAGAAGGACACAGGGAGGGACACAGGGAAGGACACAGAGAAGGACACAGGGAAGGACACAGGGAAGGACACCGGGAAGGACACAGGGAAGGACACAGAGAAGGACACAGAGAAGGACACAGGGAAGGACACAGGGAGGGACACAGGGAAGGACACAGAGAAGGACACAGGGAAGGACACAGGGAGGGACACAGGGAAGGACACAGAGAAGGACACAGGGAAGGACACAGGGAGGGACACAGGGAAGGACACAGGGAGGGACATGGGGAAGTGTTCAGCAGTCTGATGGCTTGCACATTGAAACTGTCTGAGCCTGTTGAAATCAAACCTCATGCTCCGATACCATCTGCCCCATGGTAAGGGAGAGAACAGCTTGTGGCTGAGGTGGTTGGCATCCCTGACGATGCTGTGGGCCTTCCTCAGGCACCTCCTAAGGGCCTCCTTTCCTGTGTCTTCAGTTGTCATGTAGGATAAGGGCCTCCTTTCCTGTGTCTTCAGTTGTCCTGTAGGATAAGGGCCCCCTCTCCTGTGTCTTCAGTTGTCCTGTAGGATAAGGGCCTCATTTCCTGTGTCTTCAGTTGTCCTGTAGGATAAGGGCTGTCTCTCCTGTGTCTTCAGTTGTCCTGTAGGATAAGGAAGGGCCTTCTCTCCTGTGTCTTCAGTTGTCCTGTAGGATAAGGGCCTCCTGTGTCTTCAGTTGTCCTGTAGGATAAGGGCCTTCTCTCCTGTGTCTTCAGTTGTCCTGTAGGATAAGGGCCTCCTGTGTCTTAAGTTGTCCTGTAGGATAAGGGCTCTCCTGTGTCTTCAGTTGTCCTGTAGGATAAGGGCCCCCTCTCCTGTGTCTTCAGTTGTCCTGTAGGATAAGGGCCTTCACTCCTGTGTCTTCAGTTGTCCTGTAGGATAAGGACCTCCTGTGTCTTCAGTTGTCCTGTAGGATAAGGGCCTCCTGTGTCTTCAGTTGTCCTGTAGGATAAGGGCATTCTCTCCTGTGTCTTCAGTTGTCCTGTAGGATAAGGGCTCTCCTGTGTCTTCAGTTGTCCTGTAGGATAAGGGCCTCCTGTCCTGTGTCTTCAGTTGTCCTGTAGAATAAGGGCCTTCTCTCCTGTCTTCAGTTGTCCTGTAGGATAAGGGCTCTACTGTGTCTTCAGTTGTCCTGTAGGATAAGGGTCTCCTCTCCTGTGTCTTCAGTTGCCCTGTAGGATAAGGGCCTTCTCTCCTGTGTCTTCAGTTGTCCTGTAGGATAAGGGCTCTCCTGTGTCTTCAGTTGTCCTGTAGGATAAGGGCCCCCTCTCCTGTGTCTTCAGTTGTCCTGTATGATAAGGGCCTTCTCTCCTGTGTCTTCAGTTGTCCTGTAGGATAAGGGCCTCCTGTGTCTTCAGTTGTCCTGTAGGATAAGGGCCTCCTGTGTCTTCAGTTGACCTGTAGGATAAGGGCCTTCTCTCCTGTGTCTTCAGCTGTCCTGTAGGATAAGGGCTCTCCTGTGTCTTCAGTTGTCCTGTAGGATAAGGGCTCTCCTGTGTCTTCAGTTGTCCTGTAGGATAAGGGCCTCCTTTCCTGTGTCTTCAGTTGTCCTGTAGGATATGGTCTCCTCTCCTGTGTCTTCAGTTGTCCTGTAGGATAAGGGTCTCCTGTGTCTTCAGTTGTCCTGTAGGATAAGGGTCTCCTCTCCTGTGTCTTCAGTTGTCCTGTAGGATAAGGAAAGGCCTTCTCGCCTGTGTCTTCAGTTGTCCTGTAGGATAAGGGCTCTCCTGTGTCTTCAGTTGTCCTGTAGGATAAGGGTCTCCTCTCCTGTGTCTTCAGTTGTCCTGTAGGATAAGGGCCGTCTCTCCTGTGTCTTCAGTTGTCCTGTAGGATAAGGGCTCTCCTGTGTCTTCAGTTGTCCTGTAGGATAAGGGCCTCCTGTCCTGTGTCTTCAGTTGTCCTGTAGAATAAGGGCCTTCTCTCCTGTCTTCAGTTGTCCTGTAGGATAAGGGCTCTCCTGTGTCTTCAGTTGTCCTGTAGGATAAGGGCCTCCTCTCCTGTGTCTTCAGTTGTCCTGTAGGATAAGGGCCTCCTCTCCTGTGTCTTCAGTTGTCCTGTAGGATAAGGGCCTCCTCTCCTGTGTCTTCAGTTGTCCTGTAGGATAAGGGCCTTCTCTCCTGTGTCTTCAGTTGTCCTGTAGGATAAGGGCCTTCTCTCCTGTGTCTTCAGTTGTCCTGTAGGATAAGGGCTTCCTCTCCTGTGTCTTCAGTTGTCCTGTAGGATAAGGGCTTCCTCTCCTGTGTCTTCAGTTGCCCTGTAGGATAAGGGCCTTCTCTCCTGTGTCTTCAGTTGTCCTGTAGGATAAGGGCTCTCCTGTTTCTTCAGTTGTCCTGTAGGATAAGGGCCCCCTCTCCTGTGTCTTCAGTTGTCCTCTAGGATAAGGGCCGTCTCTCCTGTGTCTTCAGTTGTCCTGTAGGATAAGGGTCTCGTGTGTCTTCAGTTGCCCTGTAGGATAAGGGTCTCCTCTCCTGTGTCTTCAGTTGTCCTGTAGGATAAGGAGGGGCCTTCTCTCCTGTGTCTTCAGTTGTCCTGTAGGATAAGGGCCTCCTGTGTCTTCAGTTGTCCTGTAGGATAAGGGCCTCCTGTGTCTTCAGTTGTCCTGTAGGATAAGGGCCTTCTCTCCTGTGTCTTCAGTTGTCCTGTAGGATAAGGGCCTCCTGCCTTGTGTCTTCAGTTGTCCTGTAGGATAAGGGCCTTCTCTCCTGTGTCTTCAGTTGTCCTGTAGGATAAGGGCTCTCCTGTGTCTTCAGCTGTCCTGTAGGATAAGGGCCTCCTCTCCTGTGTCTTCAGTTGTCCTGTAGGATAAGGGCCTCATTTCCTGTGTCTTCAGTTGTCCTGTAGGATAAGGGCCTCCTCTCCTGTGTCTTCAGTTGTCCTGTAGGATAAGGGCCTTCTCTCCTGTGTCTTCAGTTTTCCTGTAGGATAAGGGTCTCCTCGCCTGTGTCTTCAGTTGCCCTGTAGGATAAGGGCCTTCTCTCCTGTGTCTTCAGTTGTCCTGTGGGATAAGGGCATCCTCTCCTGTGTCTTCAGTTGTCCTGTAGGATAAGGGTCTCCTGTGTCTTCAGTTCTCCTGTAGGATAAGGGTCTCCTGTGTCTTCAGTTGTCCTGTAGGATAAGGGCCTTCTCTTCTGTGTCTTCAGTTGTCCTGTAGGATAAGGGCTCTCCTGTGTCTTCAGTTGTCCTGTAGGGTAAGGGCCTCCTCTCCTGTGTCTTCAGTTGTCCTGTAGGATAAGGGCCTTCTCTCCTGTGTCTTCAGTTGTCCTGTAGGATAAGGGCTCTCCTGTGTCTTCAGTTGTCCTGTAGGATAAGGGCCTCCTCTCCTGTGTCTTCAGTTGTCCTGTAGGATAAGGGCCTCCTGTCCTGTGTCTTCAGTTGTCCTGTAGGATAAGGGCCTCCTCCCCTGTGTCTTCAGTTGTCCTGTAGGGTAAGGGCCTTCTCTCCTGTGTCTTCAGTTGTCCTGTAGGATAAGGGCCCCCTCTCCTGTGTCTTCAGTTGTCCTGTAGGATAAGGGCCTCCTCTCCTGTGTCTTCAGTTGTCCTGTAGGATAAGGGCCTTCTCTCCTGTGTCTTCAGTTGTCCTGTAGGATAAGGGCCTTCTCTCCTGTGTCTTCAGTTGTCCTGTAGGATAAGGGCCTTCTCTCCTGTGTCTTTAGTTGTCCTGTAGGATAAGGGCCTTCTCTCCTGTGTCTTCAGTTGTCCTGTAGGATAAGGGCTCTCCTGTGTCTTCAGTTATCCTGTAGGATAAGGGCCTTCTCTCCTGTGTCTTCAGTTGTCCTGTAGGATAAGGGCTCTCCTGTCTCCAGTTGTCCTGTAGGATAAGGGCTCTCCTGTGTCTTCAGTTGTCCTGTAGGATAAGGGCTCTCCTGTGTCTTCAGTTGTCCTGTAGGATAAGGGCCTCCTGTCCCGTGTCTTCAGTTGTCCTGTAGGATAAGGGCCTCCTCTCCTGTGTCTTCAGTTGTCCTGTAGGATAAGGGCCTCCTGTCCTGTGTCTTCAGTTGTCCTGTAGGAGAAGGGCCTCCTGCCCTGTGTCTTCAGTTGTCCTGTAGGATAAGGGCCTCCTCTCCTGTGTCTTCAGTTGTCCTGTAGGATAAGGGCCTCCTGTCCTGTGTCTTTAGTTGTCCTGTAGAATAAGGGCCTCCTTTCCTGTGTCTTCAGTTGTCCTGTAGGATAAGGGCCTCCTCTCTTGTGTCTTCAGTTGTCCTGTAGGATAAGGGCCTCCTGTCCTGTGTCTTCAGTTGTCCTGTAGGATAAGGGTCTCCTGTGTCTTCAGTTGTCTTGTAGGATAAGGGTCTCCTCTCCTGTGTCTTCAGTTGTCCTGTAGGATAAGGAAGGGCCTTGTCTCCTGTGTCTTCAGTTGTCCTGTAGGATAAGGGCCTCCTGTGTCTTCAGTTGTCCTGTAGGATAAGGGCCTCCTGCCCTGTGTCTTCAGTTGTCCTGTAGGATAAGGGCCTTCTCTCCTGTGTCTTCAGTTGTCCTGTAGGATAAGGGCTCTCCTGTGTCTTCAGTTGTCCTGTATGATAAGGGCCTCCTCTCCTGTGTCTTCAGTTGTCCTGTAGGATAAGGGCCTCCTTTCCTGTGTCTTCAGTTGTCCTCTAGGATAAGGGCCTCCTGTCCTGTGTCTTCAGTTGTCCTGTAGGATAAGGGCTCTCCTGTGTCTTCAGTTGCCCTGTAGGATAAGGGCCTTCTCTCCTGTGTCTTCAGTTGTCCTGTGGGATAAGGGCCTCCTCTCCTGTGTCTTCAGTTGTCCTGTAGGATAAGGGCCTCCTGTCCTGTGTCTTCAGTTGTCCTGTAGGATAAGGGCCTCCTCCCCTGTGTCTTCAGTTGTCCTGTAGGATAAGGGCCTTCTCTCCTGTGTCTTCAGTTGTCCTGTAGGATAAGGGCCTCCTCTCCTGTGTCTTCAGTTGTCCTGTAGGATAAGGGCCTCATTTCCTGTGTCTTCAGTTGTCCTGTAGGATAAGGGCCTTCTCTCCTGTGTCTTCAGTTTTCCTGTAGGATAAGGGTCTCCTCGCCTGTGTCTTCAGTTGCCCTGTAGGATAAGGGCCTTCTCTCCTGTGTCTTCAGTTGTCCTGTGGGATAAGGGCATCCTCTCCTGTGTCTTCAGTTGTCCTGTAGGATAAGGGTCTCCTGTGTCTTCAGTTCTCCTGTAGGATAAGGGTCTCCTGTGTCTTCAGTTGTCCTGTAGGATAAGGGCCTTCTCTTCTGTGTCTTCAGTTGTCCTGTAGGATAAGGGCTCTCCTGTGTCTTCAGTTGCCCTGTAGGATAAGGGCCTTCTCTCCTGTGTCTTCAGTTGTCCTGTAGGATAAGGGCTCTCCTGTGTCTTCAGTTGTCCTGTAGGATAAGGGCCTCCTCTCCTGTGTCTTCAGTTGTCCTGTAGGATAAGGGCCTCCTGTCCTGTGTCTTCAGTTGTCCTGTAGGATAAGGGCCTCCTCCCCTGTGTCTTCAGTTGTCCTGTAGGATAAGGGCCTTCTCTCCTGTGTCTTCAGTTGTCCTGTAGGATAAGGGCCCCCTCTCCTGTGTCTTCAGTTGTCCTGTAGGATAAGGGCCTCCTGTCCTGTGTCTTTAGTTGTCCTGTAGAATAAGGGCCTCCTTTCCTGTGTCTTCAGTTGTCCTGTAGGATAAGGGCCTCCTGTCCTGTGTCTTCAGTTGTCCTGTAGGATAAGGGTCTCCTGTGTCTTCAGTTGTCTTGTAGGATAAGGGTCTCCTCTCCTGTGTCTTCAGTTGTCCTGTAGGGTAAGGAAGGGCCTTCTCTCCTGTGTCTTCAGTTGTCCTGTAGGATAAGGGCCTCCTGCCCTGTGTCTTCAGTTGTCCTGTAGGATAAGGGCCTTCTCTCCTGTGTCTTCAGTTGTCCTGTAGGATAAGGGCTCTCCTGTGTCTTCAGTTGTCCTGTAGGATAAGGGCCTCCTCTCCTGTGTCTTCAGTTGTCCTGTAGGATAAGGGCCTCCTTTCCTGTGTCTTCAGTTGTCCTCTAGGATAAGGGCCTCCTGTCCTGTGTCTTCAGTTGTCCTGTAGGATAAGGGCTCTCCTGTGTCTTCAGTTGCCCTGTAGGATAAGGGCCTTCTCTCCTGTGTCTTCAGTTGTCCTGTAGGATAAGGGCTCTCCTGTGTCTTCAGTTGTCCTGTAGGATAAGGGCCTCCTCTCCTGTGTCTTCAGTTGTCCTGTAGGATAAGGGCCTCCTGTCCTGTGTTTTCAGTTGTCCTGTAGGATAAGGGCCTCCTCCCCTGTGTCTTCAGTTGTCCTGTAGGATAAGGGCCTTCTCTCCTGTGTCTTCAGTTGTCCTGTAGGATAAGGGCCTCCTCTCCTGTGTCTTCAGTTGTCCTGTAGGATAAGGGCCTCATTTCCTGTGTCTTCAGTTGTCCTGTAGGATAAGGGCCTCCTCTCCTGTGTCTTCAGTTGTCCTGTAGGATAAGGGCCTTCTCTCCTGTGTCTTCAGTTTTCCTGTAGGATAAGGGTCTCCTCGCCTGTGTCTTCAGTTGCCCTGTAGGATAACGGCCTTCTCTCCTGTGTCTTCAGTTGTCCTGTGGGATAAGGGCATCCTCTCCTGTGTCTTCAGTTGTCCTGTAGGATAAGGGTCTCCTGTGTCTTCAGTTCTCCTGTAGGATAAGGGTCTCCTGTGTATTCAGTTGTCCTGTAGGATAAGGGCCTTCTCTTCTGTGTCTTCAGTTGTCCTGTAGGATAAGGGCTCTCCTGTGTCTTCAGTTGTCCTGTAGGGTAAGGGCCTCCTCTCCTGTGTCTTCAGTTGTCCTCTAGGATAAGGGCCTCCTGTCCTGTGTCTTCAGTTGTCCTGTAGGATAAGGGCTCTCCTGTGTCTTCAGTTGTCCTGTAGGATAAGGGCCTCCTCTCCTGTGTCTTCAGTTGTCCTGTAGGATAAGGGCCTCATTTCCTGTGTCTTCAGTTGTCCTGTAGGATAAGGGCCTTCTCTCCTGTGTCTTCAGTTTTCCTGTAGGATAAGGGTCTCCTCGCCTGTGTCTTCAGTTGCCCTGTAGGATAAGGGCCTTCTCTCCTGTGTCTTCAGTTGTCCTGTGGGATAAGGGCATCCTCTCCTGTGTCTTCAGTTGTCCTGTAGGATAAGGGTCTCCTGTGTCTTCAGTTCTCCTGTAGGATAAGGGTCTCCTGTGTCTTCAGTTGTCCTGTAGGATAAGGGCCTTCTCTTCTGTGTCTTCAGTTGTCCTGTAGGATAAGGGCTCTCCTGTGTCTTCAGTTGCCCTGTAGGATAAGGGCCTTCTCTCCTGTGTCTTCAGTTGTCCTGTAGGATAAGGGCTCTCCTGTGTCTTCAGTTGTCCTGTAGGATAAGGGCCTCCTCTCCTGTGTCTTCAGTTGTCCTGTAGGATAAGGGCCTCCTGTCCTGTGTCTTCAGTTGTCCTGTAGGATAAGGGCCTCCTCCCCTGTGTCTTCAGTTGTCCTGTAGGATAAGGGCCTTCTCTCCTGTGTCTTCAGTTGTCCTGTAGGATAAGGGCCCCCTCTCCTGTGTCTTCAGTTGTCCTGTAGGATAAGGGCCTCCTGTCCTGTGTCTTTAGTTGTCCTGTAGAATAAGGGCCTCCTTTCCTGTGTCTTCAGTTGTCCTGTAGGATAAGGGCCTCCTGTCCTGTGTCTTCAGTTGTCCTGTAGGATAAGGGTCTCCTGTGTCTTCAGTTGTCTTGTAGGATAAGGGTCTCCTCTCCTGTGTCTTCAGTTGTCCTGTAGGGTAAGGAAGGGCCTTCTCTCCTGTGTCTTCAGTTGTCCTGTAGGATAAGGGCCTCCTGCCCTGTGTCTTCAGTTGTCCTGTAGGATAAGGGCCTTCTCTCCTGTGTCTTCAGTTGTCCTGTAGGATAAGGGCTCTCCTGTGTCTTCAGTTGTCCTGTAGGATAAGGGCCTCCTCTCCTGTGTCTTCAGTTGTCCTGTAGGATAAGGGCCTCCTTTCCTGTGTCTTCAGTTGTCCTCTAGGATAAGGGCCTCCTGTCCTGTGTCTTCAGTTGTCCTGTAGGATAAGGGCTCTCCTGTGTCTTCAGTTGCCCTGTAGGATAAGGGCCTTCTCTCCTGTGTCTTCAGTTGTCCTGTAGGATAAGGGCTCTCCTGTGTCTTCAGTTGTCCTGTAGGATAAGGGCCTCCTCTCCTGTGTCTTCAGTTGTCCTGTAGGATAAGGGCCTCCTGTCCTGTGTTTTCAGTTGTCCTGTAGGATAAGGGCCTCCTCCCCTGTGTCTTCAGTTGTCCTGTAGGATAAGGGCCTTCTCTCCTGTGTCTTCAGTTGTCCTGTAGGATAAGGGCCTCCTCTCCTGTGTCTTCAGTTGTCCTGTAGGATAAGGGCCTCATTTCCTGTGTCTTCAGTTGTCCTGTAGGATAAGGGCCTCCTCTCCTGTGTCTTCAGTTGTCCTGTAGGATAAGGGCCTTCTCTCCTGTGTCTTCAGTTTTCCTGTAGGATAAGGGTCTCCTCGCCTGTGTCTTCAGTTGCCCTGTAGGATAACGGCCTTCTCTCCTGTGTCTTCAGTTGTCCTGTGGGATAAGGGCATCCTCTCCTGTGTCTTCAGTTGTCCTGTAGGATAAGGGTCTCCTGTGTCTTCAGTTCTCCTGTAGGATAAGGGTCTCCTGTGTATTCAGTTGTCCTGTAGGATAAGGGCCTTCTCTTCTGTGTCTTCAGTTGTCCTGTAGGATAAGGGCTCTCCTGTGTCTTCAGTTGTCCTGTAGGGTAAGGGCCTCCTCTCCTGTGTCTTCAGTTGTCCTCTAGGATAAGGGCCTCCTGTCCTGTGTCTTCAGTTGTCCTGTAGGATAAGGGCTCTCCTGTGTCTTCAGTTGCCCTGTAGGATAAGGGCCTTCTCTCCTGTGTCTTCAGTTGTCCTGTAGGATAAGGGCTCTCCTGTGTCTTCAGTTGTCCTGTAGGATAAGGGCCTCCTCTCCTGTGTCTTCAGTTGTCCTGTAGGATAAGGGCCTCCTGTCCTGTGTCTTCAGTTGTCCTGTAGGATAAGGGCCTCCTCCCCTGTGTCTTCAGTTGTCCTGTAGGATAAGGGCCTTCTCTCCTGTGTCTTCAGTTGTCCTGTAGGATAAGGGCCCCCTCTCCTGTGTCTTCAGTTGTCCTGTAGGATAAGGGCCTCCTCTCCTGTGTCTTCAGTTGTCCTGTAGGATAAGGGCCTTCTCTCCTGTGTCTTCAGTTGTCCTGTAGGATAAGGGCCTTCTCTCCTGTGTCTTCAGTTGTCCTGTAGGATAAGGGCCTTCTCTCCTGTGTCTTTAGTTGTCCTGTAGGATAAGGGCCTTCTCTCCTGTGTCTTCAGTTGTCCTGTAGGATAAGGGCTCTCCTGTGTCTCCAGTTGTCCTGTAGGATAAGGGCTCTCCTGTGTCTTCAGTTGTCCTGTAGGATAAGGGCTCTCCTGTGTCTTCAGTTGTCCTGTAGGATAAGGGCCTCCTGTCCCGTGTCTTCAGTTGTCCTGTAGGATAAGGGCCTCCTCTCCTGTGTCTTCAGTTGTCCTGTAGGATAAGGGCCTCCTGTCCTGTGTCTTCAGTTGTCCTGTAGGAGAAGGGCCTCCTGCCCTGTGTCTTCAGTTGTCCTGTAGGATAAGGGCCTCCTCTCCTGTGTCTTCAGTTGTCCTGTAGGATAAGGGCCTCCTGTCCTGTGTCTTTAGTTGTCCTGTAGAATAAGGGCCTCCTTTCCTGTGTCTTCAGTTGTCCTGTAGGATAAGGGCCTCCTCTCCTGTGTCTTCAGTTGTCCTGTAGGATAAGGGCCTCCTGTCCTGTGTCTTCAGTTGTCCTGTAGGATAAGGGTCTCCTGTGTCTTCAGTTGTCTTGTAGGAAAAGGGTCTCCTCCCCTGTGTCTTCAGTTGTCCTGTAGGATAAGGAAGGGCCTTCTCTCCTGTGTCTTCAGTTGTCCTGTAGGATAAGGGCCTCCTGTGTCTTCAGTTGTCCTGTAGGATAAGGGCCTCCTGCCCTGTGTCTTCAGTTGTCCTGTAGGATAAGGGCCTTCTCTCCTGTGTCTTCAGTTGTCCTGTAGGATAAGGGCCTCCTGTCCTGTGTCTTCAGTTGTCCTGTAGGAGAAGGGCCTCCTGCCCTGTGTCTTCAGTTGTCCTGTAGGATAAGGGCCTCCTCTCCTGTGTCTTCAGTTGTCCTGTAGGATAAGGGCTCTCCTGTGTCTTCAGTTGTCCTGTAGGATAAGGGCTCTCCTGTGTCTTCAGTTGTCCTGTAGGATAAGGGCCTCCTGTCCCGTGTCTTCAGTTGTCCTGTAGGATAAGGGCCTCCTCTCCTGTGTCTTCAGTTGTCCTGTAGGATAAGGGCCTCCTGTCCTGTGTCTTCAGTTGTCCTGTAGGAGAAGGGCCTCCTGCCCTGTGTCTTCAGTTGTCCTGTAGGATAAGGGCCTCCTCTCCTGTGTCTTCAGTTGTCCTGTAGGATAAGGGCCTCCTGTCCTGTGTCTTTAGTTGTCCTGTAGAATAAGGGCCTCCTTTCCTGTGTCTTCAGTTGTCCTGTAGGATAAGGGCCTCCTCTCCTGTGTCTTCAGTTGTCCTGTAGGATAAGGGCCTCCTGTCCTGTGTCTTCAGTTGTCCTGTAGGATAAGGGTCTCCTGTGTCTTCAGTTGTCTTGTAGGAAAAGGGTCTCCTCCCCTGTGTCTTCAGTTGTCCTGTAGGATAAGGAAGGGCCTTCTCTCCTGTGTCTTCAGTTGTCCTGTAGGATAAGGGCCTCCTGTGTCTTCAGTTGTCCTGTAGGATACGGGCCTCCTGCCCTGTGTCTTCAGTTGTCCTGTAGGATAAGGGCCTTCTCTCCTGTGTCTTCAGTTGTCCTGTAGGATAAGGGCCTTCTCTCCTGTGTCTTCAGTTGTCCTGTAGGATAAGGGCCTCCTCTCCTGTGTCTTCAGTTGTCCTGTAGGATAAGGGCCTCCTTTCCTGTGTCTTCAGTTGTCCTGTAGGATAAGGGCCCCCTCTCCTGTGTCTTCAGTTGTCCTGTAGGATAAGGGCCTCCTCTCCTGTGTCTTCAGTTGTCCTGTAGGATAAGGGCCTTCTCTCCTGTGTCTTCAGTTGTCCTGTAGGATAAGGGCCTTCTCTCCTGTGTCTTCAGTTGTCCTGTAGGATAAGGGCCTTCTCTCCTGTGTCTTTAGTTGTCCTGTAGGATAAGGGCCTTCTCTCCTGTGTCTTCAGTTGTCCTGTAGGATAAGGGCTCTCCTGTGTCTCCAGTTGTCCTGTAGGATAAGGGCTCTCCTGTGTCTTCAGTTGTCCTGTAGGATAAGGGCTCTCCTGTGTCTTCAGTTGTCCTGTAGGATAAGGGCCTCCTGTCCCGTGTCTTCAGTTGTCCTGTAGGATAAGGGCCTCCTCTCCTGTGTCTTCAGTTGTCCTGTAGGATAAGGGCCTCCTGTCCTGTGTCTTCAGTTGTCCTGTAGGAGAAGGGCCTCCTGCCCTGTGTCTTCAGTTGTCCTGTAGGATAAGGGCCTCCTCTCCTGTGTCTTCAGTTGTCCTGTAGGATAAGGGCCTCCTGTCCTGTGTCTTTAGTTGTCCTGTAGAATAAGGGCCTCCTTTCCTGTGTCTTCAGTTGTCCTGTAGGATAAGGGCCTCCTCTCCTGTGTCTTCAGTTGTCCTGTAGGATAAGGGCCTCCTGTCCTGTGTCTTCAGTTGTCCTGTAGGATAAGGGTCTCCTGTGTCTTCAGTTGTCTTGTAGGAAAAGGGTCTCCTCCCCTGTGTCTTCAGTTGTCCTGTAGGATAAGGAAGGGCCTTCTCTCCTGTGTCTTCAGTTGTCCTGTAGGATAAGGGCCTCCTGTGTCTTCAGTTGTCCTGTAGGATAAGGGCCTCCTGCCCTGTGTCTTCAGTTGTCCTGTAGGATAAGGGCCTTCTCTCCTGTGTCTTCAGTTGTCCTGTAGGATAAGGGCCTTCTCTCCTGTGTCTTCAGTTGTCCTGTAGGATAAGGGCCTCCTCTCCTGTGTCTTCAGTTGTCCTGTAGGATAAGGGCCTCCTTTCCTGTGTCTTCAGTTGTCCTGTAGGATAAGGGCCTCCTCTCCTGTGTCTTCAGTTGTCCTGTAGGATAAGGGCTCTCCTGTGTCTTCAGTTGTCCTGTAGGATAAGGGCCTTCTCTCCTGTCTCTTCAGTTGTCCTGTAGGATAAGGGCTCTCCTGTGTCTTCAGTTGTCCTGTAGGATAAGGGCCTCCTCTCCTGTGTCTTCAGTGGGTCAAGAGCTGGTTCTGCAC
This sequence comes from Salvelinus alpinus, assembly GCF_045679555.1. NCBI lineage: Eukaryota > Metazoa > Chordata > Actinopteri > Salmoniformes > Salmonidae > Salvelinus > Salvelinus alpinus. The sequence goes on along the minus strand of NC_092106.1, from coordinate 41,188,596 downwards.
CTTGGAGGGGTAGGCAGAGGAGGGGGAAGGAAGGGGAGGGCAAGGCTGGCCGCCTGCCTGCCTCTGGTAACGGAAGGGAAGGAAGCCTCCCCTATTGTGTGTCTTATTGTGTAGCTGAAGCCGTTCCGCTGTGACTTCACACTTAACAATAAGACATGCTGTGACTTCACACTCAAAAATGAGGAACACTGGCCGCTCTGAATGAAAGTGCACTCACCCCTGTGTGCAGGGTCAAAATGACTCAAGACGACCTTTTGAACATAAAATCATTCACACCCTTGTATGTAATTAGTATGAGATTTCAGGCCATTGGTAAATAGATTTGAGAGACAATAGGCAAATGGGACTGAATTGTTCCTGTGTGTGTTTCAGGGTTGCTGCGAGAGCCATGCTGTTTGAAAACTGCCCTTCTGCGGCGCAGACCACACCTGTTGGAAGGTAGAATGTCAGAATATGGCTGTCTTTTATCCCAATATCTACTTTTTCCCAATATGTCTGACCTACTCAATATACAGCCTGCTCTCTCCTCCATTTGGTGGTGTAACCTACCTTTAAAACATGTTAAATTGTGCATTCATTCTGATTCCTCATTCTTCAATCTGTTCATTGTGTTATTGCATGTTATTCACCTGTTATTTACCTGTTATTCACCTGTTATTCACCTGTTATTCACCTGTTATTTACCTGTTATTCACCTGTTATTCACCTGTTATTCACCTGTTATTTACCTGTTATTTACCTGCTATTCACCTGTTATTTACCTGTTATTCACCTGTTATTCACCTGTTATTTACCTGTTATTCACCTATTATTTACCTGTTATTTACCTGTTATTTACCTGTTATTCACCTGTTATTTACCTGTTATTCACCTGTTATTCACCTGTTATTCACCTGTTATTTACCTGTTATTCACATGTTATTCACCTGTTATTCACCTGTTATTCACCTGTGAGTCACCTGTGAGTCACCTGTTAATCACTTGTTAGTCACCTGTCGTTGTATGTCTCCTGTGTGTTTCATTTATCATGTGTTGCTGCAGAGATATTTAACTGTGTCATGTGTCTGTCTTTATCCCTCCATCCACCTTTATAGAGATGTACCTGTCTGTCTGTATCCCTCCATCCACCTTTATAGAGATGTATCTGTCTGTCTGTATCCCTCCATCCACCTTTATAGAGATGTACCTGTCTGTCTGTAACCCTCCATCCACCTTTATAGAGATGTATCTGTCTGTCTGTATCCCTCCATCCACCTTTATAGAGATGTACCTGTCTGTCTGTATCCCTCCATCCACCTTTATAGAGATGTACCTGTCTGTCTTTATCCCTCCATCCACCTTCATAGAGATGTACCTGTCTGTCTGTATCCCTCCATCCACCTTTATAGAGATGTACCTGTCTGTCTGTATCCCTCCATCCACCTTTATAGAGATGTACCTGTCTGTCTGTATCCCTCCATCCACCTTTATAGAGATGTACCTGTCTGTCTGTATCCCTCCATCCACCTTTATAGAGATGTACCTGTCTGTCTTTATCCCTCTGTTCATCCATATCCACAGAGACACCAATGTCATAGTATGTCTGTTGACTTGGTAATGTCTCCTGTGTTGGTTTTAGAGACGCGAAGGCCATGTACTCCTGTGAGGCAGAACACAGCCATGAGCTCAGCTTCCCACAAGGGGCTTTCTTCTCAAACGGTGAGACACTCACTCAGTTAACACACACACAGACAGCTAATGGGCTGTGTCTACTGGTGAACAGAATGGGTACATCTGTTCCTGTATACAGCAGATATGTATTTTACCCAGGTCTGGTCTATAGAAGGAACCATCTGTAGGCTGTACCTGCATACAGACAGGGTCCACCCCAACTTGGTAGGCCTCAGGAATGACTTGGCAGTTTCCCAGCTTTGTGTGTACAGACAGTGGAAGCATAACAACCTTGCTTTTAGCGTGACACTATCCAGCCAGCCTAGCTTCAAAGGGATGTCATTACCTATCCTCTCTCTAAACACCCAGATAGCCAGCCTAGCTTCAGAGGGATGTCATTACCTATCCTCTCTCTAAACACCGAGATAGCCAGCCTAGCTTCAGAGGGATGTTATTACCTATCCTCTCTCTAAACACCCAGATAGCCAGCCTAGCTTCAGAGGGATGTTATTACCTATCCTCTCTCTAAACACCCAGATAGCCAGCCTAGCTTCAGAGGGATGTTATTACCTATCCTCTCTCTAAACACCCAGATAGCCAGCCTCAGAGGGATGTTATTACCTATCCTCTCTCTAAACACCCAGATAGCCAGCCTAGCTTCAGAGGGATGTCATTACCTATCCTCTCTCTAAACACCGAGATAGCCAGCCTAGCTTCAGAGGGATGTTATTACCTATCCTCTCTCTAAACACCCAGATAGCCAGCCTAGCGTCAGAGGGATGTTATTACCTATCCTCTCTCTAAACACCCAGATAGCCAGCCTAGCTTCAGAGGGATGTTATTACCTATCCTCTCTCTAAACACCCAGATAGCCAGCCTAGCTTCAGAGGGATGTTATTACCTATCCTCTCTCTAAACACCCAGATAGCCAGCCTAGCTTCAGAGGGATGTTATTACCTATCCTCTCTCTAAACACCCAGATAGCCTGCCTAGCCTCAGAGGGATGTTTTTTGCCTCTTGCCTTGTGTTTGGCTCAGTCCCAGGACAGCAGCCTTACGGCAGGTCACAGTGACCTCGTAGTGGTGGAAAGCTGTGGAGCAGCTTAGCTAGATCTCATCCGTTCAGATGACAGAGCCAGAATACACTAGCAGCCGTCAGCAGAGGTTCACATCCCCCGCAGCATTTATATTACTGTGTACCCGTTCAAAATGCCACCCTATTCCCTATAAAGTACAATGGGGAGGAGAGGGAGAAGAGAGGGGTGAGGCTGAGGGAAGAGGGGGGAGGAGAGGGGTGAGGCTGAGGGAAGAGGGGGAGGAGAGGGGTGAGGCTGAGGGAAGAGGGGGGGAGGAGAGGGAAGAGAGGAGAGAGGGGTGAGGCTGAGAGAAGAGGGGGAGAGGGGGAGGGAAGAGAGGATAGAGGCTGAGGGAAGAGGGGGAGGGAAGAGAGGAGAGAGGCTGAGGGAAGAGGGGGCTGGAAGAGAGGAGAGAGGCTGAGGGGAGAGGGGGAGGGAAGAGAGGAGAGAGGCTGAGGGGAGAGGGGGAGGGAAGAGAGGAGAGATGCTGAGGGAAGAGGGGGCTGGAAGAGAGGAGAGAGGCTGAGGGAAGAGGGGGATGGAAGAGAGTGGCTAGAATAATTAGCATTAATGACAGATCAAACCACACTAGGCTAGAATAATTAGCATTAATGACAGATCAAACCACACTAGGCTAGAATAATTAGCATTAATGACAGATCAAACTGCACTAGGCTAGAATAATTAGCATTAATGACAGATCAAAACACACTAGGCTAGAATAATTAGCATTAATGACAGATCAAAACACACTAGGCTAGAATATCCTCAGTGTATCCATCTATTGATCCTGACTGGCTCCAACGTTCCTCTCTCTCCTCTCTTTGACTGACAGCTGTTCTCTCTGTGTCTCTCCATCCTCAGTGTATCCATCTATTGAACCTGGCTGGATCCAAGCAACGTTCCAGGGAAAGACTGGCTTGATCCCTGAGAACTATGTGGTTTATCTCTAACAACAAACTGACTGCACCGACACCTTAACAACGCAACCTGGATCATGTCATGGTATCCATGGTAACAATCATCTGTAACGTGATTGATTTGATTGTTGTGAAGGCCAAGTGTCCCTATTGATCAGAAATGTAGATATGGGAACGTTGAGTATAGTTCATATGCAGTAGATGGAGCAGATGTGTGTTTTATCACCTGGATGATATACCTACCTACCTACCTACCTACCTACCTATCTACCTACCTACCTACCTACCTACCTACCTACCTACCTACCCACCTACCCACCTACCTACCTACCTACCTACCTACCTACCTATCTACCTAACCACCTACCTACCTACCTATCTACCTAACCACCTACCTACCTACCTACCTACCTAACCACCTACCTACCTACCTACCTACCTATCTACATAACCGCCTACCTACCTATCTACCTACATACCTACCTACCGACCGACCGACCGACCGACCGACCGACCGACCGACCGACCGACCGACCGACCTACCTACCTAACCACCTACCTACCTACCTACCTATCTACCTACCTACCTACCTACCTACCTATCTACCTAACCACCTACCTGCCTACCTACCTATCTACCTAACTAACTACCTACCTACCTACCTACCTACCTACCTACCTACCTACCTACCTAGCTACCTACCTACATACCTACCGACCTACCTATCTACCTATCTACCTACCGATCTATCTACCGTATCTACCTACCTACCTGTCTACCTACCTACCTACCTACCTACCTATCTACCTAACCACCTACATATCTACCTACCTACCTACCTATCTACCTACCTACCTACCTATCTACCTAACCACCTACCTACCTACCTATCTACCTAACCACCTACCTAACTACCTACCTACCTATCTACCTAACCACCTACCTACCTACCTATCTACCTAACCACCTACCTACCTACCTACCTACCTAACCACCTACCTACCTACCTACCTATCTACATAACCGCCTACCTGCCTACCTACCTATCTACCTACCTACCTACCTACCTACCTACCTACCTACCTACCTACCTACCTACCTATCTACCTACCTACCTACCTACCTACCTACCTACCTACCTACCCACCTACCCACCTACCCACCTACCCACCTACCTACCTACCTACCTACCTACCTACCTACCTACCTACCTACCTACCTATCTACCTACCTACCTACCTACCTATCTACCTACCGTATCTATCTACCTACCTATCTACCTACCCACCTACCTACCTACCGTATCTATCTACCTACCTATCTACCTACCCACCTACCTACCTACCGTATCTACACCCTTATCAAGATGAATACTTCTGGTCATGTCATGCTGCTGGTCCTATTCCTATAGGTTAGTGTTGAAATACTGTATGTTCCAGGTGAAATACTGTATGTTCCAGGTGAAATACTGTATGTTCCAGGTGAAATACTGTATGTTCCAGGTGGGATACTGTATGTTCCAGGTGGGATATGCAGTAAAAACATACACGATTGATAATATACACTGAACAAAAAATATAAACTCAACATGTAAAGTGTTGGTCCCATTGTTTCATGAGCTGAAAAAAAAAATCCCTGAAATGTTTCATACGCACAGATAGCTTTTTCTCTCAAATTCTGTGCACAAATTTGTTTTTTATCCCTGAGCATTTCTCCTTTTCCAAGATAATCCATCCACCTGACAGATGTGGCGTATCAAGAAGCTGATTAAACAGCATCATTACACAGGTGCACCTTGTGCTGGGGACATTAAAAGGCCACTCTAAAATGTGCAGTTTTGTCACACACACAATGCCATAGATGTCAAAATGTTTGAGGGAGCGTGCAAATGGCATGCAGGACTGCAGGAATGTCCATCAGAGCTGTTGCCAGAGAATTGAATGTTAATTTCTCTACCATAAGCCTCCAAATTCGCTTTAGAGAATTTGTCAGTACGTCCAACCGGCCTCACAACCGCAGACCACGTTTTTTTTGGTTTTCTGATGTCAGCGTTGTGAACAGAATGGTGGCGGTGGGGTTATGGTATGAGCAGGCATAAGCTACGAACAACGAACACAATTGCATTTTATCGATGGCAATTTGAATGCACAGAAATACAGAGACGGGTACCTGAGGCCCATCGAGAGGCCCATTTTGTTTAAGGTATCTGTAACCAACAGATGCATATTTGTATTCCCAGTCAAATGAAATCCAAAGATTAGGGCCGAATTAATTGATTTCCTCATATGAACTGTATGTTGTATTTATATTTTTGTTCAGTATAATATGAAAAAACGTCCAGGATTCAATTGCGATTTGTCGGCTATGCACCATTTAAAAGTCAAATATCTGAATGAGCTAACAGTTTTTCTGTGAATGCCGTCTCAGCGGAAGCTACAACATTGCCTTTAAAAGGTGCATAGCGGACACAGCGTGATTGGACGAAATCCTGGCCAAATCCTACTAATAAATACCCACAGGTGTAAAGATATACAGGTATGTTACCCATAGACCTGACCTGCTGGTTGTCTGTCTTTAGTGTTGTGGTACTAATTTAGTTCCAGTATTACGTCTGTCTCGTTTAGATGACGAGGTAGGATTCCCTTCTTAGATCAAACCAACACATCTTTCTGAATCTTTAAACAAAATTGAGATTTTGTACATTTCAATGTTTATGGCAATAAAGAGTTATTTAATGTGAAATAGTCAGTGCACCTTAGCTGTGGTTGCTGCTCCAACAACATGTACATGGAATGTATCCCAGACTCACAGTTTAGTCTTTTTATCAGACGCTCTTTACCCAGAGCGCCTTGCTTCAAGGGCACATCGACAGGTGGTTTTACCTAGTTGGCTCGGGGATTCGATCCAACTTGAGTACGTGGTGCACTACTTTTGACCAGGACTCATAGGGCTCCATTGGGGACGTAATGCCTGACTAGTAAATCACTCAAGTGTTTTTCCTGACTAGTAAATCACTCAAGTGCACTTTTGTTTAACTATATGGTACCTGCATGTCACACATCCAGGAGCTCTTCTTCTATTTGGTACTATTAAAGTATTTACCCTTTTAATCTTCACTGTGTTTTGAAAGAAATTATCACTTAAAGGCCAGGATTCGATCCGATCCCGCTTTGTCAGCTGTGCACATTTTAAAGCCAATGTTCCTGTCTTCATAGAGACCACGGAAATTACCTTTAAATGGTGCATGATCCATATCGTCGATCGGCTTGAATCCCGGGCCGTAGTTAACTTGTTTTTATGTATCGTTAAGTCTAAATGATGAATTAGAAAATTGAATGTTTGTCTAATGTCCGATATATATACTCTCTAGTCTAGTACGCTGGTGTACTAGCAACGGCAACGGTGAATTATATCAACTCAGACTAAACATGTATAATATGAGACTACGTCCCAAATGGCACCCTTTAGCCTATATAGTGCACTACTTTAGACCAGAGCCCTATGCCCTATATAGTGCACTACTTTAGACCAGAGCCCTGTGCCCTATGTAGGGCACTACTTTAGACCAAAGCCCTATGGACCTCATGCCCTATATAGTGCACTACTTTAGACAGGAACCCTATGGTCCTCATGCCCTATATAGTGCACTACTTTAGACAGGAACCCTATGGACCTCATGCCCTATATAGTGCACTACTTTAGACAGGAACCCTATGGACCTCATGCCCTATATAGTGCACTACTTTAGACAGGAACCCTATGGACCCTGGGAAGAGGGTGCCATTTGGGACGTAACCTCCGATTCTATTTTTATTAAAGATGGTGTTTGATATTTAATTTTGTACTGTCACAAAAAACTAAAGACTCAAGTAATAAATGTGTAACTTGTGTACAACAGAATGTCTTATTGTTTCTCTTCAGTCTAACTGCAAAATAAATGTAGGAATCATGGAAATCAAAGATTTTCAATTGGGATGTTGTTTACCTAATATCTACTAAAGTAAAAGTGTTTTTTGAAAAGTGAAAACAGAGAAGAGGAGATTGCTTCAACACAGGACTTTGTCAAAGTGAACAGAAAAGAGGAAAGAAGAAGGAACTCATGACTGAGGTATTTGGGCTTCTAGTGGTTAGTTGGCAAGATCTTGGTGTTCCTTTCCATTTAAAGCCATCAGGATGTTCAGTGACCTTGAACAATGGTTCTGGAATGATACTCCCTGACGTTAGGACAAGGAAATGATCGGAGCACTTCTCTGCATTCTCTAGTGAACACTCATGGTACCTTTTAATAACCCACTGTCTAGTCCTCTAGTCAGGCTAATGGTTTCCTTTTAATAACCAACTGTCTAGTCCTCTAGTCAGGCTAATGGTTTCCTTTTAATAACCAACTGTCTAGTCCTCTAGTCAGGCTAATGGTTTCCTTTTAATAACCAACTGTCTAGTCCTCTAGTCAGGCTAATGGTTTCCTTTTAATAACCCACTGTCTAGTCCTCTAGTCAGGCTAATGGTTTCCTTTTAATAACCAACTGTCTAGTCCTCTAGTCAGGCTAATGGTTTCCTTTTAATAACCCACTGTCTAGTCCTCTAGTCAGGCTAATGGTTTCCTTTTAATAACCAACTGTCTAGTCCTCTAGTCAGGCTAATGGTTTCCTTTTAATAACCAACTGTCTAGTCCTCTAGTCAGGCTAATGGTTTCCTTTTAATAACCCACTGTCTAGTCCTCTAGTCAGGCTAATGGTTTCCTTTTAATAACCCACTGTCTAGTCCTCTAGTCAGGCTAATGGTTTCCTTTTAATAACCCACTGTCTAGTCCTCTAGTCAGGCTAATGGTTTCCTTTTAATAACCCACTGTCTAGTCAGGCTAATGGTTTCCTTTTAATAACCCACTGTCTAGTCCTCTAGTCAGGCTAATGGTTTCCTTTTAATAACCAACTGTCTAGTCCTCTAGTCAGGCTAATGGTTTCCTTTTAATAACCAACTGTCTAGTCCTCTAGTCAGGCTAATGGTTTCCTTTTAATAACCAACTGTCTAGTTCTCTCGTCAGGCCAACTGTTACCTTTAATAACCCACTGTCTAGTCCTTTAATCAGGCCAACTTTTTCCTTTTTAATCTCCAACTGTCCAGTCAGGCCGATTAATAACCCACCTTCTAGTCCTCTAGTCTTTCCGATTAATAACCCACCTTCTAGGCCTCTAGTCTTTCCGATTAATAACCCACCTTCTAGTCCTCTAGTCTTTCCGATTAATAGCCCACTCTCTAGTCCTCTAGTCAGGCCGATTAATAACCCACTCTCTAGTCCTCTAGTCAGGCCAACTGATGCTTAAATGATAATGCCCTCGAAGCTGGTGTTTGGAAAATATATAGGCACGTGAGGGCCCGCAAACCGTGCCAGTATATCCTCCAAACACTGGCTTTGAGGGCATTATCAGTTTCATACAACAGGTTACCAACATATTCAAATAATGATTTACATATTTTAATAAAACCTTTATTTTGATTAATTTATGTAGATATAAGATTTAGTCCCGACACAATTCTAGGGTTGCTACCCAAGCCGTTTGGTCGTTCTTCCTATCGGTTCGGTGGCCAGTCGTTCAGTCTTTTTTGTTCTGCATCTATGGATGAGAACCAGTCGTTCGTTCTAAATGTTCCATTGCCACACTGGCTGGCAAGGTTCTTATCCCTTGATTGCTAGCTAGCCAACTACCGCTAACTTACAGTCACGTCAAACAGTGGAGCCAGAATAACAGCAAAGTATCTGCATTTGCATTTTGTACGTTGTTTTCTGGTGAGATTTATTAGGATACATCCATAACAATGAGCTAATAATGCACGATTTCGCCTGGCATAGAAAATGTGCCCACTCGACAGGACACTGTTGTTCAGAGGAGCTAGCCAACAACACAGCTAACACAATCACTTCAAACTGAAGCTGGAAATTAACAAACTAGCTGCACTTTGTTTCGTTTGACCTGTTTTCTGTTGATAGTTCTTTGTATATATCCATAGAAATTATGCTGATTCATGATTTCGACTGGCTGAGAAAAGCTGCCTGCCTGTCTGTCTCATCCCGACTTCCGGCACGTCTAGATGCTTTTTATAGTGGAGATCAAGTTTATAAATTGCCTGGCTGGGCTGATGAGACAGTGGATTGCGCAGTCAGATGGAACAGAGTAAATAGGCATTTTAACATCATAGATTTAGCCGGTGGTAACTTGTAGAATAGACACCAGCTGGAATGCAGTTTTAACCAATCAGCATTCAGGATTAGACCCACTCATTGTATAATTAAGAACAAAATAAAAGAAAGGACATGGAATGAGTGGAAATGTATTGTATTAATTTAACATCTACAATATAAGAAAATCACCAATACAAAAGAAACATATTTCTGTCATTGTACTGTATACTGTACTGGACACACAACACGACCTGAAAGTTCCCTACATAGCGCACTACTTTTGACCACAACCCATAGTATAGTGCCCTATAAAGGGAATGGGGTGCCAATTAGGATGCATACTTTAATAATTCTACCTTTATGCTGGCTGGCTGCAGTTTATTCACTAAACATAAACAGATTCGTTCTGATATATTGGCACCCTGGCAGAATGTTCAGTTTCCTCTTTTTAAAACTGGTTGAAGGGCCCCTTTCACCCTGTAGGAACCTGCAACGTACCACAGGTTAGATCATTTGCACACTAAATGACAATCATTGCCTCCAACCAAATTCAAATGAATTTGACGTTTCTAAAATTTCAACTTATTCTAGAAGAAATAGTGAATCATGCAAGAGTGCCAATATATTCCACCCCAACTGTGATACGTCGTTAAAACTAGGATGGTTTGATGTCAGTGCCAACCGTATCAATGTGTTTGATAGCACGTCATCAGCTGACTTAGTACCGTGGATGTCATTAAAACTAGGATGGTTTGATGTCAGTGCCAACCGTATCAATGTGTTTGATAGCACGTCATCAGCTGACTTAGTACCGTGGATGTCATTAAAACTAGGATGGTTTGATGTCAGTGCCAACCGTATCAATGTGTTTGATAGCACGTCATCAGCTGACTTAGTACCGTGGATGTCATAATAAATTAATGGAGGTTTAAGGTCAAGGAAAGCAAGGAGACCTGGCCATGAAGTTAGGGCCTCTGTACACTACACTACTCAAACTAGGTCCAGGATAGATACTTGTGATCTGATGTTGAAGAGAGATAGATCTCACTAGACATATTTTACTACAAATCCACCAGATACAATTTCTTCTCTCCTCCCTCTTTCTTTATCTCTCCATTCCTCTCTCTATCTCTCTCTCTCTCTCTCTCCTCTCTCTATCTTGCTGTCTCTCTCTCTCTCCTTTCTCTCTCTCTCTCCTTTCCTCTCTCTCTCTCTCTCCTTTCCTCTCTCTCTCTTGCTGTCTCTGTCTCTCTCTCTTGATGTCTCTCTCTCTCTCTCTCTCTCTCCTTTCCTCCCTTACTCTCTCTCCTTTCCTCTCTTATTTCCTCCCTTACTCTCTCTCCTTTTCCCCCTCTCTCTCTCTCTCTCTCTCTCTCTCATTTCCTCTCTTTCTCCTTTCCTCCCTCCTTCTCTCTCACTCCTTTCCTCTCTCGCTCTGTCTCCTTTCCTCTCTCTCTCTTACTGTCTCTGTCTCTCTCTCTCTCCTGATGTCTCTCTCTCTCGCTCTCTCTCTCTCTCACTCCTTTCCTCTCTCTCTCTCTCTCTTGATGTCTCGCTCTCTCTCTCTCTCTCTCCTTTCCTCTCTCTCTCTCTCTCTCTCTTACTGTCTCTGTCTCTCTCTCTCTATCTCTCTCTTGCTGTCTTTCTCTCTCTCTCTCTTGATGTCTCTCTCTCTCTCTCCCTCTCTCGCTCTCTATGTCTTTATCTTGTGGATCAGGGAGAGGGTCCAGATGGTATTTCCTTATCGCAGAGCAATGGAACATTTATTTTTCCACATTTCTGCGAATAGCAATGGCATTGAAATAGCATCATTCCCCTTGTACTCCCTTTACAGGTCTCTCTTGTGAAATATATTTTAACTTAATGAGATAAAAAAATACAGTGGTTATGTAATTTAATGGTACATGAAATAGAATGGCATTGTGTATTTTGTACGAAAATGTAACTTGCAGAACTTGAGATATATAAACGCCTGCCTAGCCATCAGGCAGGGAGTGTGACATGTACGTAACTGAAAACAAACACAAAAAGCAAAACTTGGTATACCAGTTTTAAGGTTTGTTTGAGACGCAACAGCACCCTATTCCCTACATAGTGCACTACTTTCAACTAGGGCCCATGTCACTCTGGTCAAAAGCAGGGCACTGTTTGGAATAGGGTGCCATTTGGAACATAACCTAGCTCTCTTACAAGTCTAGCAAAACAGTAATTCTCACAAATTAAAAATGCTAACACAACTTCTTTATATACGTTTCCACCACCTCAAAGGATAAGAGTGAATTGAAGGTCAGGGAGGCACCTTAACAATATTTTGATGGATTCACCACAGTTCTAAGAGGAGGTCTGACTGGAGGATGGAACATATCTGCCCGTCGTTAGGACTAGTGTACTTCAGCCAGGGCAGACAGACCTTGGAGAAGGAATCATTCTGACACAAAAATAAATAAAACCCAACTAATACCTCCCCAAAATCTTCACGTTTTAACTTGGCCCAAATAATGCCTCCCCAAAACTTTCACGTTTAACTTGGTCCAAATAAAACCTCCCCAAAAGCTTCACATTTTAACTTGGTCCAACTAATGTCTCCCCAAAACCTTCTTGTTGAATTTGGTCTAAATAATACCTAGCCAGAACTTTCACATTTAACTTGGTCCAAATATCACCTATCCAAAACCTTCATGTTTTAACATGGTCCAAATACCACCTCCCCAAAACCTTCGCGTTTTAACTTGGTCCAAATATCACCTCCCCAAAACCTTCACGTTTAAGTTGGTCCAAATAATTCCTCCCCAAAATCTTCACGTTTTAACTTGGTCCAAATAATATCTCCCCAAAACCTTCACGTTTAACTTGGTCCAAATAATACCTCCCCAAAATCTTGACATTTAACTTGGTCCAAATAATATCTGCACAAAACCTTCACGTTTTAACTTGGTCCAAATAATTCCTCCCCAAAATCTTCACGTTTTAACTTGGTCCAAATAATACCTCCCCAAAACCTTCTTGTTGAATTTGGTCTAAATAATACCTAGCCAGAACTTTCACATTTAAATTGGTCCAAAAATCACCTATCCAAAACCTTCATGTTTTAACTTGATCAAAATAAAGCCTCCCCAAAACTTTCATGTTTAACTTGGTCCAAATAATCCCTCACTAAAATCTTGACATTTAACTTGGTCCAAATAATGCCTCTAAAAATCTTCACATTTAACTTGGTCCAAATATCACCTATCCAAAACCTTCATGTTTTAACTTGGGCAAAATAATACCTGCCCAAAACCTTCACGTTTAACTTGGTTAATTTTCTTAGTTTCAATGATATGATACACCCACCGGACAAAGACCTATTTTCAAATCAACATAACATTTTGGTCGATATTCGATTGATATTGGATGATGTTGATAAAATATTTATTCAACTCTTCTTGCTCTTTGGGTATATTCTATTCTTCCATGGTGCTTTGCGCGGTGCAGGTTTGGTTGTCTCCTGTGTTTGGTCACTTGGCGTGGAAGAGGAGGGTCTTGACCATGCCGGCCAGGACCTTGGGGAGCTGGGAGGAGATGACCTCTGACATCATTTCAGGGAACTCAACCTTCATGGCGTCAGCCTGGATGTAGGTACTAAGACAGTACAGGTTCACTTTCTTCACAATCTGGTAGATGGGGGAGGAGGGAGAGATAGGGGAGGAGGGAGAGATGGGGAGGAGGGAGAGATGGGGGAGGAGGGAGAGATGGGGGAGGAAGGAGAGATGGGGGAGGGGGGAGAGATGGGGGAGAGATGGAGAGATGGGGGGGAGGGAGGGAGGGGGAGAGATGGGGAGGAGGGAGAGAGTGGGGAGGAGGGAGGGAGGGAGAGATGGGGGAGGATGGAGAGATGGGGGAGGAGGGAGGGAGAGATGGGGGAGGAGGGGGAGATGGGGGGGAGAGATGGGGAGGAGGGAGAGATGGGGGAGGGGAGAGAGATGGGGGAGGAGGGAGAGATGGGGAGGGGAGAGAGATGGGGGAGGAGGGAGAGATGGGGAGGAGGGAGAGATGGGGGAGGGGAGAGAGATGGGGGAGGAGGGAGAGATGGGGGAGGAGGGGGAGAGATGGGGGAGGAGGGAGAGATGGGGGAGGAGGGAGAGAGGGGGGAGGAGGGGGGGAGGAGAAAGAGATGGGGAGGATGGAGAGATGGGGGAGGAGGGAGAGATGGGGGGGGAGAGATGGGGGAGGAGGGAGAGATGGGGGAGAGATGAGGGAGGGGGGAGAGATGGGGGAGGAGGGAGAGAGGCGGGAGAGATGGGGGAGGGGGGAGAGATGGGGGAGGAGGGAGAGAGGGGGGGGGGGGGGGCAAACATGTTAGCATTTTGTCCTCAACAAATCATGGTCCTGATACCTGAAACTTTTATCCAACGATTTAGGAGTGGGTGTAATAGGTTACTATCCCGATAACCTGGACCTGTCCACAGCTGCACAAATAAATATTCAGATAATTAATGCACAGTATAAAAATGCCACTTAGGCCCTAATGCACACAGTAGATAAACCAACAGGTTCAGTTACAGAGTAGACTACAAAGTGCATGTCCGAATGACGCAGTGCATTATCCAAACAGGTTTGAACCCCGTGGTTCTTAACGCATGGAGGATGTTGTCTTTATATTATCTTGTATTGTAATACATTTTAGTATAGGCCTCAACCGTACCAAAGGGGGGAAAAAAAGCGGCATGCTGGGATAATGATCGTGGTTTAGTTTCCTCCAAATCATTGATCATTGATACTTCGCTATCGTAACCTCAATTAGATAGCCGATCGCAAGACATATGGTCAAATTATGAACATGGATAAAAGCCTTTTCCTTTATAAAGCCGTCTAAGGACTAAGGAGAACTAAGGAGAGCCATGTAAAGCCTTTTCCTTTATAAAGCCGTCTAAGGACTAAGGAGAACTAAGGAGAGCCATGTAAAGCCTTTTCCTTTATAAAGCCGTCTAAGGACTAAGGAGAACTAAGGAGAGCCATGTAAAGCCTTTTCCTTTATAAAGCCGTCTAAGGACTAAGGAGAACTAAGGAGAGCCATGTAAAGCCTTTTCCTTTATAAAGCCGTCTAAGGACTAAGGAGAACTAAGGAGAGCCATGTAAAGCAGACAGGCTTTATAAAGCCGTCTAAGGACTAAGGAGAACTAAGGAGAGCCATGTAAAGCCTTTTCCTTTATAAAGCCGTCTAAGGACTAAGGAGAACTAAGGAGAGCCATGTAAAGCAGACAGGCTTTATAAAGCCGTCTAAGGACTAAGGAGAACTAAGGAGAGCCATGTAAAGCAGACAGGCTTTATAAAGCCGTCTAAGGACTAAGGAGAACTAAGGAGAGCCATGTAAAGCAGACAGGCTTTATAAAGCCGTCTAAGGACTAAGGAGAACTAAGGAGAGCCATGTAAAGCAGACAGGCTTTATAAAGCCGTCTAAGGACTAAGGAGAACTAAGGAGAGCCATGTAAAGCCTTTTCCTTTATAAAGCCGTCTAAGGACTAAGGAGAACTAAGGAGAGCCATGTAAAGCCTTTTCCTTTATAAAGCCATCTAAGGACTAAGGAGAACTAAGGAGAGCCATGTAAAGCAGACAGGCTTTATAAAGCCGTCTAAGGACTAAGGAGAACTAAGGAGAGCCATGTAAAGCAGACAGGCTTTATAAAGCCGACTAAGGAGAACTAAGGAGAGCCATGTAAAGCAGACAGGCTTTATAAAGCCGTCTAAGGACTAAGGAGAACTAAGGAGAGCCATGTAAAGCAGACAGGCTTTATAAAGCCGTCTAAGGACTAAGGAGAACTAAGGAGAGCCATGTAAAGCAGACAGGCTTTATAAAGCCGTCTAAGGACTAAGGAGAACTAAGGAGAGCCATGTAAAGCAGACAGGCTTTATAAAGCCGTCTAAGGACTAAGGAGAACTAAGGAGAGCCATGTAAAGCAGACAGGCTTTATAAAGCCGTCTAAGGACTAAGGAGAACTAAGGAGAGCCATGTAAAGCAGACAGGCTTTATAAAGCCGTCTAAGGACTAAGGAGAACTAAGGAGAGCCATGTAAAGCAGACAGGCTTTATAAAGCCGTCTAAGGACTAAGGAGAACTAAGGAGAGCCATGTAAAGCAGACAGGCTTTATAAAGCCGTCTAAGGACTAAGGAGAACTAAGGAGAGCCATGTAAAGCAGACAGGCTTTATAAAGCCGTCTAAGGACTAAGGAGAACTAAGGAGAGCCATGTAAAGCAGACAGGCTTTATAAAGCCGTCTAAGGACTAAGGAGAACTAAGGAGAGCCATGTAAAGCAGACAGGCTTTATAAAGCCGTCTAAGGACTAAGGAGAACTAAGGAGAGCCATGTAAAGCAGACAGGCTTTATAAAGCCGTCTAAGGACTAAGGAGAACTAAGGAGAGCCATGTAAAGCAGACAGGCTTTATAAAGCCGTCTAAGGACTAAGGAGAACTAAGGAGAGCCATGTAAAGCAGACAGGCTTTATAAAGCCGTCTAAGGACTAAGGAGAACTAAGGAGAGCCATGTAAAGCAGACAGGCTTTATAAAGCCGTCTAAGGACTAAGGAGAACTAAGGAGAGCCATGTAAAGCAGACAGGCTTTATAAAGCCGTCTAAGGACTAAGGAGAACTAAGGAGAGCCATGTAAAGCAGACAGGCTTTATAAAGCCGTCTAAGGACTAAGGAGAACTAAGGAGAGCCATGTAAAGCAGACAGGCTTTATAAAGCCGTCTAAGGACTAAGGAGAACTAAGGAGAGCCATGTAAAGCAGACAGGCTTTATAAAGCCGTCTAAGGAGAACTAAGGAGAGCCATGTAAAGCAGACAGGCTTTATAAAGCCGTCTAAGGACTAAGGAGAACTAAGGAGAGCCATGTAAAGCAGACAGGCTTTATAAAGCCGTCTAAGGACTAAGGAGAACTAAGGAGAGCCATGTAAAGCAGACAGGCTTTATAAAGCCGTCTAAGGACTAAGGAGAACTAAGGAGAGCCATGTAAAGCAGACAGGCTTTATAAAGCCGTCTAAGGACTAAGGAGAACTAAGGAGAGCCATGTAAAGCAGACAGGCTTTATAAAGCCGTCTAAGGACTAAGGAGAACTAAGGAGAGCCATGTAAAGCAGACAGGCTTTATAAAGCCGTCTAAGGACTAAGGAGAACTAAGGAGAGCCATGTAAAGCAGACAGGCTTTATAAAGCCGTCTAAGGACTAAGGAGAACTAAGGAGAGCCATGTAAAGCAGACAGGCTTTATAAAGCCGTCTAAGGACTAAGGAGAACTAAGGAGAGCCATGTAAAGCAGACAGGCTTTATAAAGCCGTCTAAGGACTAAGGAGAACTAAGGAGAGCCATGTAAAGCAGACAGGCTTTATAAAGCCGTCTAAGGACTAAGGAGAACTAAGGAGAGCCATGTAAAGCAGACAGGCTTTATAAAGCCGTCTAAGGACTAAGGAGAACTAAGGAGAGCCATGTAAAGCAGACAGGCTTTATAAAGCCGTCTAAGGACTAAGGAGAACTAAGGAGAGCCATGTAAAGCAGACAGGCTTTATAAAGCCGTCTAAGGACTAAGGAGAACTAAGGAGAGCCATGTAAAGCCTTTTCCTTTATAAAGCCGTCTGAGGACTAAGGAGAACTAAGGAGAGCCATGTAAAGCAGACAGGCTTTATAAAGCCGTCTAAGGACTAAGGAGAACTAAGGAGAGCCATGTAAAGCCTTTTCCTTTATAAAGCC
>NC_092106.1:40812023-40870955 GCF_045679555.1 Salvelinus alpinus | reverse complement strand
TGTTTTCAGTCCCGTCTGCTATCGCAGCACTCTGTGTGTTTTCTGTCCCGTCTGCTATCGCAGCACTCTGTGTGTTTTCTGTCCCGTCTGCTATCGCAGCACTCTGTGTGTTTTCAGTCCCGCCTGCTATCGCAGCACTCTGTGTGTTTTCAGTCCCGTCTGCTATCGCAGCACTCTGTGTGTTTTCTGTCCCGTCTGCTATCGCAGCACTCTGTGTGTTTTCTGTCCCGTCTGCTATCGCAGCACTCTGTGTGTTTTCTGTCCCGTCTGCTATCGCAGCACTCTGTGTGTTTTCAGTCCCGTCTGCTATCGCAGCACTCTGTGTGTTTTCTGTCCCGCCTGCTGTCGCAGCACTCTGTGTGTTTTCTGTCCCGCCTGCTATCGCAGCACTCTGTGTGTTTTCAGTCCCGTCTGCTATCGCAGCACTCTGTGTGTTTTCAGTCCCGCCTGCTATCGCAGCACTCTGTGTGTTTTCAGTCCCGTCTGCTATCGCAGCACTCTGTGTGTTTTCAGTCCCGTCTGCTATCGCAGCACTCTGTGTGTTTTCAGTCCCGTCTGCTATCGCAGCACTCTGTGTGTTTTCTGTCCCGTCTGCTATCGCAGCACTCTGTGTGTTTCTCTGTCCCGTCTGCTATCGCAGCACTCTGTGTGTTTTCTGTCCCGTCTGCTATCGCAGCACTCTGTGTGTTTTCTGTCCCGTCTGCTATCGCAGCACTCTGTGTGTTTTCTGTCCCGTCTGCTATCGCAGCACTCTGTGTGTGTTTTCTGTCCCGCCTGCTATCGCAGCACTCTGTGTGTTTTCTGTCCCGTCTGCTATCGCAGCACTCTGTGTGTTTTCTGTCCCGCCTGCGATCGCAGCACTCTGTGTGTTTTCTGTCCCGTCTGCTATCGCAGCACTCTGTGTGTTTTCTGTCCCGTCTGCTATCGCAGCACTCTGTGTGTTTTCTGTCCCGTCTGCTATCGCAGCACTCTGTGTGTTTTCTGTCCCGTCTGCTATCGCAGCACTCTGTGTGTTTTCTGTCCCGTCTGCTCTCGCACGCACTCTGTGTCTTCTTTCTGTCCCGTCTGCTATCGCAGCACTCTGTGTGTTTTCAGTCCCGTCTGCTATCGCAGCACTCTGTGTGTTTTCTGTCCCGTCTGCTATCTCAGCACTCTGTGTGTTTTCTGTCCCGTCTGCTATCGCAGCACTCTGTGTGTTTTCTGTCCCGTCTGCTATCGCAGCACTCTGTGTGTTTTCTGTCCCGTCTGCTATCGCAGCACTCTGTGTGTTTTCTGTCCCGTCTGCTATCGCAGCACTCTGTGTGTTTTCTGTCCCGTCTGCTATCGCAGCACTCTGTGTGTTTTCTTGTCCCGCCTGCTATCGCAGCACTCTGTGTGTTTTCTGTCCCGTCTGCTCTCGCAGGACACTCTGTGTGTTTTCTGTCCCGTCTGCTATCGCAGCACTCTGTGTGTTTTCTGTCCCGTCTGCTATCGCAGCACTCTGTGTGTTTTCTGTCCCGTCTGCTATCTCAGCACTCTGTGTGTTTTCTGTCCCGTCTGCTATCGCAGCACTCTGTGTGTTTTCAGTCCCGTCTGCTATCGCAGCACTCTGTGTGTTTTCTGTCCCGTCTGCTATCGCAGCACTCTGTGTGTTTTCTGTCCCGCCTGCTATCGCAGCACTCTGTGTGTTTTCTGTCCCGTCTGCTATCGCAGCACTCTGTGTGTTTTCTGTCCCGTCTGCTATCGCAGCACTCTGTGTGTTTTCTGTCCCGTCTGCTATCGCAGCACTCTGTGTGTTTTCTGTCCCGTCTGCTATCGCAGCACTCTGTGTGTTTTCTGTCCCGTCTGCTATCTCAGCACTCTGTGTGTTTTCTGTCCCGTCTGCTATCGCAGCACTCTGTGTGTTTTCTGTCCCGTCTGCTATCGCAGCACTCTGTGTGTTTTCTGTCCCGTCTGCTATCGCAGCACTCTGTGTGTTTTCTGTCCCGTCTGCTATCGCAGCACTGTGTGTTTTCTGTCCCGTCTGCTATCGCAGCACTCTGTGTGTTTTCAGTCCCGTCTGCTATCGCAGCACTCTGTGTGTTTTCTGTCCCGTCTGCTATCGCAGCACTCTGTGTGTTTTCTGTCCCGTCTGCTATCGCAGCACTGTGTGTTTTCTGTCCCGTCTGCTATCGCAGCACTCTGTGTGTTTTCTGTCCCGTCTGCTATCGCAGCACTCTGTGTGTTTTCTGTCCCGTCTGCTATCGCAGCACTGTGTGTGTTTTCTGTCCCGTCTGCTATCGCAGCACTCTGTGTGTTTTCTGTCCCGCCTGCTATCGCAGCACTCTGTGTGTTTTCTGTCCCGCCTGCTATCGCAGCACTCTGTGTGTTTTCTGTCCCGCCTGCTATCGCAGCACTCTGTGTGTTTTCTGTCCCGCCTGCTATCGCAGCACTCTGTGTGTTTTCTGTCCCGTCTGCTATCGCAGCACTCTGTGTGTTTTCTGTCCCGTCTGCTATCGCAGCACTCTGTGTGTTTTCAGTCCCGTCTGCTATCGCAGCACTCTGTGTGTTTTCTGTCCCGTCTGCTATCGCAGCACTCTGTGTGTTTTCTGTCCCGTCTGCTATCGCAGCACTCTGTGTGTTTTCTGTCCCGTCTGCTATCGCAGCACTCTGTGTGTTTTCTGTCCCGTCTGCTATCGCAGCACTCTGTGTGTTTTCTGTCCCGTCTGCTATCGCAGCACTCTGTGTGTTTTCTGTCCCGTCTGCTATCGCAGCACTCTGTGTGTTTTCTGTCCCGTCTGCTATCGCAGCACTCTGTGTGTTTTCTGTCCCGTCTGCTATCGCAGCACTCTGTGTGTTTTCTGTCCCGTCTGCTATCGCAGCACTCTGTGTGTTTTCTGTCCCGTCTGCTATCGCAGCACTCTGTGTGTTTTCTGTCCCGCCTGCTATCGCAGCACTCTGTGTGTTTTCTGTCCCGCCTGCTATCGCAGCACTCTGTGTGTTTTCTGTCCCGTCTGCTGTCGCAGCACTCTGTGTGTTTTCTGTCCCGTCTGCTGTCGCAGCACTCTGTGTGTTTTCTGTCCCGCCTGCTATCGCAGCACTCTGTGTGTTTTCTGTCCCGTCTGCTATCGCAGCACTCTGTGTGTTTTCTGTCCCGTCTGCTATCGCAGCACTCTGTGTGTTTTCTGTCCCGTCTGCTATCGCAGCACTCTGTGTGTTTTCTGTCCCGCCTGCTATCGCAGCACTCTGTGTGTTTTCTGTCCCGCCTGCTATCGCAGCACTCTGTGTGTTTTCTGTCCCGTCTGCTATCGCAGCACTCTGTGTGTTTTCTGTCCCGTCTGCTATCGCAGCACTCTGTGTGTTTTCTGTCCCGTCTGCTATCTCAGCACAGAAGTTGACACCTTGTTGGCAGCTGCTTGATGATGTCATGCTTGTGAATTACTCATCGTTTCCAGTGGTTGTGTGGGGCCAGCAGCAGAGTGACAGGCACATTTTCCCAAACACTTTCCATTATAGACCACTAAGGATCATAAAAAAAAAAATGTTTATTTTATTTACAAATCAATTTGACAAATATACAGGCTTTCTTTTTTATTCACAACATGGAAAATATTTTCCATCGCAAATTCTCCTAAATATACACCTGCACTAATCTCAGATCAAATCTAATTCCCAAGTGAGACCAGCGTTACAGTGAGTACGATTATATGCACACAATAAGGAGATTTATTGTAAATTAGTCAGATTAATATAATAGTTTGATTTAAACATTTATATGCTTTGCCAGAAAGATTGCTCTGAGAACCAGGTGTTTTAATCGCTGCATGCTTACTTAGATTTTGACCGTACACCGATTTAAGATAAGCAGAGTATGGTGTTTACATGACTAATGCCGTACTCAGCCTTCAGCCATAACCTGTTTAATATCCAAGTATTACTGTGCATGTAAACGTACTCACAACTGGCTCCCAACCTTTAGTATGTCTTAGTTGTGTCTCGCCACCAAACCCTTTTATATTGATCACGTATTCTTTCTATCACTGGTCTCTCTCTTCTCCTCTTAGCTTATCTAGATCTGTCAACATCCTCTACGGACAGCAGCCAAATCACCCTGGCAACAGCCTCTAATGACAGCAGCCAAATCACCCTGGCAACAGCCTCTAATGACAGCAGCCAAATCACCCTGGCAACAGCCTCTATTGACAGCAGCCAAATCACCCTGGCAACAGCCTCTAATGACAGCAGCCAAATCACCCTGGCAACAGCCTCTAATGACAGCAGCCAAATCACCCTGGCAACAGCCTCTATTGACAGCAGCCAAATCACCCTGGCAACAGCCTCTAATGACAGCAGCCAAATCACCCTGGCAACAGCCTCTATTGACAGCAGCCAAATCACCCTGGCAACAGCCTCTAATGACAGCAGCCAAATCACCCTGGCAACAGCCTCTAATGACAGCAGCCAAATCACCCTGGCAACAGCCTCTATTGACAGCAGCCAAATCACCCTGGCAACAGCCTCTAATGACAGCAGCCAAATCACCCTGGCAACAGCCTCTATTGACAGCAGCCAAATCACCCTGGCAACAGCCTCTATTGACAGCAGCCAAATCACCCTGGCAACAATCTCTAATGACAGCAGCCAAATCACCCTGGCAACAGCCTCTATGGACAGAAGCCTAATCACCCTGGCAACAGCCTCTATTGACAGCAGCCAAATCACCCTGGCAACAGCCTCTATTGACAGCAGCCAAATCACCCTGGCAACAGCCTCTAATGACAGCAGCCAAATCACCATGGCAACAGCCTCTATTGACAGCAGCCAAATCACCATGGCAACAGCCTCTATTGACAGCAGCCAAATCACCCTGGCAACAGCCTCTATTGACAGCAGCCAAATCACCCTGGCAACAGCCTCTATTGACAGCAGCCAAATCACCCTGGCAACAGCCTCTAATGACAGCAGCCAAATCACCATGGCAACAGCCTCTATGGACAGAAGCCTAATCACCCTGGCAACAGCCTCTATTTACAGAAGCCAAATCACCCTGGCAACAGCCTCTATTGACAGCAGCCAAATCACCCTGGCAACAGCCTCTATGGACAGCAGCCAAATCACCCTGGCAACAGCCTCTATTGACAGCAGCCAAATCACCCTGGCAACAGCCTCTATTGACAGCAGCCAAATCACCCTGGCAACAGCCTCTATTGACAGCAGCCAAATCACCCTGGCAACAGCCTCTATTGACAGCAGCCAAATCACCCTGGCAACAGCCTCTAATGACAGCAGCCAAATCACCCTGGCAACAGCCTCTATTGACAGCAGCCAAATCACCCTGGCAACAGCCTCTATTGACAGCAGCCAAATCACCCTGGCAACAGCCTCTATTGACAGCAGCCAAATCACCCTGGCAACAGCCTCTATTGACAGCAGCCAAATCACCCTGGCAACAGCCTCTATTGACAGCAGCCAAATCACCCTGGCAACAGCCTCTAATGACAGCAGCCAAATCACCCTGGCAACAGCCTCTAATGACAGCAGCCAAATCACCCTGGCAACAGCCTCTATTGACAGCAGCCAAATCACCCTGGCAACAGCCTCTATTGACAGCAGCCAAATCACCCTGGCAACAGCCTCTAATGACAGCAGCCAAATCACCCTGGCAACAGCCTCTATGGACAGCAGCCAAATATTGATGCCTTCAAAGAAAATAAAGTTGCAGTGTTGCCTCGTTCATATCTATATATTTAAAGTACTAGTCTACTAGCCTCTCAGCTGGCACACCCACCCCAGAGTGTGTGTGTGTGTGTGTGTGTGTTTGTGTGTGTGTGTGTGTGTGTGTGTGTGTGTGTGTGTGTGTGTGTGTGTGTGTGTGTGTGTGTGTGTGTGTGTGTGTGTGTGTGTGTGTGTGTGTGTGTGTGTGTGGTGTGTGTGTGTGCCCCCTGCCTTCAGGAGATGCGCTATCAGAGGGATAGAGCAGAAACATACTTCCAGGTTGATGGAGGGGGGGTTGGGGGTGAGGGGAGCAGTACTGGGTGGGTGGGGGTGTACACACTTCCCATCACAAACAGTTCTAAACAGTTTGTTGCATATATGATTGCGAAATACTGCACCAAACAGTTTAGTTAGATGTAAAATTGCACAACTAAGACCTCTGAAAAAATGTATTAATTGATGACAGATTTCTTGAGTTATCTTAGATTAATTCAAGCTATTTTGAATAAGTGTATTCTGGCTACAGGATCTCAAGAGGGACAAACAAGTACTATTGCCGCTTTTTTTCATTTTTCAAGCCAAGGTCTTTTAAGGGAGTAGGCGAGGAACAGGCGTTCACTTTGCCTCGATGAGTTCTGCCTAGCATGCAGACACCTTAAGAAAGTCAGCAGGCAGGGAAGAACAGGGGTTGTGGCGGGGTGGAGTTAGCCAAGAGACAGGGCAGTGAACCACAGGGCTGGACAGGGCTGGGGGTGGGGGAGCCAGGTAGAGGGGGATTAGGACAGGGCTGGGGGTTGTGGGTTGTGGGGGACGACCAAAGAGCCCCACACTAGCTACCTTCTACACCCACACTAGCTACTACACCCACACTAGCTACCTACTACACCCACACTAGCTACCTACTACACCCACACTAGCTACCTCCTACACCCACACTAGCTACCTACTACACCCACACTAGCTACCTCCTACACCCACACTACCTACTACACCCACACTAGCTACCTACTACACCCACACTAGCTACCTCCTACACCCACACTAACTACCTTCTACACCCACACTAGCTACCTACTACACCCACACTACCTACTACACCCACACTAGCTACCTCCTACACCCACACTAACTACCTTCTACACCCACACTAGCTACCTCCTACACCCACACTAGCTACCTCCTACACCCACACTAGCTACCTCCTACACCCACACTAGCTACCTCCTACACCCACACTAGCTACCTACTACACCCACACTAACTACCTACTACACCCACACTAGCTACCTACTACACCCACACTAACTACCTACTACACCCACACTAACTACCTTCTACACCCACACTAGCTACCTCCTACACCCACACTAGCTACCTACTACACCCACACTAGCTACCTCCTACACCCACACTAGCTACCTACTACACCCACACTAACTACCTACTACACCCACACTAGCTACCTACTACACCCACACTAACTACCTACTACACCCACACTAGCTACCTACTACACCCACACTAGCTACCTCCTACACCCACACTAGCTACCTACTACACCCACACTAACTACCTTCTACACCCACACTAGCTACCTACTACACCCACACTAGCTACCTCCTACACCCACACTAGCTACCTACTACACCCACACTAGCTACCTACTACACCCACACTAGCTACCTTCTACACCCACACTAACTACCTTCTACACCCACACTAGCTACCTCCTACACCCACACTAGCTACCTCCTACACCCACACTAGCTACCTTCTACACCCACACTAACTACCTCCTACACCCACACTAGCAACCTACTACACCCACACTAGCTACCTACTACACCCACACTAGCTACCTCCTACACCCACACTAGCTACCTTCTACACCCACACTACCTACTACACCCACACTACCTACTACACCCACACTACCTACTACACCCACACTAGCTACTACACCCACACTACCTACTACACCCACACTACCTCCTACACCCACACTACCTACTACACCCACACTAGCTACCTACTACACCCACACTAGCTACCTCCTACACCCACACTAACTACCTTCTACACCCACACTAGCTACCTTCTACACCCCACACTACCTACTACACCCACACTACCTACTACACCCACACTACCTCCTACCTACTCACACACTACTCCTACACCTACTACTACTACCACACTACCTACTACACCCACACTAGCTACCTACTACACCCACACTAGCTACCTACTACACCCACACTGTCTACCCTTCTACACCCACACTAGCTACCTCCTACACCCACACTAGCTACCTCCTACACCCACACGAGCTACCTACTACACCCCACACTAGCTACCTTCTACACCCACGCTAGCTACCTCCTACACCCACACTAGCTACCTTCTACACCCACACTAGCTACCTCCTACACCCACACGAGCTACCTACTACACCCACACTAGCTACCTTCTACACCCACACTAGCTACCTCCTACACCCACACGAGCTACCTACTACACCCACACTAGCTACCTACTACACCCACACTAGCTACCTTCTACACCCACACTAGCTACCTCCTACACCCACACGAGCTACCTACTACACCCACACTAGCTACCTACTACACCCACACTAACTACCTTCTACACCCACACTAGCTACCTTCTACACCCACACTAGCTACCTACTACACCCACACTAGCTACCTTCTACACCCACACTAGCTACCTACTACACCCACACTAACTACCTTCTACACCCACACTAGCTACCTTCTACACCCACACTAGCTACCTTCTACACCCACACTAGCTACCTTCTACACCCACACTAGCTACCTTCTACACCCACACTAACTACCTTCTACACCCACACTAGCTACCTTCTACACCCACACTAGCTACCTTCTACACCCACACTAGCTACCTTCTACACCCACACTAACTACCTTCTACACCCACACTAGCTACCTTCTACACCCACACTAGCTACCTTCTACACCCACACTAACTACCTTCTACACCCACACTAGCTACCTTCTACACCCACACTAGCTACCTCCTACACCCACACTAACTACCTTCTACACCCACACTAACTACCTTCTACACCCACACTAGCTACCTTCTACACCCACACTAGCTACCTTCTACACCCACACTAGCTACCTTCTACACCCACACTAGCTACCTCCTACACCCACACTAGCTACCTCCTACACCCACACTAACTACTACACCCACACTAGCTACCTTCTACACCCACACTAGCTACCTCCTACACCCACACGAGCTACCTACTACACCCACACGAGCTACCTACTACACCCACACTAGCTACCTTCTACACCCACACCAGCTACCTCCTACACCCACACGAGCTACCTTCTACACCCACACTAGCTACCTTCTACACCCACACTAGCTACCTCCTACACCCACACGAGCTACCTCCTACACCCACACGAGCTACCTACTACACCCACACTACCTACTACACCCACACTACCTACTACACCCACACTAGCTACCTTCTACACCCACACTAGCTACCTTCTACACCCACACTAGCTACCTCCTACACCCACACTACCTACTACACCCACACTAGCTACCTTCTACACCCACACTAGCTACCTCCTACACCCACACGAGCTACCTTCTACACCCACACTAGCTACCTTCTACACCCACACTAGCTACCTCCTACACCCACACTAGCTACCTTCTACACCCACACTAGCTACCTTCTACACCCACACTAGCTACCTTCTACACCCACACTAGCTACCTTCTACACCCACACTAGCTACCTTCTACACCCACACTAGCTACCTCCTACACCCACACTACCTACTACACCCACACTAGCTACCTTCTACACCCACACTAGCTACCTCCTACACCCACACTACCTACTACACCCACACTAGCTACCTACTACACCCACACTAGCTACCTTCTACACCCACACTAGCTACCTACTACACCCACACTAGCTACCTACTACACCCACACTAGCTACCTCCTACACCCACACTAACTACCTTCTACACCCACACTAGCTACCTTCTACACCCACACTAGCTACCTTCTACACCCACACTAGCTACCTTCTACACCGACACTAGCTACCTCCTACACCCACACTAACTACCTTCTACACCCACACTAGCTACCTCCTACACCCACACTAGCTACCTCCTACACCCACACTAACTACCTTCTACACCCACACTAGCTACCTTCTACACCCACACTAGCTACCTCCTACACCCACACTAACTACCTTCTACACCCACACTAGCTACCTCCTACACCCACACTAGCTACCTTCTACACCCACACTAGCTACCTCCTACACCCACACTAGCTACCTACTACACCCACACTACCTACTACACCCACACTAGTTACCTTCTACACCCACACTAGCTACCTCCTACACCCACACTAGCTACCTACTACACCCACACTAGTTACCTACTACACCCACACTAGCTACCTCCTACACCCACACGAGCTACCTTCTACACCCACACTAGCTACCTTCTACACCCACACTAGCTACCTTCTACACCCACACTAGCTACCTTCTACACCCACACTAGCTACCTCCTACACCCACACTAACTACCTTCTACACCCACACTAGCTACCTCCTACACCCACACTAGCTACCTTCTACACCCACACTAGCTACCTCCTACACCCACACTACCTACTACACCCCACACTAGCTACCTTCTACACCCACACTAGCTACCTCCTACACCCACACTAGCTACCTACTACACCCACACTAGCTACCTACTACACCCACACTAGCTACCTCCTACACCCACACGAGCTACCTTCTACACCCACACTAGCTACCTTCTACACCCACACTAGCTACCTTCTACACCCACACTAACTACCTTCTACACCCACACTAGCTACCTACTACACCCACACTTTACACTGACAGGCACACTGCTGGAGTTGGGGGTTGGGGTCACATCTGTTGATTTCTATAAACTGGTCTGGAAACGAGAGTCCCATGCATAAGTAGGAGTCACTGAGTTTCACATTGTAGTGTTATGACAATGATTGGACACAAGAGGTCAGTTTCACCTGACGATATACTCTTTGTGAAATAATGAATCTCTCTCTCTCTCTCTCCCCTCTGTAGGCCTGAACCAGCAGCGTATCACCCAGAGTGCTCCAGGTAAGCAGGGGGGCCAACTGCCCTCCAGTCCCGAGAGCAGAGGAGTCATGGGGGGCAGCAACCAGATGAGGCTCCAGCAGCTGCAGATGGAGAAGGAGAGGTTGAGACTGAAACATCAGGAGCTGCTCCGCACCAGACCACAGGTCAGCAGCCTGTCCCTAACCAGTAGTATAGTACAGTGGTACAGGTCAGCAGCCTGTCCCTAACCAGTAGTATAGTACAGTGGTACAGGTCAGCAGCCTGTCCCTAACCAGTAGTATAGTACAGTGGTACAGGTCAGCAGCCTGTCCCTAACCAGTAGTATAGTACAGTGGTACAGGTCAGCAGCCTGTCCCTAACCAGTAGTATAGTACAGTGGTACAGGTCAGCAGCCTGTCCCTAACCAGTAGTATAGTACAGTGGTACAGGTCAGCAGCCTGTCCCTAACCAGTAGTATAGTATAGTGGTACAGGTCAGCAGCCTGTCCCTAACCAGTAGTATAGTACAGTGGTACAGGTCAGCAGCCTGTCCCTAACCAGTAGCATAGTACAGTGGTACAGGTCAGCAGCCTGTCCCTAACCAGTAGTATAGTACAGTGGTACAGGTCAGCAGCCTGTCCCTAACCAGTAGTATAGTATAGTGGTACAGGTCAGCAGCCTGTCCCTAACCAGTAGTATAGTACAGTGGTACAGGTCAGCAGCCTGTCCCTAACCAGTAGTATAGTACAGTGGTACAGGTCAGCAGCCTGTCCCTAACCAGTAGTATAGTATAGTGGTACAGGTCAGCAGCCTGTCCCTAACCGGTAGTATAGTACAGTGGTACAGGTCAGCGGCCTGTCCCTAACCGGTAGTATAGTATAGTGGTACAGGTCAGCAGCCTGTCCCTAACCAGTAGTATAGTATAGTGGTACAGGTCAGCAGCCTGTCCCTAACCAGTAGTATAGTACAGTGGTACAGGTCAGCAGCCTGTCCCTAACCAGTAATATAGTACAGTGGTACAGGTCAGCAGCCTGTCCCTAACCAGTAGTATAGTACAGTGGTACAGGTCAGCAGCCTGTCCCTAACCAGTAGTATAGTATAGTGTAACAGGTCAGCGGCCTGTCCCTAACCAGTAGTATAGTATAGTGGTACAGGTCAGCGGCCTGTCCCTAACCAGTAGTATAGTACAGTGGTACAGGTCAGCAGCCTGTCCCTAACCAGTAGTATAGTACAGTGGTACAGGTCAGCAGCCTGTCCCTAACCAGTAGTATAGTACAGTGGTACAGGTCAGCAGCCTGTCCCTAACCAGTAGTATAGTATAGTGGTACAGGTCAGCAGCCTGTCCCTAACCAGTAGTATAGTATAGTGGTAAAGGTCAGCAGCCTGTCCCTAACCAGTGGTATAGTACAGTGGTACAGGTCAGCAGCCTGTCCCTAACCAGTAGTATAGTATAGTGGTACAGGTCAGCAGCCTGTCCCTAACCAGTAGTATAGTATAGTGGTACAGGTCAGCAGCCTGTCCCTAATCAGTAGTATAGTATAGTGGTACAGGTCAGCAGCCTGTCCCTAATCAGTAGTATAGTATAGTGGTACAGGTCAGCAGCCTGTCCCTAACCAGTAGTATAGTATAGTGGTACAGGTCAGTAGCCTGTCCCTAATCAGTAGTATAGTATAGTGGTACAGGTCAGCAGCCTGTCCCTAACCAGTAGTATAGTATAGTGGTACAGGTCAGCAGCCTGTCCCTAACCAGTAGTATAGTATAGTGGTACAGGTCAGCAGCCTGTCCCTAACCAGTAGTATAGTATAGTGGTACAGGTCAGCAGCCTGTCCCTAACCAGTAGTATAGTACAGTGGTACAGGTCAGCAGCCTGTCCCTAACCAGTAGTATAGTATAGTGGTACAGGTCAGCAGCCTGTCCCTAACCAGTAGTATAGTACAGTGGTACAGGTCAGCAGCCTGTCCCTAACCAGTAGCATAGTACAGTGGTACAGGTCAGCAGCCTGTCCCTAACCAGTAGTATAGTACAGTGGTACAGGTCAGCAGCCTGTCCCTAACCAGTAGTATAGTATAGTGGTACAGGTCAGCAGCCTGTCCCTAACCAGTAGTATAGTACAGTGGTACAGGTCAGCAGCCTGTCCCTAACCAGTAGTATAGTACAGTGGTACAGGTCAGCAGCCTGTCCCTAACCAGTAGTATAGTATAGTGGTACAGGTCAGCAGCCTGTCCCTAACCGGTAGTATAGTACAGTGGTACAGGTCAGCGGCCTGTCCCTAACCGGTAGTATAGTATAGTGGTACAGGTCAGCAGCCTGTCCCTAACCAGTAGTATAGTATAGTGGTACAGGTCAGCAGCCTGTCCCTAACCAGTAGTATAGTATAGTGGTACAGGTCAGCAGCCTGTCCCTAACCAGTAATATAGTACAGTGGTACAGGTCAGCAGCCTGTCCCTAACCAGTAGTATAGTACAGTGGTACAGGTCAGCAGCCTGTCCCTAACCAGTAGTATAGTATAGTGTAACAGGTCAGCGGCCTGTCCCTAACCAGTAGTATAGTATAGTGGTACAGGTCAGCGGCCTGTCCCTAACCAGTAGTATAGTACAGTGGTACAGGTCAGCAGCCTGTCCCTAACCAGTAGTATAGTATAGTGGTACAGGTCAGCGGCCTGTCCCTAACCAGTAGTATAGTACAGTGGTACAGGTCAGCAGCCTGTCCCTAACCAGTAGTATAGTATAGTGGTACAGGTCAGCGGCCTGTCCCTAACCAGTAGTATAGTATAGTGGTACAGGTCAGCGGCCTGTCCCTAACCAGTAGTATAGTACAGTGGTACAGGTCAGCAGCCTGTCCCTAACCAGTAGTATAGTATAGTGGTACAGGTCAGCGGCCTGTCCCTAACCAGTAGTATAGTACAGTGGTACAGGTCAGCAGCCTGTCCCTAACCAGTAGTATAGTATAGTGGTACAGGTCAGCGGCCTGTCCCTAACCAGTAGTATAGTACAGTGGTACAGGTCAGCGGCCTGTCCCTAACCAGTAATATAGTACAGTGGTACAGGTCAGCGGCCTGTCCCTAACCAGTAGTGTAGTATAGTGGTATAGTGATGTGGTATAGTATAGTATAATATAGTATATTGGTATAGTATAGTGGTATAGTGGTGTGGTATAGTATAGTATAGTGATATAGTATAGTGGGATAGTGTGGTATAACATAGTATGGTGGCATAGTATAATATAGTATAGTGGTATATGGCTGTGGTATAGTATGATATAGTATAGTGGTATAGTATAGTGGTATAGTGGTATAGTGGTGTGGTATAGTATATTATAATATAGTATATTGGTATAGTATAGTGGTATAGTGGTGTGGTATAGTATAATATAGTATAGTGCTATAGTGGTATAATGTAGTATAACATAGTATGGTGGTATAGTATAATATAGTATAGTGGTATAGTGGTGTGGCATAGTATAATATAGTATAGTGCTATAGTGGTATAATGTAGTATAACATAGTATGGTGGTATAGTATAATAGAGTATAGTGGTATAGTATATCGGTGTAGTATAATATAGTATAGCGGTATAGTATTGTGGTATAGTGTAGTATAATATGATATAGTATACTGCAGTATGGTGGTATAGTGTAGTATACTATAGTATGGTGGTATAGTATACTGGTATAGTGTGCTATAATATAGTATGGTGGTATAGTATAATATAATATGGTGGTATAGTATAGTGGTGTAGTATAATATAGTATAGTGGTATAGTATTGTGGTATAGTGGTTTGGTATAGTATAATATGGTATAGTGTAGTACAATATGGTATAGTGGTATACTATGGTATAGTGGTATAGTATAATATAGTATAGTGGTATAGTTTGATGGTATAGTATAATATAGTATAGTGGTATAGTATAATATAGTATAGTATGGTAGTATAGTATGGTGGTATAGTATGGTGGTATAGTGGTGTGGTATAGTATAGTATAGTGGTATAATATGATGGTATATTATAATATAGTATAGTGGTATAGTATAATATAGTATAGTATGGTGGTATAGTGGTGTGGTATAGTATAATATAGTATAGTGGTATAGTATAATATAATATGGTGGTATAGTATAGTGGTGTAGTATAATATAGTATAGTGGTATAGTATTGTGGTATAGTGGTGTGGTATAGTATAATATGGTATAGTGTAGTACAATATGGTATAGTGGTATACTATGGTATAGTGGTATAGTATAATATAGTATAGTGGTATAGTATGATGGTATAGTATAATATAGTATAGTGGTATAGTATAATATAGTGTAGTGGTATAGTATAGTATGGTAGTATAGTATGGTGGTATAGTATGGTGGTATAGTGGTGTGGTATAGTATAGTATAGTGGTATAGTATGATGGTATAGTATAATATAGTATAGTGGTATAGTATAATATAGTGTAGTGGTATAGTATGGTGGTATAGTGGTGTGGTATAGTATAATATAGTATAGTGGTATAGTATAATATAGTGTAGTGGTATAGTGGTGTGGTATAGTATAGTATAGTGGTATAGTATAGTATGGTAGTATAGTATGGTGGTATAGTATGATATAGTATAGTGGTATAGTATAATATAGTATAGTGGTATAGTATGGTGGTATAGTATAATATAGTATAGTGGTATAGTATAGTATGGTAGTATAGTATGGTGGTATAGTATAATATAGTATAGTGGTATAGTATAATATAGTGTAGTGGTATAGTATGATGGTATAGTATAATATAGTATAGTGGTATAGTATAATATAGTGTAGTGGTATAGTATGGTGGTATAGTGGTGTGGTATAGTATAATATAGTATAGTGGTATAGTATAATATAGTGTAGTGGTATAGTGGTGTGGTATAGTATAGTATAGTGGTATAGTATAGTATGGTAGTATAGTATGGTGGTATAGTATGATATAGTATAGTGGTATAGTATAATATAGTATAGTGGTATAGTATGGTGGTATAGTATAATATAGTATAGTGGTATAGTATAGTATGGTAGTATAGTATGGTGGTATAGTATAATATAGTATAGTGGTATAGTATAATATAGTATAGTGGTATAGTTTGATGGTATAGTATAATATAGTATAGTGGTATAGTATAATATAGTATAGTATGGTAGTATAGTATGGTGGTATAGTATGGTGGTATAGTGGTGTGGTATAGTATATTATAGTGGTATAATATGATGGTATAGTATAATATAGTATAGTGGTATAGTATAATATAGTATAGTGGTATAGTATGGTGGTATAGTGGTGTGGTATAGTATAATATAGTATAGTGGTATAGTATAATATAATATGGTGGTATAGTATAGTGGTGTAGTATAATATAGTATAGTGGTATAGTATTGTGGTATAGTGGTGTGGTATAGTATAATATGGTATAGTGTAGTACAATATGGTATAGTGGTATACTATGGTATAGTGGTATAGTATAATATAGTATAGTGGTATAGTATGATGGTATAGTATAATATAGTATAGTGGTATAGTATAATATAGTGTAGTGGTATAGTATAGTATGGTAGTATAGTATGGTGGTATAGTGGTGTGGTATAGTATAGTGGTATAGTATGATGGTATAGTATAATATAGTATAGTGGTATAGTATAATATAGTGTAGTGGTATAGTATGGTGGTATAGTGGTGTGGTATAGTATAATATAGTATAGTGGTATAGTATAATATAGTGTAGTGGTATAGTGGTGTGGTATAGTATAGTATAGTGGTATAGTATAGTATGGTAGTATAGTATGGTGGTATAGTATGATATAGTATAGTGGTATAGTATAATATAGTATAGTGGTATAGTATGGTGGTATAGTATAATATAGTATAGTGGTATAGTATAGTATGGTAGTATAGTATGGTGGTATAGTATAATATAGTATAGTGGTATAGTATAATATAGTGTAGTGGTATAGTATGATGGTATAGTATAATATAGTATAGTGGTATAGTATAATATAGTGTAGTGGTATAGTATGGTGGTATAGTGGTGTGGTATAGTATAATATAGTATAGTGGTATAGTATAATATAGTGTAGTGGTATAGTGGTGTGGTATAGTATAGTATAGTGGTATAGTATAGTATGGTAGTATAGTATGGTGGTATAGTATGATATAGTATAGTGGTATAGTATAATATAGTATAGTGGTATAGTATAATATAGTATAGTGGTATAGTATAGTATGGTAGTATAGTATGGTGGTATAGTATAATATAGTATAGTGGTATAGTATAATATAGTGTAGTGGTATAGTATGATGGTATAGTATAATATAGTATAGTGGTATAGTATAATATAGTATAGTGGTATAGTATGGTGGTATAGTGGTGTGGTATATAGTATAGTATAGTAGTATAGTATAGTATGGTAGTATAGTATGGTGGTATAGTATAATATAGTATAGTGGTATAGTATGGTGGTATATTGGTGTGGTATAGTATAATATAGTATAGTGGTATAGTATAATATAGTGGTATAGCATAGTACACTTAAAAATAAAGGTGCAGTCACTGACATTCAGAGTGACTGCCAAGGTTAGGAAGATTAAGATATGAGACTATAACTTAAACATCTCATTAAATATTTCATTAACAGGTTCAATAAGTCCAAATAATAGATTGGAATTGTTTAGAAACATGTTATTTATATTTGAGTTGCATCAGATCAATCAATGTACATGCAAAAACATATTGACTATTCCAACTGTTCAACAAGTCTATCTGCAATAGAGCATGCTGGGAAATATGATAATGATTGGCGTGGCTTTGGTTCATCTCTGGTTATTAACACCAACGATGGGGTTATTTTACACCAATTAGTGTTAATTTAACTCTTTACAGCAGGTATCAAACTCATTCATAATTTTTTTTGCACTATTGGTTAGAGCCTGTAAGTAAGCATTTCACTGTAAGCATTTCACTGCATCTACACCTGTTGTATTCAGCGCAGGTGACAAATAAACTTTGATTTGATTTGATTCCTCGGAGGGCAGAGTGTCGCTCCTCCCTTGTTCTTCATTGATGAATTAAGGTCACTAATCAGTAAGGACCTCCCCTCACCTGGTTGTCTAGGTCTCAGTAAGGACCTCTCCTCACCTGGTTGTCTAGGTCTCAGTAAGGACCTCCCCTCACCTGGTTGTCTAGGTCTCAGTAAGGACCTCCCCTCACCTGGTTGTCTAGGTCTCAGTAAGGACCTCTCCTCACCTGGTTGTCTAGGTTTCAGTAAGGAACTCCCCTCACCTGGTTGTCTAGGTCTCAGTAAGGATCTCTCCTCACCAGGTTGTCTAGGTCTCAGTAAGGACCTCCCCTCACCTGGTTGTCTAGGTCTCAGTAAGGACCTCCCCTCACCTGGTTGTCTAGGTCTCAGTAAGGACCTCCCCTCACCTGGTTGTCTAGGTCTCAGTAAGGACCTCCCCTCACCTGGTTGTCTAGGTCTCAGTAAGGAACTCATCTCCCCTGGTTGTCTAGGTCTCAGTAAGGAACTCCCCTCACCTGGTTGTCTAGGTCTCAGTAAGGAACTCCCCTCACCTGGTTGTCTAGGTCTCAGTAAGGAACTCCCCTCACCTGGTTGTCTAGGTCTCAGTAAGGAACTCCCCTCACCTGTTTGTCTAGGTCTCAGTAAGGAACTCATCTCCCCTGGTTGTCTAGGTCTCAGTAAGGAACTCCCCTCACCTGGTTGTCTAGGTCTCAGTAAGGAACTCCCCTCACCTGGTTGTCTAGGTCTCAGTAAGGAACTCCCCTCACCTGGTTGTCTAGGTCTCAGTAAGGAACTCCCCTCACCTGGTTGTCTAGGTCTCAGTAAGGAACTCCCCTCACCTGGTTGTCTAGGTCTCAGTAAGGAACTCCCCTCACCTGGTTGTCTAGGTCTCAGTAAGGAACTCCCCTCACCTGGTTGTCTAGGTCTTAGTAAGGAACTCCCCTCACCTGGTTGTCTAGGTCTCAGTAAGGAACTCTCCTCACCTGGTTGTCTAGGTCTCAGTAAGGACCTCTCCTCACCTGGTTGTCTAGGTCTCAGTAAGGAACTCCCCTCACCTGGTTGTCTAGGTCTCAGTAAGGAACTCCCCTCACCTGGTTGTCCAGGTCTCAGTAAGGAACTCCCCTCACCTGGTTGTCTAGGTCTCAGTAAGGAACTCCCCTCATCTGGTTGTCTAGGTCTGAATAAGGAACTCCCCTCACCTGGTTGTCTAGGTCTCAGTAAGGAACTCCCCTCATCTGGTTGTCTAGGTCTCAGTAAGGAAGATATCCTACTCAGCTTTCAGTTGCCTTGCTAGTGCAGAGCTAGTGCAGGGGTAGTGCTGGGGTAGTGCAGAGCTAGTGCAGGGCTAGTGCAGAGGTAGTGCAGGGGTAGTGCAGGGCTAGTGCAGGGGTAGTGCAGAGCTAGTGCAGGGCTAGTGCAGAGGTAGTGCAGGGCTAGTGCAGGGCTAGTGCAGGGGTAGTGCAGGGCTAGTGCAGAGGTAGTGCAGGGCTAGTGCAGGGCTAGTGCAGGGCTAGTGCAGGGGTAGTGCAGAGGTAGTGCAGGGCTAGTGCAGGGGTAGTGCAGGGGTAGTGCAGGGGTAGTGCAGAGCTAGTGCAGGGCTAGTGCAGAGGTAGTGCAGGGCTAGTGCAGGGCTAGTGCAGGGGTAGTGCAGGGGAAGTGCAGAGGTAGTGCAGGGCTAGTGCAGAGGTAGTGCAGGGCTAGTGCAGGGGTAGTGCAGGGCTAGTGCAGGGGTAGTGCAGGGGTAGTGCAGAGCTAGTGCAGAGCTAGTGCAGGGGTAGTGCAGGGGTAGTGCAGGGCTAGTGCAGGGCTAGTGCAGAGGTAGTGCAGGGGTAGTGCAGGGCTAGTGCAGAGGTAGTGCAGGGCTAGTGCAGGGCTAGTGCAGGGCTAGTGCAGGGCTAGTGCAGGGGTAGTGCAGAGGTAGTGCAGGGCTAGTGCAGGGCTAGTGCAGGGGTAGTTTAGAGGTAGTAAGGAGCTAGTGCAGGGGTAGTGCAGAGCTAGTGCAGGGCTAGTGCAGGGCTAGTGCAGAGGTAGTAAGGAGGTAGTGCAGGGCTAGTGCAGGGCTAGTGCAGAGCTAGTGCAGGGCTAGTGCAGAGGTAGTGCAGGGCTAGTGCAGGGCTAGTGCAGGGCTAGTGCAGAGGTAGTGCAGGGCTAGTGCAGAGGTAGTGCAGGGGTAGTGCAGTGCTAGTGCAGGGCTAGTGCAGGGCTAGTGCAGAGGTAGTGCAGGGCTAGTGCAGAGCTAGTGCAGGGGTAGTGCAGGGCTAGTGCAGAGCTAGTGCAGAGCTAGTACAGAGGTAGTGCAGAGGTAGTGCAGGACTAGTGCAGGGCTAGTGCAAAGCTAGTGCAGAGCTAGTGCAGGGCTAGTGCAGAGGTAGTGCAGAGGTAGTAAGGAGCTAGTGCAGAGCTAGTAAGGAGCTAGTGCAGGGCTAGTAAGGAGCTAGTGCAGGGCTAGTGCAGGGGTAGTGCAGGGGTAGTGCAGAGCTAGTGCAGGGCTAGTGCAAAGCTAGTGCAGAGGTAGTAAGGAGCTAGTGCAGGGGTAGTGCAGGGCTAGTAAGGAGCTAGTGCAGGGCTAGTGCAGGGCTAGTAAGGAGCTAGTAAGGAGGTAGTGCAGGTTTAGTAAGGAGCTAGTAAGGAGCTAGTGCAGGGCTAGGAAGGAGCTAGTGCAGGGCTAGTAAGGGGCTAGTGCAGGGCTAGTCAGGAGCTAGTAAGGAGCTAGCAAGGAGCTATTGCAGGGCTAGTCAGGAGCTAGTACAGGGCTAGTAAGGAGCTAGTGCAGGGCTAGTCAGGAGCTAGTACAGGGCTAGTAAGGAGCTAGTAAGGAGGTAGTAAGGAGCTAGTAAGGAGCTAGTAAGGAGCTAGTGCATGGCTAGTAAGGAGCTAGTAAGGAGCAAGTGCAGGGCTAGTCAGGAGCTAGTACAGGGCTAGTCAGGAGGTAGTAAGGAGCTAGTGCAGGGCTAGTCAGGAGCTAGTAAGGAGCTAGTAAGGAGCTATTAAGGAGGTAGTAAGGAGGTAGTAAGGAGCTAGTGCATGGCTAGTAAGGAGCTAGTGCAGGGCTAGTCAGGAGGTAGTAAGGAGCTAGTGCAGGGCTAGTCAGGAGCTAGTAAGGAGCTAGTAAGGAGCTATTAAGGAGGTAGTAAGGAGGTAGTAAGGAGCTAGTGCATGGCTAGTAAGGAGCTAGTGCAGGGCTAGTAAGGAGCTAGTAAGGAGGTAGAAAGGAGCTAGTGCATGGCTAGTAAGGAGCTAGTAAGAAGCTAGTAAGGAGCTAGTAAGGAGCTAGTAAGGAGCTAGTGCAGGGCTAGTGCAGAGCTAGTAAGGAGCTAGTGCAGGGCTAGTCAGGTGCTAGTAAGGAGCTAGTAAGGAGCTAGTAAGGAGCTAGTAAGGAGCTAGTGCAGGGCTATAAAGGCGCTAGTAAGGAGCTAGTAAGGAGGTAGTGCAGAGCTAGTAAGGAGCTAGTGCATGGCTAGTCAGGATCTAGTAAGGAGCTAGTAAGGAGCTAGTAAGGCGCTAGTGCAGGGCTAGTAAGGAGCTAGTAAGGAGCTAGTAAGGAGGTAGTGCAGAGCTAGTAAGGAGCTAGTGCATGGCTAGTAAGGAGCTAGTAAGGAGCTAGTGCAGGGCTAGTAAGGAGCTAGTGCAGGGCTAGTGCAGGGGTAGTGCAGGGGTATTGCAGAGCTAGTGCAGAGGTAGTAAGGAGCTAGTGCAGGGCTAGTGCAGGGCTAGTAAGGAGGTAGTGCAGGTTTAGTAAGGAGCTAGTAAGGAGCTAGTGCAGGGCTAGGAAGGAGCTAGTAAGGGGCTAGTAAGGGGCTAGTGCAGGGCTAGTCAGGAGCTAGTAAGGAGCTAGTAAGGAGCTAGCAAGGAGCTATTGCAGGGCTAGTCAGGAGCTAGTACAGGACTAGTAAGGAGCTAGTGCAGGGCTAGTCAGGAGCTAGTACAGGGCTAGTAAGGAGCTAGTAAGGAGGTAGTAAGGAGGTAGTAAGGAGCTAGTAAGGAGCTAGTGCAGGGCTAGTAAGGAGCTAGTAAGGAGCTAGTAAGGAGCTAGTAAGGAGCTAGTAAGGAGCTAGTGCAGGGCTAGTCAGGAGCTAGTACAGGGCTAGTAAGGAGGTAGTAAGGAACTAGTAAGGAGCTAGTGCATGGCTAGTAAGGAGCTAGTGCAGGGCTAGTAAGGAGCTAGTAAGGAGCTAGTAAGGAGCTAGTGCATGGCTAGTAAGGAGCTAGTAAGGAGCTAGTAAGGAGCTAGTGCATGGCTAGTAAGGAGCTAGTGCAGGGCTAGTGCAGGGCTAGTCAGGAGGTAGTAAGGAGCTAGTGCAGGGCTAGTCAGGAGCTAGTAAGGAGCTAGTAAGGAGCTATTAAGGAGGTAGTAAGGAGGTAGTAAGGAGCTAGTGCATGGCTAGTAAGGAGCTAGTGCAGGGCTAGTAAGGAGCTAGTAAGGAGGTAGAAAGGAGCTAGTGCATGGCTAGTAAGGAGCTAGTAAGGAGCTAGTAAGGAGCTAGTAAGAAGCTAGTAAGAAGCTAGTAAGGAGCTAGTGCAGGGCTAGTAAGGAGCTAGTGCAGGGCTAGTAAGGAGCTAGTAAGGAGCTAGTAAGGAGCTAGTAAGGAGGTAGTAAGGAGCTAGTAAGGAGCTAGTGCAGGGCTATAAAGGAGCTAGTAAGGAGCTAGTAAGGAGGTAGTGCAGAGCTAGTAAGGAGCTAGTGCATGGCTAGTCAGGATCTAGTAAGGAGCTAGTAAGGAGCTAGTAAGGCGCTAGTGCAGGGCTAGTAAGGAGCTAGTAAGGAGCTAGTAAGGAGGTAGTGCAGAGCTAGTAAGGAGCTAGTGCATGGCTAGTAAGGAGCTAGTAAGGAGCTACTAAGGAGCTAGTGCAGGGCTAGTAAGGAGCTAGTAAGGAGCTAGTGCAGGGCTAGTAAGGAGCTAGTAAGGAGCTAGTGCAGGGCTAGTAAGGAGCTAGTGCAGGGCTAGTAAGGAGCTAGTCAGGAGCCATTGCAGGGCTAGTAAGGAGCCAGTACAGAGCTAGTAAATAGCAAAGTAGTGCATTATATAGGGAATAGGCTGCTATTTGGGATTTACTTCTCCTCAATAGGGCTCCTTCTCTCCAACTGTCTCTCTCTCTCTCTCTCTCTCTCTCTCTCTCTCTCTCTCTCTCTCTCTCTCTCTCTCTCTCTCTCTCTCTCTCTCTCTCTCTCTCCCTATCTCTCTCTCTCTCTCCCACTGTCTCTGCCTCTCTCCCCCACTCTCTCTCTCTCTCTCTCTCTCTCTCTCTCTCTCTCTCTCTCTCTCTCTCTCTCTCTCTCTCTCTCTCTCCCTATCTCTCTATCTCTCTCTCCCACTGTCTCTGCCTCTCTCCCACTGTCTCTCTCTCTCTCTCTCTGCCTCTCTCTCTCCCACTCTCTCTCTCTCTCTCTCTCTCTCTCTCTCTCTCTCTCTCTCCTACTTTAGTGGAAGGTTCAGGTGATGGTGTGATGGTGTCTGTCTGTTTAATCCTAGATTTAACTTTGTATACAGTGGATAGAAAACAAAAGAACTTGGTGGCACACACACACACACACACACACACACACACACACACACACACACACACACACACACACACACACACACACACACACACACACAGACTGAGACTTTGGCATACAAGGACTTAGTTATTTTAACCCTAACACATATTGGTGTGTTCAGCTGGAAGCTAGGCTGAGGAGTATTCTGAGCTGTTGTAGCAGCATTAAAGTGATACTGACACATTTATACATATCAGTCCAAAAAATATACAGTTACAGCCTACTATGTGTGATAGACTAGTGTCCTGTCCAGGGGGTGTACTGTACATCAAGCTGTCTCACTACAGGAGACGGGCTCCTGCCCTATGGGCCGTTCTGGGTCACTCTACAGAAACAGGAGACGGGCTCCTGCCCTATAGGCCGTTCTGGTTCACTCTACAGAAACAGGAGACGGGCTCCTGCCCTCTGGGCCGTTCTGGCTTGGACAAGGCTTCTTACTTGTTTCCTTGACTTCCACTAACACGTGCTGTGTATGCTGTGTGTCCATAGGAGCTGGCTTTGAGGACCCAACTACCAGTCAGTATGGAGCAGGACGGGGGGACTCCCAACCCCGTGTCGTCCCCTGGGATGGGTCAGGATGCCAGAACCATGGCAACCAACAGCTCCGACCCATTCCTCAACAGGTACGCCTCATCAGTTGTTATGACAGCTTATAGCAACAGGTCTTAAACATGTATCGTAATGAGTTATACGGTATGTGTTGTATCTTTTCCTCAACAGGTGTGTCCATCTGTTTATCTGAGGGCCCGTTTCCCAGACACAGATTTAGCCTGACCCACTAGAAACACCACTGTGTCCATCTGTTTATCTGAGGGCCCGTTTCCCAGACACAGATTTAGCCTGACACACTAGAAACACCACTGTGTCCATCTGTTTATCTGAGGGCCCGTTTCCCAGACACAGATTTAGCCTGACCCACTAGAAACACCACTGTGTCCATCTGTTTATCTGAGGGCCCGTTTCCCAGACACAGATTTAGCCTGACCCACTAGAAACACCACTGTGTCCATCTGTTTATCTGAGGGCCCGTTTCCCAGACACAGATTTAGCCTGACCCACTAGAAACACCACTGTGTCCATCTGTTTATCTGAGGGCCCGTTTCCCA
Organism: Salvelinus alpinus; assembly: GCF_045679555.1. Taxonomy (NCBI): domain Eukaryota; kingdom Metazoa; phylum Chordata; class Actinopteri; order Salmoniformes; family Salmonidae; genus Salvelinus; species Salvelinus alpinus. Next base: position 40,846,439 of record NC_092106.1, on the reverse strand, counting down.
GACACAGATTTAGCCTGACCCACTAGAAACACCACTGTGTCCATCTGTTTATCTGAGGGCCCGTTTCCCAGACACAGATTTAGCCTGACCCACTAGAAACACCTTCGTCTTAAGCTCCATCTGTGTCCGGAAAAACACAGCTCAGAATGTTGTAGATATTCTTAACCCGGAAAAACACAGCTCAGAATGTTGTAGATATTCTTAACCCGGAAAAACACAGCTCAGAATGTTGTAGATATTCTTAACCCGGAAAAACACAGCTCAGAATGTTGTAGATATTCTTAACCCGGAAAAACACAGCTCAGAATGTTGTAGATATTCTTAACCCGGAAAAACACAGCTCCAGAAAATAACATTAGTCATGATCTGTGTCATTGTGTTATTAGTAAGTTGCAGTGGATGACATCATCCCTGTTTGAAGTTTAGAGCGTCATTACTGTAACCTAATGTGACCTGAGCAGGTAGGAAAAACTCTGGGTTTCTGGAGTCTCTGCCTTTCTTACACACACACACACACACACACACACACACACACACACACACACACACACACACACACACACACACACACACACACACACAGTCTTGTACAGCTAACCTTGTGGGGACATACAATTCAGTCCCATTCAAAATCCTATTTTCCCTAACCCCTAACCCTAAACCTAACCCTAATCCTAACCCGTACCCCTACCCTAACCCTAACCCTAACCTTAACCCTAACCCTAACCCAAAAACCTAAACTTTATCCTAACCCTAAACCTAACCCTAGCTCCTAACCCTAACCCTACAACTAACCCTAGCTCCTAACCTTAATATTTAACTTAATTCTAACCCTAACACTAATTCTAACCTTAACCCTAAACCCCCTAGAAATAGCATTTGACATTGTGGGGACTAACAAAATGTCCCCAGTTGGTCAATTTTTACTTTGTTTACTTGTCTTGTAGGGACTTCTGGTCCCCACAAGAATAGTTAAACACGTCCACACACAGTGACTAGTTTGTGTGTGTGTGTGTGTGTGTGTGTGTGTGTGTGTGTGTGTGTGTGTGTGTGTGTGTGTGTGTGTGTGTGTGTGTGTGTGTGTGTGTGTGTGTGTGTGTGTGTGTGTGTGTGTGTGTGTGTGTGTGTGTGTGTGTGCCTAGTGCTGTGGTGGGGGGAGTTTGAGCCCCCGTGTGAGCTACCTGAGAGGCAGTTCTCTGAACTTAACCCCGTTCACATGGAAGTGACTCATTCAGACCAGGGGGGCTGTGCTGAGAGAGTGAGTCTGCACAATACCGACATCTGGTGGGCATGATCGGTACTGCAGGACAGGGAGTTTCACAGAGTTTCTAAACCCCATTAACTCAACATGGTGAGACTCGTTGGGCATCAGATTAGCCCAATGGCATGATAATGACATTTCTACGTAATCGTGGATTTCTATTGGAGAAGAAGTTCCTACATATCTTTACACTACATATTAATTATATTATATTACACACGCGCATTGATTTTCCCGTGCAGCTGAACATTTTGTCAAATCCATTTATATAAAAAAAAAAAAAATTGAATTAAACAATTGCAGATTGTAGTGGTTTTAAACTGTATCTGAATGGTTAAGGAGTTTCTCATATATTCAGCCACTTATTGTTAAACACTTTTAGCATTATGTCCGAGCTGGATGCATTGTCAATGAGTGTACACGTTTATAGTACGACTGTGCATTGCTCAGACACTTACTGAAGACATTTATGGGAAGTGGTATGACCTATAGAATGGAAACTGGTACATAGACCTATAGAATGGAAACTGGTACATAGACCTATAGGAATGGAAACTGGTACATAGACCTATAGAATGGAAACTGGTACATAGACCTATAGAATGGAAACTGGTACATAGACCTATAGGATGGAAACTGGTACATAGACCTATAGGAATGGAAACTGGTACATAGACCTATAGGATGGAAACTGGTACATAGACCTATAGGATGGAAACTGGTACATAGACCTATAGAATGGAAACTGGTACATAGACCTATAGAATGGAAACTGGTACATAGACCTATAGAATGGAAACTGGTAGATAGACCTATAAGATGGAAACTGGTACATAGACCTATAGGATGGAAACTGGTACATAGACCTATAGGAATGGAAACTGGTACATAGACCTATAGAATGGAAACTGGTACATAGACCTATAGAATGGAAACTGGTAGATAGACCTATAGGATGGAAACTGGTACATAGACCTATAGGATGGAAACTGGTACATAGACCTATAGGAATGGAAACTGGTACATAGACCTATAGGAATGGAAACTGGTACATAGACCTATAGGAATGAAACTGGTACATAGACCTATAGGATGGAAACTGGTACATAGACCTATAAGATGGAAACTGGTACATAGACCTATAGGAATGGAAACTGGTAGATAGACCTATAGGAATGGAAACGGGTACATAGACCTATAGAATGGAAACTGGTACATAGACCTATAGGAATGGAAACTGGTACATAGACCTATAGGAATGGAAACTGGTACATAGACCTATAGGAATGGAAACTGGTACATAGACCTATAGGAATGGAAACTGGTACATAGACCTATAGGAATGGAAACGGGTACATAGACCTATAGGATGGAAACTGGTACATAGACCTATAGGATGGAAACTGGTACATAGACCTATAGGATGGAAACTGGTACATAGACCTATAGGAATGGAAACTGGTACATAGACCTATAGGATGGAAACTGGTACATAGACCTATAGGAATGGAAACTGGTACATAGACCTATAGGAATGGAAACTGGTACATAGACCTATAGGAATGGAAACTGGTACATAGACCTATAGGAATGAAACTGGTACATAGACCTATAGGATGGAAACTGGTACATAGACCTATAGGATGGAAACTGGTACATAGACCTATAGGATGGAAACTGGTACATAGACCTATAGGATGGAAACTGGTACATAGACCTATAGGAATGAAACTGGTACATAGACCTATAGGATGGAAACTGGTACATAGACCTATAGGATGGAAACTGGTACATAGACCTATAGGATGGAAACTGGTACATAGACCTATAGGAATGAAACTGGTACATAGACCTATAGGATGGAAACTGGTACATAGACCTATAGAATGGAAACTGGTACATAGACCTATAGGAATGGAAACTGGTACATAGACCTATAGGATGGAAACTGGTACATAGACCTATAGGATGGAAACTGGTAGATAGACCTATAGGATGGAAACTGGTACATAGACCTATAGGATGGAAACTGGTAGATAGACCTATAGGATGGAAACTGGTAGATAGACCTATAGGATGGAAACTGGTACATAGACCTATAGGATGGAAACTGGTACATAGACCTATAGGATGGAAACTGGTAGATAGACCTATAGGAATGAAACTGGTACATAGACCTATAGGATGGAAACTGGTACATTATAGGATGGAAACTGGTACATAGACCTATAGGATGGAAACTGGTACATAGACCTATAGGATGGAAACTGGTACATAGACCTATAGGATGGAAACTGGTACATAGACCTATAGGATGGAAACTGGTACATAAACCTATAGGATGGAAACTGGTACATAGACCTATAGGATGGAAACTGGTACATAGACCTATAGGATGGAAACTGGTACATAAACCTATAGGATGGAAACTGGTACATAGACCTATAGGATGGAAACTGGGTCATAGACCTATAGGATGGAAACTGGTACATAGACCTATAGGATGGAAACTGGTACATAGACCTATAGGATGGAAACTGGTACATAGACCTATAGGATGGAAACTGGTAGATAGACCTATAGGAATGGAAACTGGTACATAGACCTATAGGATGGAAACTGGGTCATAGACCTATAGGATGGAAACTGGTACATAGACCTATAGGATGGAAACTGGTACATAGACCTATAGGAATGGAAACTGGTACATAGACCTATAGGATGGAAACTGGTACATAGACCTATAGGATGGAAACTGGTAGATAGACCTATAGGATGGAATCTGGTACATAGACCTATAGGATGGAAACTGGTACATAGACCTATAGGATGGAAACTGGTAGATAGACCTATAGGAATGAAACTGGTACATAGACCTATAGGATAGAAACTGGTACATAGACCTATAGGAATGGAAACTGGTACATAGACCTATAGGATGGAAACTGGGTCATAGACCTATAGGATGGAAACTGGTACATAGACCTATAGGATGGAAACTGGTACATAGACCTATAGGAATGGAAACTGGTACATAGACCTATAGGATGGAAACTGGTACATAGACCTATAGGAATGAAACTGGTACATAGACCTATAGGAATGGAAACTGGTACATAGACCTATAGGATGGAAACTGGTACATAGACCTATAGGAATGAAACTGGTACATAGACCTATAGGATGGAAACTGGTACATAGACCTATAGGAATGAAACTGGTACATAGACCTATAGGATGGAAACTGGTACATAGACCTATAGAATGGAAACTGGTACATAGACCTATAGGAATGGAAACTGGTACATAGACCTATAGGATGGAAACTGGTACATAGACCTATAGGATGGAAACTGGTACATAGACCTATAGGATGGAAACTGGTACATAGACCTATAGAATGGAAACTGGTACATAGACCTATAGGAATGAAACTGGTACATAGACCTATAGGAATGAAACTGGTACATAGACCTATAGAATGGAAACTGGTACATAGACCTATAGGATGGAAACTGGTAGATAGACCTATAGGAATGAAACTGGTACATAGACCTATAGGATGGAAACTGGTACATAGACCTATAGGAATGGAAACTGGTACATAGACCTATAGGATGGAAACTGGGTCATAGACCTATAGGATGGAAACTGGTACATAGACCTATAGGATGGAAACTGGTACATAGACCTATAGGATGGAAACTGGTACATAGACCTATAGGATGGAAACTGGTACATAGACCTATAGGATGGAAACTGGTACATAGACCTATAGGATGGAAACTGGGTCATAGACCTATAGGATGGAAACTGGTACATAGACCTATAGGATGGAAACTGGTACATAGACCTATAGGATGGAAACTGGTACATAGACCTATAGGATGGAAACTGGGTCATAGACCTATAGGATGGAAACTGGTACATAGACCTATAGGATGGAAACTGGTACATAGACCTATAGGAATGGAAACTGGTACATAGACCTATAGGATGGAAACTGGTACATAGACCTATAGGATGGAAACTGGTACATAGACCTATAGGATGGAAACTGGTAGATAGACCTATAGGAATGAAACTGGTACATAGACCTATAGGATGGAAACTGGTACATAGACCTGTAGGATGGAAACTGGTACATAGACCTATAGGATGGAAACTGGTAGATAGACCTATAGGAATGAAACTGGTACATAGACCTATAGGATGGAAACTGGTACATAGACCTATAGGAATGGAAACTGGTACCTAGACCTATAGGATGGAAACTGGTACATAGACCTATAGGATGGAAACTGGTACATAGACCTATAGAATGGAAACTGGTACATATACCTATAGGAATGGAAACTGGTAGATAGACCTATAGGAATGGAAACTGGTACATAGACCTATAGGAATGAAACTGGTACATAGACCTATAGGAATGAAACTGGTACATAGACCTATAGGATGGAAACTGGTACATAGACCTACAGGATGGAAACTGGTACATAGACCTATAGGATGGAAACTGGTGCATAGACCTATAGGAATGGAAACTGGTACATAGACCTATAGGATGGAAACTGGTACATAGACCTATAGGATGGAAACTGGTACATAGACCTATAGGAATGCAAACTGGTACATAGACCTATAGGAATGGAAACTGGTACATAGACCTATAGGAATGGAAACTGGTACATAGACCTATAGGAATGAAACTGGTACATAGACCTATAGGATGGAAACTGGTACATAGACCTATAGAATGGAAACTGGTACATAGACCTATAGGAATGGAAACTGGTACATAGACCTATAGGATGGAAACTGGTACATAGACCTATAGGAATGGAAACTGGTACATAGACCTATAGGATTGGAAACTGGTACATAGACCTATAGGAATGGAAACTGGTACATAGACCTATAGGATGGAAACTGGTACATAGACCTATAGGAATGAAACTGGTACATAGACCTATAGGATGGAAACTGGTACATAGACCTATAGGATGGAAACTGGTACATAGACCTATAGGATGGAAACTGGTACATAGACCTATAGGATGGAAACTGGTACATAGACCTATAGGAATGAAACTGGTACATAGACCTATAGGATGGAAACTGGTACATAGACCTATAGGATGGAAACTGGTACATAGACCTATAGGATGGAAACTGGTACATAGACCTATAGGAATGAAACTGGTACATAGACCTATAGGATGGAAACTGGTACATAGACCTATAGAATGGAAACTGGTACATAGACCTATAGGAATGGAAACTGGTACATAGACCTATAGGATGGAAACTGGTACATAGACCTATAGGATGGAAACTGGTAGATAGACCTATAGGATGGAAACTGGTACATAGACCTATAGGATGGAAACTGGTAGATAGACCTATAGGATAGAAACTGGTAGATAGACCTATAGGATGGAAACTGGTACATAGACCTATAGGATGGAAACTGGTACATAGACCTATAGGATGGAAACTGGTAGATAGACCTATAGGAATGAAACTGGTACATAGACCTATAGGATGGAAACTGGTACATTATAGGATGGAAACTGGTACATAGACCTATAGGATGGAAACTGGTACATAGACCTATAGGATGGAAACTGGTACATAGACCTATAGGATGGAAACTGGTACATAGACCTATAGGATGGAAACTGGTACATAAACCTATAGGATGGAAACTGGTACATAGACCTATAGGATGGAAACTGGTACATAGACCTATAGGATGGAAACTGGTACATAAACCTATAGGATGGAAACTGGTACATAGACCTATAGGATGGAAACTGGGTCATAGACCTATAGGATGGAAACTGGTACATAGACCTATAGGATGGAAACTGGTACATAGACCTATAGGATGGAAACTGGTACATAGACCTATAGGATGGAAACTGGGTCATAGACCTATAGGATGGAAACTGGTACATAGACCTATAGGATGGAAACTGGTACATAGACCTATAGGAATGGAAACTGGTACATAGACCTATAGGATGGAAACTGGTACATAGACCTATAGGATGGAAACTGGTACATAGACCTATAGGATGGAAACTGGTAGATAGACCTATAGGAATGAAACTGGTACATAGACCTATATGATGGAAACTGGTACATAGACCTATAGGATGGAAACTGGTACATAGACCTATAGGATGGAAACTGGTAGATAGACCTATAGGAATGGAAACTGGTACATAGACCTATAGAATGGAAACTGGTACATAGACCTATAGAATGGAAACTGGTACATAGACCTATAGGATGGAAACTGGTACATAGACCTATAGGAATGAAACTGGTACATAGACCTATAGGATGGAAACTGGTACATAGACCTATAGAATGGAAACTGGTACATAGACCTATAGGAATGGAAACTGGTACATAGACCTATAGGAATGGAAACTGGTACATAGACCTATAGGATGGAAACTGGTAGATAGACCTATAGGATGGAAACTGGTACATAGACCTATAGGATGGAAACTGGTACATAGACCTATAGGATGGAAACTGGTAGATAGACCTATAGGAATGAAACTGGTACATAGACCTATAGGATAGAAACTGGTACATAGACCTATAGGAATGGAAACTGGTACATAGACCTATAGGATGGAAACTGGGTCATAGACCTATAGGATGGAAACTGGTACATAGACCTATAGGATGGAAACTGGTACATAGACCTATAGGAATGGAAACTGGTACATAGACCTATAGGATGGAAACTGGTACATAGACCTATAGGAATGAAACTGGTACATAGACCTATAGGAATGGAAACTGGTACATAGACCTATAGGATGGAAACTGGTACATAGACCTATAGGAATGAAACTGGTACATAGACCTATAGGATGGAAACTGGTACATAGACCTATAGGAATGAAACTGGTACATAGACCTATAGGATGGAAACTGGTACATAGACCTATAGAATGGAAACTGGTACATAGACCTATAGGAATGGAAACTGGTACATAGACCTATAGGATGGAAACTGGTACATAGACCTATAGGATGGAAACTGGTAGATAGACCTACAGGATGGAAACTGGTACATAGACCTATAGGATGGAAACTGGTACATAGACCTATAGGATGGAAACTGGTAGATAGACCTATAGGAATGAAACTGGTACATAGACCTATAGGATGGAAACTGGTACATAGACCTATAGGATGGAAACTGGTACATAGACCTATAGAATGGAAACTGGTACATAGACCTATAGGAATGAAACTGGTACATAGACCTATACGATGGAAACTGGTACATAGACCTATAGAATGGAAACTGGTACATAGACCTATAGGATGGAAACTGGTAGATAGACCTATAGGAATGAAACTGGTACATAGACCTATAGGATGGAAACTGGTACATAGACCTATAGGAATGGAAACTGGTACATAGACCTATAGGATGGAAACTGGGTCATAGACCTATAGGATGGAAACTGGTACATATACCTATAGGATGGAAACTGGTACATAGACCTATAGGATGGAAACTGGTACATAGACCTATAGGATGGAAACTGGTACATAGACCTATAGGATGGAAACTGGTACATAGACCTATAGGATGGAAACTGGGTCATAGACCTATAGGATGGAAACTGGTACATAGACCTATAGGATGGAAACTGGTACATAGACCTATAGGATGGAAACTGGTACATAGACCTATAGGATGGAAACTGGGTCATAGACCTATAGGATGGAAACTGGTACATAGACCTATAGGAATGGAAACTGGTACATAGACCTATAGGAATGGAAACTGGTACATAGACCTATAGGAATGGAAACTGGTACATAGACCTATAGGAATGAAACTGGTACATAGACCTATAGGATGGAAACTGGTACATAGACCTATAGAATGGAAACTGGTACATAGACCTATAGGAATGGAAACTGGTACATAGACCTATAGGATGGAAACTGGTACATAGACCTATAGGAATGGAAACTGGTACATAGACCTATAGGATTGGAAACTGGTACATAGACCTATAGGAATGGAAACTGGTACATAGACCTATAGGATGGAAACTGGTACATAGACCTATAGGAATGAAACTGGTACATAGACCTATAGGATGGAAACTGGTACATAGACCTATAGGATGGAAACTGGTACATAGACCTATAGGATGGAAACTGGTACATAGACCTATAGGATGGAAACTGGTACATAGACCTATAGGAATGAAACTGGTACATAGACCTATAGGATGGAAACTGGTACATAGACCTATAGGATGGAAACTGGTACATAGACCTATAGGATGGAAACTGGTACATAGACCTATAGGAATGAAACTGGTACATAGACCTATAGGATGGAAACTGGTACATAGACCTATAGAATGGAAACTGGTACATAGACCTATAGGAATGGAAACTGGTACATAGACCTATAGGATGGAAACTGGTACATAGACCTATAGGATGGAAACTGGTAGATAGACCTATAGGATGGAAACTGGTACATAGACCTATAGGATGGAAACTGGTAGATAGACCTATAGGATAGAAACTGGTAGATAGACCTATAGGATGGAAACTGGTACATAGACCTATAGGATGGAAACTGGTACATAGACCTATAGGATGGAAACTGGTAGATAGACCTATAGGAATGAAACTGGTACATAGACCTATAGGATGGAAACTGGTACATTATAGGATGGAAACTGGTACATAGACCTATAGGATGGAAACTGGTACATAGACCTATAGGATGGAAACTGGTACATAGACCTATAGGATGGAAACTGGTACATAGACCTATAGGATGGAAACTGGTACATAAACCTATAGGATGGAAACTGGTACATAGACCTATAGGATGGAAACTGGTACATAGACCTATAGGATGGAAACTGGTACATAAACCTATAGGATGGAAACTGGTACATAGACCTATAGGATGGAAACTGGGTCATAGACCTATAGGATGGAAACTGGTACATAGACCTATAGGATGGAAACTGGTACATAGACCTATAGGATGGAAACTGGTACATAGACCTATAGGATGGAAACTGGGTCATAGACCTATAGGATGGAAACTGGTACATAGACCTATAGGATGGAAACTGGTACATAGACCTATAGGAATGGAAACTGGTACATAGACCTATAGGATGGAAACTGGTACATAGACCTATAGGATGGAAACTGGTACATAGACCTATAGGATGGAAACTGGTAGATAGACCTATAGGAATGAAACTGGTACATAGACCTATATGATGGAAACTGGTACATAGACCTATAGGATGGAAACTGGTACATAGACCTATAGGATGGAAACTGGTAGATAGACCTATAGGAATGGAAACTGGTACATAGACCTATAGAATGGAAACTGGTACATAGACCTATAGAATGGAAACTGGTACATAGACCTATAGGATGGAAACTGGTACATAGACCTATAGGAATGAAACTGGTACATAGACCTATAGGATGGAAACTGGTACATAGACCTATAGAATGGAAACTGGTACATAGACCTATAGGAATGGAAACTGGTACATAGACCTATAGGAATGGAAACTGGTACATAGACCTATAGGATGGAAACTGGTAGATAGACCTATAGGATGGAAACTGGTACATAGACCTATAGGATGGAAACTGGTACATAGACCTATAGGATGGAAACTGGTAGATAGACCTATAGGAATGAAACTGGTACATAGACCTATAGGATAGAAACTGGTACATAGACCTATAGGAATGGAAACTGGTACATAGACCTATAGGATGGAAACTGGGTCATAGACCTATAGGATGGAAACTGGTACATAGACCTATAGGATGGAAACTGGTACATAGACCTATAGGAATGGAAACTGGTACATAGACCTATAGGATGGAAACTGGTACATAGACCTATAGGAATGAAACTGGTACATAGACCTATAGGAATGGAAACTGGTACATAGACCTATAGGATGGAAACTGGTACATAGACCTATAGGAATGAAACTGGTACATAGACCTATAGGATGGAAACTGGTACATAGACCTATAGGAATGAAACTGGTACATAGACCTATAGGATGGAAACTGGTACATAGACCTATAGAATGGAAACTGGTACATAGACCTATAGGAATGGAAACTGGTACATAGACCTATAGGATGGAAACTGGTACATAGACCTATAGGATGGAAACTGGTAGATAGACCTACAGGATGGAAACTGGTACATAGACCTATAGGATGGAAACTGGTACATAGACCTATAGGATGGAAACTGGTAGATAGACCTATAGGAATGAAACTGGTACATAGACCTATAGGATGGAAACTGGTACATAGACCTATAGGATGGAAACTGGTACATAGACCTATAGAATGGAAACTGGTACATAGACCTATAGGAATGAAACTGGTACATAGACCTATACGATGGAAACTGGTACATAGACCTATAGAATGGAAACTGGTACATAGACCTATAGGATGGAAACTGGTAGATAGACCTATAGGAATGAAACTGGTACATAGACCTATAGGATGGAAACTGGTACATAGACCTATAGGAATGGAAACTGGTACATAGACCTATAGGATGGAAACTGGGTCATAGACCTATAGGATGGAAACTGGTACATATACCTATAGGATGGAAACTGGTACATAGACCTATAGGATGGAAACTGGTACATAGACCTATAGGATGGAAACTGGTACATAGACCTATAGGATGGAAACTGGTACATAGACCTATAGGATGGAAACTGGGTCATAGACCTATAGGATGGAAACTGGTACATAGACCTATAGGATGGAAACTGGTACATAGACCTATAGGATGGAAACTGGTACATAGACCTATAGGATGGAAACTGGGTCATAGACCTATAGGATGGAAACTGGTACATAGACCTATAGGATGGAAACTGGTACATAGACCTATAGGAATGGAAACTGGTACATAGACCTATAGGATGGAAACTGGTACATAGACCTATAGGATGGAAACTGGTACATAGACCTATAGGATGGAAACTGGTAGATAGACCTATAGGAATGAAACTGGTACATAGACCTATAGGATGGAAACTGGTACATAGACCTGTAGGATGGAAACTGGTACATAGACCTATAGGATGGAAACTGGTAGATAGACCTATAGGAATGAAACTGGTACATAGACCTATAGGATGGAAACTGGTACATAGACCTATAGGAATGGAAACTGGTACATAGACCTATAGGATGGAAACTGGTACATAGACCTATAGGATGGAAACTGGTACATAGACCTATAGAATGGAAACTGGTACATATACCTATAGGAATGGAAACTGGTAGATAGACCTATAGGAATGGAAACTGGTACATAGACCTATAGGAATGAAACTGGTACATAGACCTATAGGAATGAAACTGGTACATAGACCTATAGGATGGAAACTGGTACATAGACCTATAGAAATTGAAACTGGTACATAGACCTATAGGATGGAAACTGGTACATAGACCTATAGGATGGAAACTGGTACATAGACCTATAGGAATGCAAACTGGTACATAGACCTATAGGAATGGAAACTGGTACATAGACCTATAGGAATGAAACTGGTACATAGACCTATAGGATGGAAACTGGTACATAGACCTATAGGATGGAAACTGGTACATAGACCTATAGGATGGAAACTGGTACATAGACCTATAGGAATGAAACTGGTACATAGACCTATAGGATGGGAACTGGTACATAGACCTATAGAATGGAAACTGGTACATAGACCTATAGGAATGGAAACTGGTACATAGACCTATAGGATGGAAACTGGTACATAGACCTATAGGATGGAAACTGGTAGATAGACCTATAGGATGGAAACTGGTACATAGACCTATAGGAATGGAAACTGGTACATAGACCTATAGGAATGGAAACGGGTACATAGACCTATAGGATGGAAACTGGTACATAGACCTATAGGAATGGAAACTGGTACATAGACCTATAGGATGGAAACTGGTACATAGACCTATAGAATGGAAACTGGTACATAGACCTATAGGAATGGAAACGGGTACATAGACCTATAGGATGGAAACTGGTACATAGACCTATAGGATGGAAACTGGTACATAGACCTATAGGATGGAAACTGGTACATAGACCTATAGGATGGAAACTGGTACATAGACCTATAGAATGGAAACTGGTAGATAGACCTATAGGAATGGAAACGGGTACATAGACCTATAGGAATGGAAACGGGTACATAGACCTATAGGAATGGAAACGGGTACATAGACCTATAGGAATGGAAACGGGTACATAGACCTATAGGATGGAAACTGGTACATAGACCTATAGGAATGGAAACGGGTACATAGACCTATAGGATGGAAACGGGTACATAGACCTATAGGAATGGAAACTGGTACATAGACCTATAGGAATGGAAACGGGTACATAGACCTATAGGAATGGAAACGGGTACATAGACCTATAGGAATGGAAACGGGTACATAGACCTATAGGATGGAAACTGGTACATAGACCTATAGGATGGAAACTGGTACATAGACCTATAGGAATGGAAACTGGTACATAGACCTATAGGATGGAAACGGGTACATAGACCTATAGGAATGGAAACGGGTACATAGACCTATAGGATGGAAACTGGTACATAGACCTATAGGAATGGAAACTTGTACATAGACCTATAGGAATGGAAACGGGTACATAGACCTATAGGATGGAAACTGGTACATAGACCTATAGGAATGGAAACTGGTACATAGACCTATAGGATGGAAACTGGTACATAGACCTATAGAATGGAAACTGGTACATAGACCTATAGGAATGGAAACGGGTACATAGACCTATAGGATGGAAACTGGTACATAGACCTATAGGAATGGAAACGGGTACATAGACCTATAGGAATGGAAACGGGTACATAGACCTATAGGAATGGAAACGGGTACATAGACCTATAGGATGGAAACTGGTACATAGACCTATAGGATGGAAACTGGTAGATAGACCTATAGGATGGAAACTGGTACATAGACCTATAGGATGGAAACTGGTACATAGACCTATAGAATGGAAACTGGTAGATAGACCTATAGGAATGGAAACGGGTACATAGACCTATAGGAATGGAAACGGGTACATAGACCTATAGGAATGGAAACGGGTACATAGACCTATAGGATGGAAACTGGTACATAGACCTATAGGAATGGAAACGGGTACATAGACCTATAGGAATGGAAACTGGTACATAGACCTATAGGAATGGAAACTGGTACATAGACCTATAGGAATGGAAACGGGTACATAGACCTATAGGAATGGAAACGGGTACATAGACCTATAGGAATGGAAACTGGTACATAGACCTATAGGATGGAAACTGGTACATAGACCTATAGGAATGGAAACTGGTACATAGACCTATAGGATGGAAACTGGTACATAGACCTATAGGAATGGAAACGGGTACATAGACCTATAGGATGGAAACTGGTACATAGACCTATAGGAATGGAAACTTGTACATAGACCTATAGGAATGGAAACGGGTACATAGACCTATAGGAATGGAAACGGGTACATAGACCTATAGGAATGGAAACGGGTACATAGACCTATAGGATGGAAACTGGTACATAGACCTATAGGATGGAAACTGGTACATAGACCTATAGGAATGGAAACTGGTACATAGACCTATAGGATGGAAACTGGTACATAGACCTATAGGAATGGAAACTGGTACATAGACCTATAGGAATGGAAACGGGTACAAAGACCTATAGGATGGAAACTGGTACATAGACCTATAGGAATGGAAACGGGTACATAGACCTATAGGATGGAAACTGGTACATAAACCTATAGGAATGGAAACTGGTACATAGACCTATAGGATGGAAACTGGTACATAGACCTATAGGAATGGAAACTGGTACATAGACCTATAGAATGGAAACTGGTACATAGACCTATAGGAATGGAAACTGGTACATAGACCTATAGGAATGGAAACTGGTACATAGACCTATAGGAATGGAAACTGGTACATAGACCTATAGAATGGAAACTGGTACATAGACCTATAGAATGGAAACTGGTACATAGACCTATAGGAATGGAAACTGGTACATAGACCTATAGGAATGGAAACTGGTACATAGACCTATAGGAATGGAAACTGGTACATAGACCTATAGGATGGAAACTGGTACATAGACCTATAGGATGGAAACTGGTACATAGACCAGTTGTCACCTCGTTAGTCAGTATGTGTTACACCTGTTCTGGTTGTCATTTCGTTAGTCAGTATGTGTTACATCTGTGCTGGTTGTCACCTCGTTAGTATGTGTTACACCTGTGCTGGTTGTCACCTCGTTAGTCAGTATTAAAAAATATTTATTTAACCTTTATTTAACTTCTTATGGCTGCAGGGGCAGTATTGATTAGCTTGGATGAAAGGTGCACAGAGGTGCAGCATTTTAAAGGTACCTTCTGACTGAGTCTACATACGCAGCGTTTAAAGGTTTAAAGGTACCTTCTGACTGAGCCGACATACACAGCGTTTTAAAGGTACCTTCTGACTGAGCCGACATACACAGCGTTTTAAAGGTACCTTCTGACTGAGTCGACATACACAGCGTTTAAAGGTACCTTCTGACTGAGTCGACATACACAGAGTTTAAAGGTACCTTCTGACTGAGTCGACATACACAGCGTTTAAAGGTACCTTCTGACTGAGTCGACATACACAGCGTTTAAAGGTACCTTCTGACTGAGCCGACATACACAGCGTTTAAAGGTACCTTCTGACTGAGTCGACATACGCAGCATTTAAAGGTACCTTCTGACTGAGCCGACATACACAGCGTTTAAAGGTACCTTCTGACTGAGTCGACATACGCAGCATTTAAAGGTACCCTCTGACTGAGCCGACATACACAGCGTTTAAAGGTACCTTCTGACTGAGTCGACATACGCAGCATTTAAAGGTACCTTCTGACTGAGCCGACAGCGTTTAAAGGTTCCTTCTGACTGAGTCGACATACACAGCGTTTAAAGGTACCTTCTGACTGAGCCGACATACACAGCGTTTAAAGGTACCTTCTGACTGAGTCGACATACACAGCGTTTAAAGGTACCTTCTGACTGAGCCGACATACACAGCATTTAAAGGTACCTTCTGACTGAGTCGACATATGCAGCGTTTAAAGGTACCTTCTGACTGAGTCGACATACACAGCGTTTAAAGGTACCTTCTGACTGAGCCGACATACACAGCGTCTAAAGGTACCTTCTGACTGAGTCGACATACACAGCGTTTAAAGGTACCTTCTGACTGAGTCGACATACGCAGCGTTTAAAGGTACCTTCTGACTGAGTCGACATACGCAGCGTTTAAAGGTACCTTCTGACTGAGCCGACATACACAGCGTTTAAAGGTACCTTCTGACTGAGTCGACATACGCAGCGTTTAAAGGTACCTTCTGACTGAGCCGACAGCGTTTAAAGGTTCCTTCTGACTGAGTCGACATACACAGCGTTTAAAGGTACCTTCTGACTGAGTCGACATACGCAGCGTTTAAAGGTACCTTCTGACTGAGTCGACATACACAGCGTTTAAAGGTACCTTCTGACTGAGCCGACATACACAGCGTTTAAAGGTACCTTCTGACTGAGTCGACATACGCAGCGTTTAAAGGTACCTTCTGACTGAGTCGACATACGCAGCGTTTAAAGGTACCTTCTGACTGAGTCGACATACGCAGCGTTTAAAGGTACCTTCTGACTGAGTCGACATACGCAGCGTTTGAAGGTACCTTCTGACTGAGTCGACATACGCAGCGTTTAAAGGTACCTTCTGACTGAGCCGACATACGCAGCGTTTAAAGGTACCTTCTGACTGAGTCGACATACGCAGCGTTTAAAGGTACCTTCTGACTGAGTCGACATACGCAGCGTTTAAAGGTACCTTCTGACTGAGTCGACATACACAGCGTTTAAAGGTACCTTCTGACTGAGCCGACATACACAGCGTTTAAAGGTACCTTCTGACTGAGTCGACATACACAGCGTTTAAAGGTACCTTCTGACTGAGCCGACATACACAGAGTTTAAAGGTACCTTCTGACTGAGTCGACATACACAGCGTTTAAAGGTACCTTCTGACTGAGTCGACATACACAGCGTTTAAAGGTACCTTCTGACTGAGTCGACATACACAGCGTTTAAAGGTACCTTCTGACTGAGCCGACATACACAGCGTTTAAAGGTACCTTCTGACTGAGTCGACATACGCAGCGTTTAAAGGTACCTTCTGACTGAGTCGACATACGCAGCGTTTAAAGGTACCTTCTGACTGAGTCGACATACGCAGCGTTTAAAGGTACCTTCTGACTGAGTCGACATACGCAGCGTTTAAAGGTACCTTCTGACTGAGCCGACATACACAGCGTTTAAAGGTACCTTCTGACTGAGCCGACAGCGTTTAAAGGTTCCTTCTGACTGAGTCGACATACACAGCGTTTAAAGGTACCTTCTGACTGAGTCGACATACGCAGCGTTTAAAGGTACCTTCTGACTGAGTCGACATACACAGCGTTTAAAGGTACCTTCTGACTGAGTCGACATACGCAGCGTTTAAAGGTACCTTCTGACTGAGTCGACATACACAACGTTTAAAGGTACCTTCTGACTGAGTCGACATATGCAGCGTTTAAAGGTTCCTTCTGACTGAGCCGACATACACAGCGTTTAAAGGTACCTTCTGACTGAGCCGACATACACAGCGTTTAAAGGTACCTTCTGACTGAGCCGACAGCGTTTAAAGGTTCCTTCTGACTGAGTCGACATACACAGCGTTTAAAGGTACCTTCTGACTGAGTCGACATACGCAGCGTTTAAAGGTACCTTCTGACTGAGTCGACATACACAGCGTTTAAAGGTACCTTCTGACTGAGTCGACATACGCAGCGTTTAAAGGTACCTTCTGACTGAGTCGACATACACAGCGTTTAAAGGTACCTTCTGACTGAGTCGACATACGCAGCGTTTAAAGGTACCTTCTGACTGAGTCGACATACACAACGTTTAAAGGTACCTTCTGACTGAGTCGACATACGCAGCGTTTAAAGGTTCCTTCTGACTGAGTCGACATACACAGCGTTTAAAGGTACCTTCTGACTGAGCTGACATACACAGCGTTTAAAGGTACCTTCTGACTGAGCCGACAGCGTTTAAAGGTTCCTTCTGACTGAGTCGACATACACAGCGTTTAAAGGTACCTTCTGACTGAGTCGACATACGCAGCGTTTAAAGGTACCTTCTGACTGAGTCGACATACACAGCGTTTAAAGGTACCTTCTGACTGAGCCGACATACACAGCGTTTAAAGGTACCTTCTGACTGAGTCGACATATGCAGCGTTTAAAGGTTCCTTCTGACTGAGTCGACATACACAGCGTTTAAAGGTACCTTCTGACTGAGCCGACATACACAGAGTTTAAAGGTACCTTCTGACTGAGTCGACATACACAGCGTTTAAAGGTACCTTCTGACTGAGTCGACATACACAGCGTTTAAAGGTACCTTCTGACTGAGCCGACATACACAGCGTTTAAAGGTACCTTCTGACTGAGTCGACATACGCAGCGTTTAAAGGTTCCTTCTGACTGAGTCGACATACACAGCGTTTAAAGGTACCTTCTGACTGAGCCGACATACACAGAGTTTAAAGGTACCTTCTGACTGAGTCGACATACACAGCGTTTAAAGGTACCTTCTGACTGAGTCGACATACACAGCGTTCAAAGGTACCTTCTGACTGAGTCGACATACACAGCGTTTAAAGGTACCTTCTGACTGAGTCGACATACACAGCGTTTAAAGGTACCTTCTGACTGAGTCGACATACACAGCGTTTAAAGGTACCTTCTGACTGAGCCGACATACGCAGCGTTTAAAGGTACCTTCTGACTGAGTCGACATACACAGCGTTTAAAGGTACCTTCTGACTGAGTCGACATACACAACGTTTAAAGGTACCTTCTGACTGAGTCGACATACGCAGCGTTTAAAGGTTCCTTCTGACTGAGTCGACATACACAGCGTTTAAAGGTACCTTCTGACTGAGCCGACATACACAGCGTTTAAAGGTACCTTCTGACTGAGCCGACAGCGTTTAAAGGTTCCTTCTGACTGAGTCGACATACACAGCGTTTAAAGTTACCTTCTGACTGAGTCGACATACGCAGCGTTTAAAGGTACCTTCTGACTGAGTCGACATACACAGCGTTTAAAGGTACCTTCTGACTGAGCCGACATACACAGCGTTTAAAGGTACCTTCTGACTGAGTCGACATACGCAGCGTTTAAAGGTACCTTCTGACTGAGTCGACATACACAGCGTTTAAAGGTACCTTCTGACTGAGTCGACATACGCAGCGTTTAAAGGTTCCTTCTGACTGAGTCGACATACACAGCGTTTAAAGGTACCTTCTGACTGAGCCGACATACACAGAGTTTAAAGGTACCTTCTGACTGAGTCGACATACACAGCGTTTAAAGGTACCTTCTGACTGAGTCGACATACACAGAGTTTAAAGGTACCTTCTGACTGAGCCGACATACACAGAGTTTAAAGGTACCTTCTGACTGAGTCGACATACACAGCGTTTAAAGGTACCTTCTGACTGAGTCGACATACACAGCGTTCAAAGGTACCTTCTGACTGAGTCGACATACACAGCGTTTAAAGGTACCTTCTGACTGAGTCGACATACACAGCGTTTAAATGTACCTTCTGACTGAGTCGACATACACAGCGTTTAAAGGTACCTTCTGACTGAGCCGACATACGCAGCGTTTAAAGGTACCTTCTGACTGAGTCGACATACACAGCGTTTAAAGGTACCTTCTGACTGAGTCGACATACACAGCGTTTAAAGGTACCTTCTGACTGAGCCGACATACACAGCGTTTAAAGGTACCTTCTGACTGAGTCGACATACACAGCGTTTAAAGGTACCTTCTGACTGAGCCGACATACGCAGCGTTTAAAGGTACCTTCTGACTGAGTCGACATACACAGCGTTTAAAGGTACCTTCTGACTGAGCCGACATACGCAGAGTTTAAAGGTACCTTCTGACTGAGTCGACATACGCAGCGTTTTAAAGGTACCTTCTGACTGAGCCGACAAACACAGAGTTTAAAGGTAACTTCTGACTGAGCCGACATACACAGCATTTACCGTGAATGCGGTCTTCGCTATTGGGTGAACATTGCCTTAAAATTTCAATCACACTGTAACGCTTCATACGGATTGATATGGATTGAATAGAGAAATAGGTTTCATTCATGTCTCCAGATTACATTGTGGAACAATGAAGTTTGACCGTGTCCTGTCTCTTGTGTCCACAGTGGGACCTACCACTCCAGGGATGAGAGCACAGACAGCGGTCTGAGCATGAGCAGCTACAGTGTCCCCCGTACCCCTGATGACTTCCTCAACAGTGTGGACGAGATGGACACCGGTGAGACTAAACAGCACCTTGTTCTACCTAGTCCACTACTGACCAAGACCCTTTAGGGGAAAAGTCTGATGACTCAATCTCCTCTTTAACGCTTCTCGTAAAGTCTAGATAACAGTTATATTTTGTCAAGCGATGTTGCGTTACAAATACCTATTTAGTCGAGGTCAATATGGGAAGTTATTGGGGCATAAATTAATTATTATAGGACCTACAAGCTGATAACGTTATATGTTCTAACCACGCCATAACACATCCATGTCGTCGCTTGGCATCATTAGGGGACGCCCTGCCGGTCTCCATGGGGACGCAGCCCAGCCGTTTCCCTGACTACCTGGACGCCATCCCGGGGACGGACGTGGACCTGGGCACGCTGGAGAGTGACAACATGGCCATGGAGGGGGAGGAGCTTATGCCTAGTCTCCAGGAAGCCCTTAGCTCCGACATCCTGAACGATATGGAGTCAGTCCTGGCCGCCACAAAGATCGACAAGGAGAGCTTCCTCACATGGTTATAACATGGTTATAACATGGTTATAACACATTTATAGAACAAACTGGACCCTTATACGGTATACAGTGGGGGTTGCCAAACTTTTGTTTTCTCTGTAACCCAACTGAAGTGGGTGTTGTGTCGTGACCCACCAACTGAGGTGGGTGTTGTGTCGTGACCCACCAACTGAGGTGGGTGTTGTGACCAACCATAGGACTTGAACAGTGGAACTACATATTCTGACCTACTGGTATATAGGAGAGAGGAGAGGAGAGGAGAGGAGAGGAGAGGAGAGGAGAGGAGAGGAGAGGAGAGGAGAGGAGCCTGGGATGGGATGATGGGTTCCAGAAAGAGAGACATGACATCCTCTCCTCAGTAAGTCTACACTCTGAACTGTTACCTAGTCAAACTACATGATTTGATACAACAGAGACATTTCAACCAACGTATGATATCTGTCGTCGGTCAGCATACACAATGATACTGACGTCTCCTTTCGGCAGTGCTCTTCTCTTGTTTCTATGTCTTTACTTTAGTTGTCTGTGTCTTCAAGGCTGGCCCATGAACAGACCATTTATTCAAGGGTCCCCAAATCTTTTCACACGGCTTGACCTGCTGGCCGGCCGGCTGGCACTAGGCAATGCAAGGGGCTTGGCTCTCTCCTTCTCCCCTAACCCCCACTACCCCCATACTGTATCTGAGCTGGACAGTCCTCTCCTTCTCCCCTAACCCCCACTACCCACATACTGTATCTGAGCTGGACAGTCCTCTCCTTCTCCCCTAACCCCCACTACCCACATACTGTATCTGAGCTGGACAGTCCTCTCCTTCTCCCCTAACCCCCACTACCCCCATACTGTATCTGAGCTGGACAGTCCTCTCCTTCTCCCCTAACCCCCACTACCCCCATACTGTATCTGAGCTGGACAGTCCTCTCCTTCTCCCCTAACCCCCACTACCCCCATACTGTATCTGAGCTGGACAGTCCTCTCCTTCTCCCCTAACCCCCACTACCCCCATACTGTATCTGAGCTGGACAGTCCTCTCCTTCTCCCCTAACCCCCACTACCCCCATACTGTATCTGAGCTGGACAGTCCTCTCCTTCTCCCCTAACCCCCACTACCCCCATACTGTATCTGAGCTGGACAGTCCTCTCCTTCTCCCCTAACCCCCACTACCCCCATACTGTATCTGAGCTGGACAGTCCTCTCCTTCTCCCCTAACCCCCACTACCCCCATACTGTATCTGAGCTGGACAGTCCTCTCCTTCTCCCCTAACCCCCACTACCCCCATACTGTATCTGAGCTGGACAGTCATCTCCTTCTCCCCTAACCCCCACTACCCCCATACTGTATCTGAGCTGGACAGTCCTCTCCTTCTCCCCTAACCCCCACTACCCCCATACTGTATCTGAGCTGGACAGTCCTCTCCTTCTCCCCTAACCCCCACTACCCCCATACTGTATCTGAGCTGGACAGCTTCCAGAGATCTGGCTGATGGACAAAACTAGTACTCTGCATACATACAGACTGACGGACGGACGGAGACAGAAAGACAGAGACTGACGGACGGACGGTAAGACAGGACATCCACAACCAGCTGTGACCACCCCGGAGCTTCTTGTTCTGGTGCCTCTACAGCAAAATCAAGCATTTTGACCTGCAAATCACAACACTACTCTGGAGGGTCTGTCTAATCCACAACACAACTCTGGAGGGACTGTCTAGTCCACAACACAACTCTGGAGGGACTGTCTAGTCCACAACACAACTCTGGAGGGTCTGTCTAGTCCACAACACAACTCTGGAGGGTCTGTCTAGTCCACAACACAACTCTGGAGGGTCTGTCTAATCCACAACACAACTCTGGAGGGACTGTCTAGTCCACAACACAACTCTGGAGGGTCTGTCTAGTCCACAACACAACTCTGGAGGGCCTGTCTAGTCCACAACACAACTCTGGAGGGACTGTCTAGTCCACAACACAACTCTGGAGGGCCTGTCTAGTCCACAACACAACTCTGGAGGGACTGTCTAGTCCACAACACAACTCTGAAGGGACTGTCTAATCCACAACACAACTCTGGAGGGTCTGTCTAGTCCACAACACAACTCTGGAGGGACTGTCTAGTCCACAACACAACTCTGGAGGGACTGTCTAGTCCACAACACAACTCTGGAGGGTCTGTCTAGTCCACAACACAACTCTGGAGGGACTGTCTAATCCACAACACAACTCTGGAGGGTCTGTCTAGTCCACAACACAACTCTGGAGGGACTGTCTAGTCCACAACACAACTCTGGAGGGCCTGTCTAGTCCACAACATAGTGAGAAGCAGCAGCAGCTCAACCTCCTGCTTCCTGCCATCTTATTAAAAGTGTCTTTGGAAAATGTGTGAACATCATATACTCCTGCTTCCAGGCCTTTTTTTATTCATTTATTCTTATGTCTTTTACATTTTTATAGTTTTAATATGTTGTTTTTAATGATGAGCCTGGGAAAACCAAAAATGATGTATCGGAAGTTGGGGGAAGAACTACTGATTTGGAAGGTTAGGTTAGGTTAAGTTAGGTTAAGTTAGGTTAGGTTAGGTTAAATTAGGTTAGATTTATATTAGGTTAAGTTAGGTTAGGTTTATATTAGGTTAAGTTAGGTTAAGTTAAGTTAGGTTAGGTTTATATTAGGTTAAGTTAGGTTAAGTTTATATTAGGTTAAGTTAGGTTAAGTTAGGTTAAGTTAGGTTAAGTTAGGTTAGGTTAGGTTTATATTAGGTTAAGTTAGGTTAGGTTAAGTCAGGTTAAGTTAGGTTAAGTTAGGTTTATATTAGGTTAGGTTAAGTTAGGTTAAGTTAAGTCAGGTTAAGTTAGGTTAAGTTAAGTCAGGTTAAGTTAGGTTAAGTTAAGTCAGGTTAAGTTAGGTTAAGTTAGGTTAGGGCTACATTCCAAATGGCACTTATTCCCTAAATAGTGCACTACTTTTGACCAGAGCTCTGTGGCCACTGGTCAAAATGAATGTACTACATAGGGAATAGGGTGCCATTTGGGACACGGCCTAGGTTATACAAGATGGAGTCCCAGTTAGGACTGTGTGGTGGTGATGGGGGATGGGCTGTTGCCTGGAGCCTGGCCTGGGTACCTTGTATACTATACCATACTGCTGCTTGGCTGTGCCAGCATGTCTAGAAGTTAAACCTTTCATTGTCAAATCAAGTGCCTTCAGTTGTATTGTTTTGAGAGAATAAGAGGGAAAAAACAAAGGAACGCCAAGGTTTCTGTATTGTAGTGTATTGTAGTGTATTGTAGTGTATTGTAATGTAGTGTATTGTAGTGTAGTGTATTGTAGTGTATTATATTGTGTATCGTGACGTCAAGCAATAATGATGTATCATAGAAATTGTATTATTGACGAACAAACCACACTTTCCTCTACTTACCCTAATGTTTAATAATCAAAAGTATATTTCTGTTGTTAAAGGTTTTATAAAAACGTGTTATTACGATGGAACTTTCTTTTAAATCCTTCTTTATTTTTCAGTCTTATTCAAGCCTGATTGTTGCTTTGTTTTATCTTTTAATAATCTTCTATGTTTCTTCGGTTATTACATGATGTATTATAGATCAAACAGATTCTTGGTTTGTTGTGGATCGATATGTTTCATCACTAACTGACGTGACGTCTTTACAAACAGACAGATTCCTGTGTTGTCTCACCAGGTTAGGATTTTTAACTGGCCAATTTTGTAATGATTTGATCAATATTGGTGTAATTGTATCCTTATCGATCACACGCTCTGCTTTCATTCTTTCACTATTACGTTAAGATATTCCTAATCAATACCCCCCCCCCCAAATGAAAACAAAAGACCCTTTGTATCAATAAGGGCTTGTTTGATATAACTGCATCCTGAATGGCACCCTACTCCCTACACAGTGCACTACTATATATAGGGAGTAGGGTCCATTTTAGGAGCCGGCCATTGTCTCCCTGTCTGAAAGGCAGTCTACGGATGTCCCTTACTGCCCTGTTGTAGACCTGCTGTGCTGCTGAAACAAGATGGTGGTTAGGACCTGTTTTATCTGGTTAGAAGAGCATGTCATGATGGTTAGAGAGGTAAGGTTAGAGGTTACAGCCGGGGATTGATTTAAATCAATGGTAAACGTGGGTTACAGTATGTGGGCTTTAGTTGGTGTACAGGTAGAAGAAGTTCTCCTTATGAAAAAACAACCAGCTATGGTTTTACAGTCAGGAATTGTTGTGATGTGACAGATTCCAAAGAGTTATTTTATTTTATTTTTTCTAGTGATTCTTCTTTCAACTGATACTGAATCTAATTTCACGGGCGGGAAAAAAAAACACAAAAAAGATTTGTTATTATCAACCTCTGTCCATCTGTCTAACTATATACACATGTACGTACGTATAAGCTAATGAGAATTTGTCAGTTAGGTAGGGTTTCAAGGTAACAGAGGTGTCTAGACGGTCATTTTGATTAACTAAACTGAGGATTCTAGAAGTTCTAGAATAGAACAGACAAGTTCCGGAGTCATTTCTGTCACGTGTTTGACATTCTGACAACACTACAGCAACATTGGTGGTTCACTACAGTGACTTATCTTGTTAAAGTTGGTGGTTGAATAAATAAATGTATTTGTCACATAAGTGTGTTTTTTTTTTTCTTAGCTAGTTTTGTAAGACTATTAGTTAACTGTTGACTGTTTGCGTAGTACTAATCACTCACGTTTTTAAGGATTGTTATTTAGGTATTGTCTAAATGCACACGTCAAAAATGAATGTATATTCAGTAACGATGATCTCTAAATCTTTTCAGAGATAATATGTACATGTATTGTAGAAAGAAATTCTGTTCCATATGTCTCCCTTTCTGTAATACTTTAGAATTGGCCTGGAATAAAGTATATACTGTAGTAATAAAGTATATACTGGTGTAATGAAGTATATACTGTAGTAATGAAGTATATACTGTAGTAATGAAGTATATACTGTAGTAATACTGTAGTAGTAAAGTAAATAATGCAGTAATAATGTATATACTGTAGTAATAATGTATATACTGTAGTAATACTGTAGTAATGATGTATATACTATAGTAATAATGTATATACTGTAGTAATAAAGTATATACTGTAGTAATAAAGTATATACTGTAGTAATAAAGTATATAGTGTAGTAATAACGTATATACTGTAGTAATAAAGTATATACTGTAGTAAAAGTATATAGTGTAGTAATAACGTATATACTGTAGTAATAAAGTGTATACTGTAGTAATAAAGTATATAATGTAGTAATACTCTAGAAATAAAGTAAATAATGCAGTAATAATGTATATACTGTAGTAATAATGTATATACTGTAGTAATACTGTAGTAATGATGTATATACTATAGTAATAATGTATATACTGTAGTAATAAAGTATATACTGTAGTAATAAAGTATATAGTGTAGTAATAACGTATATACTGTAGTAATAAAGTATATACTGTAGTAATAAAGTATATAGTGTAGTAATAACGTATATACTGTAGTAATAAAGTATATACTGTAGTAATAAAGTATATAATGTAGTACTAAAGTATATACTGTAGTAACAAAGTATATACTGCAGTAATAATGTGTATACTGTAGTAATAATGTATATACTGTAGTAATGTGTCTTGTGGTGTTTTCCTTCCTATAATCAGATATAGGTTTTTATTTTTCTCACTCTGTCACACACACTAAAATTGATTTCCATTCAAAATCCTATTTTCCCTAACCCCTAAACCTAAACCGTGGCCTAACTCTAAATCTAATCCAACTCCTACCTCTAACTCCTAACCCTAACTCCTACCCCTAACTCCTCCCCCTAACTCCTACCCCCAACTCCAAACCCAACTCCTACCCCTAACTCCTCCCCCTAACTCCTTCCACCAAATTCCTACCCCTAACTCCTCCCCCTAACTCCTTCCACCAAATTCCTACCCCTAACTTCTACCTCTAACTCCTAACCCATCTCCTCCCCCTAACTCCTAACCCTAACTCCTACCCCTAACTCCTACCCCTAACTCCTACCCCTAACTCCTCCCCCTAACTCCTAACCCTAACTCCTACCCCTAACTCCTCCCCCTAACTCCTACCCCTAACTCCTACCCCTAACTCCTCCCCCTAACTCCTACCCCCAACTCCAAACCCAACTCCTACCCCTAACTCCTCCCCCTAACTCCTTCCACCAAATTCCTACCCCTAACTCCTCCCCCTAACTCCTTCCACCAAATTCCTACCCCTAACTTCTACCTCTAACTCCTAACCCATCTCCTCCCCCTAACTCCTAACCCTAACTCCTACCCCTAACTCCTACCCCTAACTCCTACCCCTAACTCCTACCCCTAACTCCTCCCCCTAACTCCTAACCCTAACTCCTACCCCTAACTCCTCCCCCTAACTCCTACCCCTAACTCCTACCCCTAACTCCTCCCCCTAACTCCTTCCCCTAACTCCTACCCCTAACTCCTCCCCCTAACTCCTCCCCCCATCTCCTCCCCCTAACTCCCACCCCTAACTCCTAACCCTAACTCCTAACCCCAACTCCTACCCCTAACTCCTCCCCCTAACTCCTAACCCTAACTCCTACCCCTAACTCCTCCCCCTAACTCCTACCCCCAACTCCAAACCCAACTCCTACCCCTAACTCCTCCCCCTAACTCCTTCCAACAAATTCCTACCCCTAACTCCTCCCCCTAACTCCTTCCACCAAATTCCTACCCCTAACTTCTACCTCTAACTCCTAACCCTAACTCCTAACCCTAACTCCTACCCCTAACTCCTCCCCCTAACTCCTACCCCTAACTCCTAACCCCAACTCCTACCCCTAACTCCTCCCCCTAACTCCTAACCCTAACTCCTAACCCTAACTCCTACCCCTAACTCCTTCCCCTAACTCCTACCCCTAACTCCTAACCCCAACTCCTACCCCTAACTCCTAACCCAACTCCTAACCCATCTCCTCCCCCTAACTCCTAACCCCAACTCCTAACCCATCTCCTACCCCTAACTCCTAACCCTAACTCCTAACCCATCTCCTCCCCCTAACTCCTAACCCACCTCCTCCCCCTAACTCCTCCCCCTAACTCCTACCTCTAACTCCTAACCCATCTCCTACCCCTAACTCCTACCCCTAACTCCTAACCCATCTCCTACCCCTAACTCCTCCCCCTAACTCCTACCCCTAACTCCTACCCCTAACTCCTAACCCTAACTCCTACCCCTAACTCCTAACCCAACTCCTCCCCCTAACTCCTACCCCTAACTCCTAACCCTAACTCCTACCTCTAACTCCTAACCCATCTCCTACCCCTAACTCCTACCCCTAACTCCTAACCCATCTCCTACCCCTAACTCCTCCCCCTAACTCCTACCCCTAACTCCTACCCCTAACTCCTAACCCTAACTCCTACCCCTAACTCCTAACCCATCTCCTACCCCTAACTCCTACCCCTAACTCCTAACCCATCTCCTACCCCTAACTCCTCCCCCTAACTCCTACCCCTAACTCCTACCCCTAACTCCTAACCCTAACTCCTACCCCTAACTCCTAACCCAACTCCTCCCCCTAACTCCTACCCCTAACTCCTAACCCTAACTCCTACCTCTAACTCCTAACCCTTTAACCTTAGCCTAAAATAGCCCCCAAGCTAAAAGATAACGAATATAATATCTATTGTTTACAGGAAACTCATTCAACTATTTTAGGTTTAAGTCGTGTGAAAAAAGGACTTGGGGGGCGAAATCTACTTCTCCCATGGGCAAGAATAAACAGAAAAAAGTGATGAAGATTAATTAACAGTCATTTTGATCCAAATGTCCAAATTGTCCAACCAGATCCTCAAGGTAGATGGGTTCTTTTAAATATGTTATTGGACAATAAAGAGATATGGCTCATTAACATAATATACGGCCCTAATAATGATGATCCACGCTTCTTTGAAAATATATATATAATAATTTAATTGATCAACCCTGCAAGCAACACTAGACTCTATTATTATGGTGGGAAATTATAATACTGTTTTAAAATAACTCTATGGACCGTAAAGGAAATCACACTACAAACTATCACCCTCATGCACTTAAAGAAGTCACGAATATCATGGATATAGTGGATATATGGAGGCTTAAATATCCTGACCTAGTGAGATATGCATGGAGGAGGGTTAATATCCTGACCTAGTGAGATATACATGGAGGAGGTTTAATATCCTGACCTAGTGAGATATACATGGAGGAGGTTTAATACCGTGACCTAGTGAGATATACATGGAGGTTTAATATCCTGACCTAGTGAGATATACATGGAGGTTTAATATCCTGACCTAGTGAGATATACATGGAGGAGGTTTAATACCCTGACCTAGTGAGATATACATGGAGGAGGTTTAATATCCTGACCTAGTGAGATATACATGGAGGTTTAATATCCTGACCTAGTGAGATACAGTGAGGGAAAAAAGTATTTGATCCCCTGCTGATTTTGTTCGTTTGCCCACTGACATTGAAATGGTCAGTCTGTAATTTTAATGGTAGGTTTATTTGAACAGTGAGAGACAGAATATCAAGAAAAAAATCCAGAAAAACGCATGTCAAAAATTTTATAAATTGATTTGCATTTTAATGAGGGAAATAAGTATTTGACCCCTCTGCAAAACATGACTTAGTACTTGGTGGCAAAACCCTTGTTGGCAATCACAGAGGTCAGATGCTTCTTGTAGTTGGCCACCAGGTTTGCACACATCTCAGGAGGGATTTTGTCCCACTCCTCTTTGCAGATCTTCTTCAAGTCATTAAGGTTTCGAGGCTGACGTTTGGCAACTCGAACCTTCAGCTCCCTCCACAGATTTTCTATGGGATTAAGGTCTGGAGACTGGCTAGGCCACTCCAGGACCTTAATGTGCTTTTTCTTGAGCCACTCCTTTGTTGCCTTGGCCGTGTGTTTTGGGTCATTGTCATGCTGGAATACCCATCCACGACCCATTTTCAATACCCTGGCTGAGGGAAGGAGGTTTTCACCCAAGATTTGACGGTACATGGCCCCGTCCATCGTCCCGTTGATGCTTTTGAAGTTGTCCTGTCCCCTTAGCAGAAAAACACCCCCAAAGCATAATGTTTCCACCTCCATGTTTCATGGTGGGGATGGTTTCTTGGGGTCATAGGCAGCATTCCTCCTCCTCCAAACACGGCAAGTTGAGTTGATGCCAAAGAACTCCATTTTGGTCTCGTCTGACCACAACACGTTCACCCAGTTGTCCTCTGAATCATTCAGATGTTCATTGGCAAACTTCAGACGGGCATGTATATGTGCTTTCTTGAGCAGGGGGACCTTGCGGGCGCTGCAGGATTTCAGTCCTTCACGGCGTAGTGTGTTACCAATTGTTTTCTTGGTGACTATGGTCCCAGCTGCCTTGAGATCATTGACAAGATCCTCCTGTGTAGTTCTGGGCTGATTCCTCACCATTCTCATGATCATTGCAACTCCACGAGGTGAGATCTTGCATGGAGCCCCAGGCCAAGGGAGTTTGACAGTTATTTTGTGTTTCTTCCATTTGCGAATAATCGCACTAACTGTTGTCACCTTCTCACCAAGCTGCTTGGCAATGGTCTTGTAGCCCATTCCAGCCTTGTGTAGATCTACAATCTTGTCCCTGACATCCTTGGAGAGCTCTTTGGTCTTGGCCATGGTGGAGAGTTTGGAATCTGATTGATTGATTGCTTCTGTGGACAGGTGTCTTTTATACAGGTAACAAACTGAGATTAGGAGCACTCCCTTTAAGAGTGTGCTCCTAATCTCAGCTCGTTACCTGTATGAAAGACACCTGGGAGCCAGAAATCTTTCTGATTGAGAGGGGGTCAAATACTTATTTCCCTCATTAAAATGCAAATCAATTTATAACATTTTTGACATGCGTTTTTCTGGATATTTTTGTTGTTATTCTGTCTCTCACTGTTCAAATAAACCTACCATTAAAATTATAGACTGATCATTTCTTTGTCAGTGGGCAAACGTACAAAATCAGCAGGGGATCAAATACTTTTTTCCCTCACTGTATACATGGAGGAGGTTTAATACCCTGACCTAGTGAGATATACATGGTGGAGGTTTAATATCCTGACCTAGTGAGATATACATGGTGGAGGTTTAATATCCTGACCTAGTGAGATATACATGGAGGAGGTTTAATATCCTGACCTAGTGAGATATACATGGTGGAGGTTTAATATCCTGACCTAGTGAGATATACATGGAGGAGGTTTAATATCCTGACCTAGTGAGATATACATGGAGGAGGTTTAATACCCTGACCTAGTGAGATATACATGGAGGAGGTTTAATATCCTGACCTAGTGAGATATACATGGAGGAGGTTTAAAATCCTGACCTAGTGAGATATACATGGAGGTTTAATATCCTGACCTAGTGAGATA
The DNA here is from genome assembly GCF_045679555.1 of Salvelinus alpinus. Classification (NCBI taxonomy): domain Eukaryota; kingdom Metazoa; phylum Chordata; class Actinopteri; order Salmoniformes; family Salmonidae; genus Salvelinus; species Salvelinus alpinus. Next base: position 40,814,591 of record NC_092106.1, on the reverse strand, counting down.
TACATGGAGGAGGTTTAATACCCTGACCTAGTGAGATATACATGGAGGTTTAATATCCTGACCTAGTGAGATATACATGGAGGAGGTTTAATATCCTGACCTAGTGAGATATACATGGAGGTTTAAAATCCTGACCTAGTGAGATATACATGGAGGAGGTTTAATATCCTGACCTAGTGAGATATACATGGAGGTATAATATCCTGACCTAGTGAGATATACATGGAGGTATAATATCCTGACCTAGTGAGATATACATGGAGTTTTAATATCCTGACCTCGTGAGATATACATGGAGGAGGTTTAATATCCTGACCTAGTGAGATATACATGGAGGAGGTTTAAAATCCTGACCTAGTGAGATATACATGGAGGAGGTTTAATATCCTGACCTAGTGAGATATACATGGAGGAGGTTTAATATCCTGACCTAGTGAGATATACATGGAGGAGGTTTAATACCCTGACCTAGTGAGATATTGTCACGCTCTGGCCTTAGTTATCTTTGTTTTCTGTAATATTTTGGTTAGGTCAGGGTGTGATAGGGGGGATGTTTGTGTATAGTTGTCTCGTCTGGGGTGGTTGTATGGTATAGGGGGTTTTGGTAGAGTGAATGGGTTTGTGTTGAGTGTAGGTGTCTAGGTATGTCTATGGTTGCCTGAATGGTTCTCAATCAGAGACAGCTGTCATTCATTGTCTCTGATTGGGAGCCATATTTAAGGCAGCCATAGGCAGTAGGCTTTTGTGGGTAATTGTCTATGTTTAACGTTTGTAGCTTGTGTATGCACTTACGTTTGTAGCTTCACGGTCGTTTGTTGTTTTGTTTTGTAAAAGTGTTCGTTTTTCATCTTCAAAAATAAAAGAAGATGTATTTCTCTCACGCTGCGCCTTGGTCCACTCTTCCTCAAAGTTACGACGATCGTGACAGATATACATGGAGGAGGTTTAATATCCTGACCTAGTGAGATATATAAATTATATATTATATATATATATATTTATATTATATATAAATTACAGAGGAGAAACTTCTTGATGCAATTAAAGCCTTTAAGTCCGGGAAACCTCCAGGGCTGGATGGCATACCAGTGGAGGTATACCAAACCTTTGTTGATATACTCAGAGGACCGTTATTAGCATGTTTTAACCACTCCTATATGAGTTGTAGATTACCGGACGCTCAACGAGAAGGTCTGATTTAATTATTACTGAAACAGGATACCAGATGGTAAATATAAAGATCCAGTCCGGTTAAGAAAAAAATGGAGGCCCTTACACTTCAGTGTTGTGACGAAAGAAATTCTAGCAAAATGCATAGTGCATAAAATTCAAAAGGTATTGTCGGATATTATTCATCTTAATCAGACAGGTTTTTTACATGGACGATACATTGGAAATAATATAAGACAAGTCGTGGAAACAATAGAACAGTATGAAATATCGAGGACTGGTATTAATAGCTGACTTTGAACAGGCCTTTGATAAAGTACGACTGGAATTTATAGATAAATGCCTGAACTTTTGGAGAATCTCTTATAAAATGGGTTAAAGTTATGTATAGTAACACTAGGTGTAAAATAGTAAATAATGGCTACATTTCAGAACGTATTAAACTGTCAAGAGGAGTAAAACAAGGTTATCCACTATCAGCATATCTATTTATTATGGCCATTGAAATGTTAGCTATTAAAATCAGGTCCGACAATAATATCAAGGGACTAGAAATCCAGGGTTTAAAAGCAAAGATGTCATTGTACGGTGACGATTCAGCCTCTCTAACCTCTCTGGATTAAAACCAAATTATGATAAGTGTATAATACAACTTTTACATTACCGTGTAGTGTACCAATAAAATGGTCTGACGGTGAATTCGACTCTGTATTAATTTCCCAAAATAAAGAAATGATCTCACTACAATACATTTAAATAGAAAGTTAGCAAAAATAGATTTTGCTACCAATGGAAAGGAAAATACCTGTCTATTTGTGGAAAAATTTGTCATATCCCAGTTTACCTATTTGCTTATGGCCCTGCCTACACCTAACAACTAGTTTTTTTTAAATTATATGAGCAAAACACATTCCATTTTATTTGGAATGGCAAGCCAGACAAAAAAATACTGAGTAAAGGGTACATATTATTATATATACCTATATATATATTATATAATGAATATGAATTTGGATTATTCACATTAAAACCTCTCATTTTTGGTTATTTGAAAATATCGGTATTTGTAAAACAAGCCATAGAAAGGTGGAGGCCGGTACCCCCTGTATATAGTCTCCACATTGACTCTGTACCGTAATACCCTGTATATAGCCTCAACATTGACTCTGTACCGTAACACCCTGTATATAGTCTCCACATTGACTCGGTACCGGTACCCCCTGTATATAGTCTCCACATTGACTCTGTACCGTAATACCCTGTATATAGTCTCCACATTGACTCTGTACCGGTACCCCCTGTATATAGCCTCCACATTGACTCTGTACCGTAATACCCTGTATATAGCCTCCACATTGACTCTGTACCGTAATACCCTGTATATAGCCTCCACATTGA
>NC_092106.1:40775804-40811923 GCF_045679555.1 Salvelinus alpinus | reverse complement strand
CTCAGTACCGTAATACCCTGTATATAACCTCCACATTGACTCTGGTCAATGTCAGGTTTGTTGTGGTGCCATATTCTTTCCATTTTTTAATAATGGATTTAATGGTGCTTCGTGGGATGTTCAAAGTTTCTGATATTATTTTAATAATCCAACCTTGATCTGTACTTCTCCACAACTTTGTCCCTGACCTGTTTGGAGAGCTCCTTGGTCTTCATAGTGCCCCTTGCTTAGTGGTGCCCCTTGCTTAATGGTGTTGCAGACTCTGGGGCTTTTCAGAACAGGTGTACATATACTGAGATCATGTGACAGATCATGTGACAATTAGATTGCACACAGGTGGACTTTATTTAACTAATTATGTGACTTCTGAAGGGAAATGGTTCCACCAGATTTTATTTATGGGCTTCATAGCAAAGGGGGTGAATACATATGCACGCACCACTTTTCAGTTATACATTCTTTAGCATTTTTTGAAACAACTTATTTTTTTTCATTTCACTTCACCAATTTGGACTATTTTGTGTATGTCCATTACATGAAATCCAAATAAAAATGGGAAATAAACATCTATTTATATTACAGGTTGTAATGCAACCAAATAGGAAAAACGCCAAGGGGGTGAATACTTTTGCAAGGCACTGTAGGCCCGTCTGCTCACACCCCCATTCATAGACCCGCCTGCTCACACCCCCATCCATGGACCCGCCTGCTCACACCCCCATTCATAGACCCGCCTGCTCACACCCCCATTCATAGACTCGCCTGCTCACACCCCCATCCATGGACCCGCCTGCTCACACCCTCACCCATAGACCCACATGCTCACACTACCATCCATAGACCCGCCTGCTCACACCCCCATTCATAGACCCGCCTGCTCACACCCCCATCCATAAACCCACCTGCTCACACCCCCATTCATAGACCCGCCTGCTCACACCCCCATTCATAGACCCGCCTGCTCACACCCCCATTCATAGACTCGCCTGCTCACACCCCCATCCATGGACCCGCCTGCTCACACCCTCACCCATAGACCCACATGCTCACACTACCATCCATAGACCCGCCTGCTCACACCCCCATTCATAGACCCACCTGCTCACACCCCCATCCATAGACCCGCCTGCTCACACCCCCATTCATAGACCCGCCTGCTCACACCCCCATTCATAGACCCGCCTGCTCACACCCCCATTCATAGACTCGCCTGCTCACACCCCCATCCATGGACCCGCCTGCTCACACCCTCACCCATAGACCCACATGCTCACACTACCATCCATAGACCCGCCTGCTCACACCCCCATTCATAGACCCGCCTGCTCACACCCCCATCCATAAACCCACCTGCTCACACCCCCATTCATAGACCCGCCTGCTCACACCCCCATTCATAGACCCACCTGCTCACACCCCCATCCATAGACCCGCCTGCTCACACCCCCATTCATAGACCCGCCTGCTCACACCCCCATCCATAAACCCGCCTGCTCACACCCCCATTCATAAACCCACCTGCTCACACCCCCATTCATAGACCCGCCTGCTCACACCCCCATTCATAGACCCGCCTGCTCACACCCCCATTCATAGACCCACCTGCTCACACCCCCATCCATTGACCCGCCTGCTCACACCCCCATTCATTGTCCGAACCTGCTCACACCCCCATCCATAGACCCGCCTGAATTGTACCAATTTGTTTTTCTTGATTGCTATTTCAATAATACATTATTGGATTTTTCCATTGTGTTAATGATGGTGTTTTTAGTATATGTTTTTTCGAAGATGACAGATGAGAAGAGAATTGTCCAGCCCATTGGGTGTCTCACTACAGCCATATAACATGTCTTGAAATATACAGACAGACGTATTAAAAGTAAGTTTACATTGTATTACTCCTGACAGCCAATTTTCTAACTCCGCCCATAACTTTCAGACTTATTCCCAGACGGCATGGATTATTGAGTCATTATTAGTTTTACACTTAAGACATGCCTCTGCTGTTGTGCTTTAAAATTTGTTAATTTTATCTCTTGTATAATAAATTCTGTACATTACTTTATACTGGATTAAGCGTGCATTTTCGTTAACTGTAATTTCGTTAGTTATGCTACAGCTTTTCCTCCATCTTGTGTCAACATCAGTTCTTTTTAAGTCTTGGTTCCAATAGTTTATATATTTTTCTAAGAGATTGTTAGTTGGATAGGCTCTCTGCAAGGTTTACTATATCTTACCTATCATGTGAACATCCTTTTATGACTCAAATAATTCCCCCTGATGTCCAAAAGATTTCAAATCTAAATTTCAATATTTGAACTGATCTACATTTGTTAGTCCAAAATGTGTTTTTTAATTCTGTCATGGAAATACATTTATCCAAGGATTGTTCCATACGGTTGTGTTTCTAGGGAGTGATATTGGTTCTTGTAGAATACGTCCTTCCATATTGTTATAGTGTTCTAAACTATGAAGTTGTTCTTAGCTTTTGTCGTGGCTGAATCAGATTTAGCAAGGTAACATAGATAGATAAGATGTTATTTTCATCATATGCTTGTGAGATACTTGTCATTAGAATCTTCTGAGCTAGGGATTGGTAACTTGGGGCCAGAGAGGGGAGAGGTCAGGCTTGTCTTCATAAGTCAATGTATCTGTTAAACCATGTGGTGCTAAGTAGAATATTAGAAGGGGAGGAGGACAGAGTGGAACGTTGTTTTCTTATGGGAACGTTGTTTGTAACTATTCCTAAACCATGTGACGGGATGGAGTTATTAATTGGGGAACCAGTTAGTTATCTCATACAATGTCTGTACGCCAGTCACTCCCTACTTTTCTCATAGGGGGAAGGAGTTTGGCAGTGTTTGGAACCATTGTATTTCCCCTCTGAGGTTGCCCTTATCTTGACCTAGTATTTGACCTAAGAGGCTCACTGTCTGATTTTGAGTTTGTCCAGGTTTGGGAATATCTAGAAATGACAATTGATATATGCCATTGGATGAGGTAATGGTTGGCAGACAGTGAAGTACCAAGCATGAGATTTAAACCTTGTCTTGGGAGATCAAACTGAACAATGATTTATAGCTGATGCTGTCTAGCGATAGGATACTCCTCTTTCGGGTAAAGGATTCTTTGTAAGTTGAGAGGGGTGTATCTTGGCTATAAATGAAACTAAGAATTGTTTTGTAAGCACTCTCAGATAATTCATTTATAGACACTGAATTGATCTGAGAGTCAAAAAGGGCTTTGGTGAAGCTTGTATATATATTAAAGATGGAATATATAATTTAACTCTGACTTGTGTGTGGTTGGCTCTCTCTCTCTCTTTATTGAGTAATAGAGGAAATTACCACGACACTTTATCCTCTGAAAATAGACATGCGCATATTTAATATGTACCTATTGTTCCTCTTTCGAACGTAAAATCCTTGGGTAGTGAGTTCATACAATTCCATGTCTGGAAAGTTAAAACTTTCCTTTTTATTTTATATATTTTATTTACCCATATTGTCTTTTATTTACTGAAAATAAATTGAAAACCTTTGGGAGCCATGCCATTCTAAAGAGTTATGGGAACATTTTTCAATTGAATTATATCTGCTTTGCTATTGTTGAGTAATGGAATAAAGTTATCTTCATATATTTGTTTTTTGTTGTTACTTATTAAGCATCCTAAGTATCTCAGATTTTTTGTGTTCCACTTAAAGGACTACTGTATATCATGAGTTATTATTTATCTTTTTCCTATTGCCATTATTTAGTTTTTCTCCACATTTATTTTAGATCCTGAGACTAGAGTATTCTGAAAATATTTTTAGCAAAATTGTGTTTTCAATATTGGTCAGGTGCATCAGGAGATCATCTGCAAATACGTTTAGTTGCTATTCATCTTTACCAATACTGATGATACCTGTTACGTTTGGGTCCGATCGGATTCTTTCTGCAAGCGGTTCAATTGCAAGTGCAAACAGGAGGGGGGAGAGGGGACATCCCTGTCTTGTGCCTTTTCCAAAAGCAATTTCATCAGAGAATGTATTATTTGTGTCTATTTTTGGTTCAGGACATTCATACAATATTTTTTATAAAATGTATTATTTCTGCTGGAAAGTTCAAAGCTTCCAAAGTTTTGAATAGAAAAGGACATTCAAGACGGTCCTTTTCGGCATCAACAGCCATTATTAATCAATCTATAGATCTTTTTTTTGCATGTTGTATTAATCTGAAACATGTTCTTGTATGTTCGTAAGTGTCTATTTTTAATAAACCCTCTTTTATTGATCTAGTCTGGTAAGAGACTTTTACCCTGTTTATAAGCTTTTTAAAAATCATTTTATGGTCATAATTTATTACATTTATGGGTCTATAATCAGCAGGAGACTCCAGATTTTCCTGGTTTTAATATAACTGAAATATCTGTTTGATACATGGAACGAGGAAGTACTAAATTGAGTGACATGTGTGTTGTCATTTGTTTAAATGGAGGGGCTATTTTGTCCCAAAATGTTGAATAGAATTCTATGTGGAAGACATCCATACCTGGTGGTTTTAACACTATCTAATATGTCTTCATGGGTGATCTCTGTTTGTAGTGATTATTGTCTTGTCTGCTGATCAATGCTTTAGAGTTGTTGACTCTAAGAAGGCTGTAGAATCAGTCCAAATGTTGTTTAATTCTGATTCATGTCCATTTTCATAGAAGCTTTTAAATTGTAATTAATCCCGTTGTTGTTCCAAATTACCACTGTTGTATCTTTATCTTTTAAAATGATAACTGGTTTAGCATGTATTCATTCTGTTAGTGCTGCGAGATATTTGCCAGGTTAATTTGCCATTAAGGAATATTCTTCATTTGAGTTTAACCTGTAGATGTTGGCTCTCTTCAAAAGTAAAATATAATATTTCTGCTTAAGTTCAGAAATGTTATTTTCAATTTTCTTGTACAGGATTTCTATGTGCTTTTTCTAAGATAGTGATTTATTTTTTATTACATTTTAATTTCTAAATCAGATTGAACTTTTGCAGAGTATGAGATTGTCATTCCCCTAATGTACGCCTTAAAGGCATCCCAAAATTATGTGTGTGTGTGGGGGGGGGGGGGCGCTTTTCTCTGTCCTCTATATCTACATTTGTAGTGGTAAAGGTTTTTATTTGGTTGTTTACGTATTTAATGCATTTCGCATCCAGAAGGTGCGCTCTGTTCATTCTGTTATAATTATGTCGCTGACGGGCAGATCCGTTACCCAACAAAATAATATCCATTTATTAATCCTAATTGTTTTTATGACTTCAGTAGGCTATTATTCCTCTTTTCCTGCATTAATTCATTTGCCTGCATGTATATTCAACATTTGGCTAAAAAGAAACCAACCATGCCTCGTCTCCTCTCTCCTAGTCTCCTCTCCACTAGTCTCCTCTCCCCTAGTATCCTCTCTCCTAGTCTCCTCTCTCCATCCTCCTCTCTCCTAGTCTCCTCTCTCCATTCTCCTCTCCCCTAGTCTCCTCTCCCCTAGTCTCCTCTCCCCTAGTCTCCTCTCCACTAGTCTCCTCTCTCCTAGTCTCCTCTCTCCTAGTCTCCTCTCTCCATCCACCTCTCTCCTAGTCTCCTCTCTCCTAGTCTCCTCTCTCCATTCTCCTCTCTCCTAGTCTCCTCTCCCCTAGTCTCCTCTCTCCATCCTCCTCTCCCATAGTCTCCTCTCCCCTAGTCTCCTCTCCCCTAGTCTCCTCTCTCCTAGTCTCCTCTCTCCTAGTCTCCTCTCCCCTAGTCTCCACTCCACTAGTCCCCTCTCTCCTAGTCTCCTCTCCCTTAGTCTCCTCTCTTCATCCTCCTCTCCCCTGGTCTTCTCTCTCCTAGTCTCCTCTCTTCAGCCTCCTCTCCCCTAGTCTCCTCTCTTCATCCTCCTCTCTCCTCTCTCCATCCTCCTCTCCCCTGGTCCCCTCTCCCCTAGTCTCCTCTCTCCTAGTTTCCTCTCCCCATCCTCCTCTATCCTAGTCTCCTCTCTCCTAGTTTCCTCTCCTCTCTCCTAGTTTCCTCTCCCCATCCTCCTCTCTCCTAGTCTCCTCTCTCCTAGTCCCCTCTCTTCATCCTCCTCTCCCCTGGTCTCCTCTCTCCTAGTCTCCTCTCCCCTAGTCTCCTCTCTCCTAGTCTCCTCTCTCCTAGTCTCCTCTCTCCTAGTCTCCTCTCTTCATCCTCCTCTCCCTTGGTCTCCTCTCTCCTAGTCTCCTCTCTCCTAGTTTCCTCTCTCCATCCTCCTCTCTCCTAGTCTCCTCTCTCCTAGTCTCCTCTCTCCATCCTCCTCTCTCCTAGTCTCCTCTCTCCACCCTCCTCTCCCCTGGTCTCCTCTCTCCTAGTCTCCTCTCTCCTAGTTTCCTCTCTCCATCCTCCTCTCTCCTAGTCTCCTCTTTCCATCCTCCTCTCTCCTAGTCTCCTCTCTTCTGACTCAGAATGCTGAGGAGGCTTCTTATTTTTCACTGTGTCAGTGGGAATCTATAGTATCTGCATCTAACACACTGTGTCAGTGGAGGCTCCTCAGAGGAGGAAGGGGAGGACCATCCTCCTCAGTGAATTTCATTTGTTTTTTTATTGGAAAACATTCAAAAAGTTATCCTTTTTAGATAAAACTATACTACATATAATCACGTCACCAAATCGTTTATTAAAACACACTATTTTGCAATGGTCTACAGTAGCCTCAACAGCACCCTCTAGGGTAGCACCATGGTGTAGCCAGAGGACAGCTAGTTTCTGTCCTCCTCTGGGTAGAGTGACTTCAATACAAAACCTTGGAGGCTCATGGTTCTCACCCCCTTCCATAGACTTACACAGTAATTATGACAACTTCTGGAGGACGTCCTCCAACCTATCAGAGCTCTTGCAGCATGAACTGACATGTGGTCCACCCAATCAAAGGATCAGAGAATGAATCTAGTACTGAAAGCATAAGCTACAGCTAGCTAGCACTGCAGTGTATAAAATGTGGTGAGTAGTTGACTCAAAGAGAGAAAGACAATAGTTGAACAGTTTTGAACAAATTCATTTCTTCTAATAATTAGTTCTCTAAATAATCTGATTGTCATCTTTCCTGGAATAGCTACAGAAAGTACAAAGGCGCACACTCTATTTAAAACATTTTTATTCATTAGATTGTGTATAATGTTGTATAATTTTTTTCCCCAATAGATTATTAAATATTAGATCAAAAATCTAAAATAAATGGTTTAAGATGTGGCTTGCCGTTCAATCCAGTCCCAGACGATAAGTGGGAAAATTACTAATAACATGAACAGTAAAGTGTCTGATAACAAACACCAGAGACAGCATCATCATTCAAAACATGAAACACCACGATCGGTCCCGGGGGGGGAGGGGGGGGAAGGGGGGGAGGGGGGGGGTGTATATCCCGTCATGACGCCCTATTCCCTATTACAGTACTCTACTTCTGACCAGAGCATTATGTGGTAGTGCACAATAAAAAGGGGAATTACGGTGTCATTTGGGACAAAGTCTGGAAGTATGACAGCCACTTCCTGTTCACAGTTGACCATGGTTGGAACCCTCTACCCCATGTAGTACAGGGCCCACATGGCTCGTCACTAGTAGTACACTACATCCCATATCTGTGTCAGAAATGACACTCTATCCCCTACATAATGAAGACTGGGTAGTGCACTATGTATGGAATAGGGTGCCATTTTTGGACGAAGACTATGTTATGAAAAGAGGAAGGTTTGATAGCATATATTCAGAATCCGTTCAAGATGCCGTCAGAGAAATCCCCGGTTCTTATTCAATGAACCTTTAAAAGTACTAAAATATTATTATACAGAATATATATTTCTTCACAGGAATACACAAAAAGTACAATTAGATATCAAATTATATATTGGGTTTACAAAATGACATTATAGCTTTTTGCAAATGTAATCCCTTTAGGTGAATTCTGACTCATGGCCAATCATGGTCCGTGTGTCAAATGATACCCTGTTTCCCTATATAGTGCACTACTTTCAACCATTGCCCTATGGGCCCTGGTCAAAAGTAGTGCACTATAAAGGGTAATAGGATGCCATTTGAGATGCATGCAAGGCCATCCATAGTCTCTGTATGGGGAAAGTTCTGCGTTTGCAGTTATCAGTCTTTATGGATGGGTCCTGGAGTTTATCCTGACCAGAAGAGGGAGGTTGGAGCCTATAATTAAGGCCAGGAAGAGGGAAGTTGGAGCCTATAATTAAGGCCAGGAAGAGGGAAGTTGGAGCCTATAATTAAGGCCAGGAAGAGGGAAGTTGGAGCCTATAATTAAGGCCAGGAGTTTTCCCACACCACATGGCCCATCTAACCTGGAAAAACTCCTGACCAGCTCTCCCAATTCTATGGAATTTTTTGATGGAAAAACTGGCCACCAATTCTGTTGTGTTCTAGAGCAAAACTCTCTGGAATGAACCCCAATTCTGTTGAATTGTTCTAGAGAAAAACTCTCTGGAATGAACCTGAATTTATGAGACTTGAAGAGAAAAACTCTCTGGAATGAACCCCAATTCACGAGACTTGAAGAGAAAAACTCTCTGGAATGAACCCCAATTCATGAGACTTAAATAGAAAAACTCTCTGGAACGAACCCCAATTCAAGAAAAACTCTCTGGAATGAACCCCAATTCATGAGACTTGAAGAATGAATGAACCTGAATTCATGAGAGCTGCAGGGAAAAACTCTGGGCCCTATTTATGCAATCCCACTTCATCCCACTTTATGAGTGACTGCCCAGGATCTCATCGAGGTTAATGTCTTTCATCCAGTCGTCGTTGCCAGATCCGGACTTCAGCAGCGAGTCAATGAAGTCTGAGTCAGTGTTGATCCCTGGGACGGTGTTGTCTCCCTCCTGGAGGAACTCAAAGGTCAGTCGGTTAACAGCCCTGCTGTTCTGGTTCTGGTAGCTTCCGCCAGGGTTGTGGTTATGTGTTGGGAAGACCCCGATGGTGCTGCTCCCAGCGGGAACCCTCTGCTCCGGAGAGGCCTGGTTGAGGCTTGGTAGCCCTGGCAGAGGAGGCATCATGGGTTGGCTGGGTCTGGGGTTGGTGGTGGTGGTGGAGCTGCGGAGGGCTGGGTTCAGAGGCAGCATGCCCATTTCTGGTGCCACCTGGTTGGGTGGGCCAGGGCCTATGTGCCGGGGGCCAGGAGGGTACTGGTGGCTGGACATGTCGAGCTGAGACTGGGACTGGCCCCCCTGGGGTTGGAGTGAGTTCGGGAGCCGCCTCACCCCGAGAGACCCAGGCCCCATGATGGGAGCTTTAGCTCCAGGAGGCCAGCCCATCACACCCCCCAGCCCGAGACCCTGCCCCTGACTGGGCATCCCTCCACCCTGCTGGCCTACTGATGTCCTTGAGGGATGTTGTACACTGGTAAGACCACCCACCTCAAACCCATTACCCTGGCCGTTGGGAGGACCAGGGAACCTGGACTTGTTTTGGTTGAGTCCTCCTCCGACTCCTAGCCCCATCTTGGTCTGGTTGTTGTGCTGTTGGATCTGGTGGGTGTGGGGGCCTCTTCCAAACCTCCAGTCCGTGGGAGGAGGGGTCATCTTGGACCCCGGGCCGCTGGACACGTGGCAGGACATGGATAGAAGGTCACTCTGGTCAGACCCGTTGGTCGACAACGACTGGGAGGAACTCATACCTGAATACACAGAGATTGTTTCTGATTCTGTTCTGATTGGCTCATACAGACACAAACAATGATGGAAAACCATTAACAGCCATAATACCGTTTTTTTCCCCTTCCTACATGGAAGCAATGAATGATTGAAATGAATGATGTACCTGTGAAAAGGCCGGTCGGTTGGACCATTCCTCTGGGCTGTTTATAGTCTGGTGGTGGTCTGGTTAGATGACGGTTAAACAGATCCTGGCTACTATTGCTTTTGTCCTGACACACAACAGAAAGAGACAAGGAGACAACAATGACATTTTGTATACATGTTCGAATACAACATGAGATTATCAGGGGTGGGATTGAAGGGGAACGCGTGGGAACTGTCTCTGAGTTCCCAAAGTGAAACATTTTGTAAGACAGAGATGTTAACCTAGAGCTCACAGAGTCACTGATGTTAACATGATAACCTAGAGCTCACAGAGTCACTGATGTTAACATGATAACCTAGAGCTCACAGAGTCATTGATGTTAACATGATAACCTAGAGCTCACAGAGTCATTGATGTTAACATGATAACCTAGAGCTCACAGAGTCACTGATGTTAACATGATAACCTAGAGCTCACAGAGTCATTGATGTTAACATGATAACCTAGAGCTCACAGAGTCACTGATGTTAACATGATAACCTAGAGCTCACAGAGTCATTGATGTTAACATGATAACCTAGAGCTCAGAGTCAGATGTTAACATGATAACCTAGAGCTCAGAGTCATTGATGTTAACATGATAACCTAGAGCTCAGAGTCAGATGTTAACATGATTACCTAGAGCTCACAGAGTCATTGATGTTAACATGATAACCTAGAGCTCACAGAGTCACTGATGTTAACATGATAACCTAGAGCTCACAGAGTCACTGATGTTAACATGATAACCTAGAGCTCACAGAGTCATTGATGTTAACATGATAACCTAGAGCTCACAGAGTCATTGATGTTAACATGATAACCTAGAGCTCACAGAGTCACTGATGTTAACATGATAACCTAGAGCTCACAGAGTCACTGATGTTAACATGATAACCTAGAGCTCACAGAGTCACTGATGTTAACATAATAACCTAGAGCCCACAGAGTCACTGATGTTAACATGATAACCTAGAGCTCACAGAGTCATTGATGTTAACATGATAACCTAGAGCTCACAGAGTCATTGATGTTAACATGATAACCTAGAGCTCACAGAGTCATTGATGTTAACATGATAACCTAGAGCTCACAGAGTCATTGATGTTAACATGATAACCTAGAGCTCACAGAGTCATTGATGTTAACATGATAACCTAGAGCTCAGAGTCATTGATGTTAACATGATAACCTAGAGCTCAGAGTCAGATGTTAACATGATAACCTAGAGCTCACAGAGTCATTGATGTTAACATGATAACCTAGAGCTCACAAAGTCATTGATATTAACATGATAACCTAGAGCTCACAGAGGCATTGATGTTAACATGATAACCTATAGCTCACAGAGTCATTGATGTTAACATGATAACCTAGAGCTCACACAGTCAGATGTTAACATGATAACCTAGAGCTCACAGAGTCATTGATGTTAACATGATAACCTAGAGCTCACAGAGTCATTGATGTTAACATGATAACCTAGAGCTCACAGAGTCATTGCTGTTAACATGATAACCTAGAGCTCACAGAGGCATTGATGTTAACATGATAACCTAGAGCTCACAGAGTCATTGCTGTTAACATGATAACCTAGAGCTCACAGAGTCATTGCTGTTAACATGATAACCTAGAGCTCAAAGTCATTGATGTTAACATGATAACCTAGAGCTCAGAGTCAGATATTAACATCATAACCTAGAGCTCACAAATTAATTGATATTAACATGATAACCTAGAGCTCACAGAGTCATTGATGATGTGCTGCTGCTGGGCTAGCTGTCTCTGCATGACCTGGGTCTTCCCTGGTCCTGGGGGTTTCTGCTGGGTGTTGGAGCCAGGGGCAGGGGGACGTTGGTTGGCCTGGGGCTGGGCCTGGGTCTGGGCCTGCGTCTGGGCCTGGGTCTGGGCTGACATCCCCACTAGGCTGTTGTTGGTGGGCAGACGAGGCCCAGGAGGCATCTGGTTAGAGAGGAAAGCGTTAAATAAGAGTTAAATAAGGTGATCTTTATTTCAACATAAGTGCCTTGCTCAAGGGCACAACAGCAGGAGAAAGCAGTACATGGGATCTGAAACCAAGTTGCAAGATCAATTTCAATGTTTTAATTTACATGAATAATACCTTGGTACGGAAGTATCTCTATTCAATGCATTGGTTCAGTAGCCCACTGAAGGTATTATCCCGTCAAAAACAATACAATACCACACATCTGCCACTAGAGGGCAAACCTCCATAACAAACCACAAGGATCTGGTGTGAAAATGACACCACCTCTCTGTATGGAGGCTACGGCCACTCCCCCAGAAGCAGCAACACAGACTTGGAGAGAGGTTCCTTTGGGAGGGGGCGAGACAGGGGAGAAAGGCTTCTTTCAAGGGGGAGAGGTTCTTTTTCAGGGAAAGAGAGGCTTCTTTCAGGGGGGAGGCAGGGGGGAGACTAGTCCTCCTCAAGGCAAAGCTGTTCCCTTGACAAATGGTTCTGACGAGGATGGAAATAATCCCTGAGACAGCGGGAACTGAACTGCGTGCCGACTAGGGAGGTTCAGTTTCTACCCTCCCTGCTGCTACATGACTACTGCCGCTTACCTCCCTTGAACAACCACTGCTCCTTTACCCAAAACACTGAGCTAGCAGCGCTTATCGAGGATCAGTTCCTCCCTGTCCATGTAATCTTATTAATTATTATCTAAAAGCCGAAACTGATCCTAGATCTGCACCATAACTACCGTATAACAAAGCCCTGTCTGCTTCCCAATCCCCTGATCCCCGAACAGTTCTTATTCCAATATATAAATACATATAATATATAATAAAATATCACTCCCGATCAGTTCTTATCACCCCTGCACCGTGGATACCTTGTACGTTCCAATCCCTCAGCTGATCTAGGATCAGTTGGGTTTCCCCTTGGCTGTAGTATCTCAGAGTCGCCCCTGTTCCTTATTCATTATGATCCAAAAGTGAAATGGATCCTCGATCAGCTCTCCTAAACGCTTGAATATAAAACGTTCAGTTCCCCCATGTAGGTTGTGATGTGATGGTGTTGTTGTGGTGTTGTTTGTTGTTGTGTTGTGTTCTGTTGTTGTGGTGTTGTTGTGTTCTGTTGTTGTGGTGTGTTGTGTTCTGTTGTTGTGGTGTGTTTTGTTGTTGTGTTGTGGTGTGTTGTTGTGTTCTGTTGTTGTGGTGTGTTTTGTTGTTGTGTTGTGGTGTGTTGTTGTGTTCTGTTGTTGTGGTGTGTTGTGTTCTGTTGTTGTGGTGTGTTTTGTTGTTGTGTTGTGGTGTGTTGTTGTGTTCTGTTGTTGTGGTGTGTTGTGTTCTGTTGTTGTGGTGTGTTTTGTTGTTGTGTTGTGGTGTGTTGTTGTGTTCTGTTGTTGTGGTGTGTTGTGTTTTGTGGTGTTCTGTTGTTGTGGTGTGTTTTGTTGTTGTGTTGTGGTGTGTTGTTGTGGTGTGTTTTGTTGTGTTCTGTTGTTGCATTGTGTTGTTGTGTTTTGTTGTGTTCTGTTGTTGTGTTGTGTTGTTGTGGTGTTGTGTTGTTGTTGTGGTGTTGTTGTGGTGTGTTGTTGTGTTGTGTTGTTGTGGTGTTCTGTTGTTGTTGTTGTGGTGTTGTGGTGTGTTGTTGTTGTTGTTGTGGTGTGTTGTGGTGATGTTGTTGTGGTGTGTCGTGGTGTTGTTGTGGTGTGTTGTTGTTGTTGTGGTGTGTCGTGGTGTTGTTGTGGTGTGTTGTTGTTGTGGTGTTGTGGTGTTGTGGTGATGTTGTTGTGGTGTGTCGTGGTGTTGTTGTGGTGTGTTGTTGTTGTTGTGGTGTGTCGTGGTGTTGTGTTGTTGTGGTGTGTTGTTGTTGTTGTGGTGTGGTGTTGTTGTGGTGTGGTGTTGTTGTTGTGGTGTGTTGTTGTTGTTGTGTTGTTGGTGTTGTTGTTGTTGTTGTGGTGTGGTGTTGTTGTGGTGTGGTGTTGTTGTGGTGTGTTGTTGTTGTGTTGTGCCCATGTCTGCTACCTGGTGCACATTAGGCTGAGAGCCTTAGCAGACCTGTTAATAGTTATAAAGGAACTGTTTCTTCTTCTATTGGAGATGGAGTGTAAACTACAGACAGACTTCAACCTTTATTTGGTGCCTCCAAGTGCTTGTTTTCCTACTTGCTTCAGTACCTTGCAGCCTGTATCTTCAGACTGTATTGAGTGCCTTGCCTTTAGACTGTATTGAGTACCTTGTCTTCAGACTGTATTGAGTACCTTGTCTTTAGGCAGAAATGAGTACCGTGCAGCCTGTATCTTCAGACTGTATTGAGTACCTTGTCTTCCGACAGTATTGAGTACCTTGTCTTCAGACTGTATTGAGTACCTTGTCTTCAGACTGTATTGAGTACCTTGTCTTTAGGCAGTAATGAGTACCTTGTCTTCAGACTGTATTGAGTACCTTGTCTTCAGACAGGTATTGAGTACCTTGCCTTTAGGCAGTAATGAGTACATTGTCTTCAGACTGTATTGAGTACCTTGCCTTTAGGCAGTAATGAGTACCTTGTCTTCAGACTGTATTGAGTACCTTGCCTTTAGGCAGTAATGAGTACCTTGTCTTCAGACTGTATTGAGTACCTTGCCTTTAGGCAGTAATGAGTACCTTGCAGCCTGTGTCTTCAGACTGTATTGAGTACCTTGTCTTTAGGCAGTAATGAGTACCTTGTAGCCTGTGTCTTCAGGCAGTATTCAATAATATTTTGATTTTTTTAATCGGTTTTTCACTGGTAATTTACTTATAGAATTAGAAATAATAGTACCAACAATTAGTGTTTGATCAACCTGCTTTTACTTTGATGTGAATTATATTTTTAATATTTACATACAGAGCCTTTTGGAAAGTATTCAGCCGACATGACCTTTTCCACATGTTTGGTTACAGCCTTATTCTAAAACGGATGACCAAAAAACTATCCTCAGCAATCTACACACAATACCCCATAATGACAAAGCAAAAACAGGTTTTTATACATTTTGGAAAATGTATTACAAATGAAAAAACAGAAATACCTTATTTACATAAGTATTCAGACCCTTTGTTATGAGACTCGACATTGAGCTCAGTTGCATCCTGTTGCCATTGATCATCCTTGGTAAATTCAATTGATTGGACATGATTTGTAAAGGCACACACCTGTCTATATAAGATCCCACAGTTGTCAGTGCATGTCAGAGCAAAAACCAAGCCATGAGGTCGAAGGAATTGTCCGTAGAGCTCCGAGACAGGATTGTGTCGAGGCACAGATCTGGGGAAGGGTACCAAGACTCTTCCTAGAGCTGGTCGCCCGGCCAAACTGAGCAATCGGGGGAGAAGGGCCGTGGTCAGGGAGGTGACCAAGGACCCGATGGTCACTCTGAGAGCTCTAGTTCCTCTGAGATGAGAGAACCTTCCAGAAGGACAACCATCTCTGCAGCACTCCACCAATCAGGCCTTTGTGGTAGAGTGGCCAGACGGAAGCCACTCTTCAGTAAAAGATACATGACGGCTCACTTGGAGTTTCCCAAAATGCACCTTAAGACTCTCAGATGATGAGAAACAAGATTCTCTGGTCTGATGAAACCAAGATTGAACTCTTTGGTCTGATTGCTAAGCGTCACGTCTGGAGGAAACCTGGAACCATCCGAAGGTTCACCTTTCAACAAAGTACTGCGTAAAGGGTCTGAATACTTATGTAAATGTGATATTTCCGAGGGGGTTTTATTATAAATTTGCTAAAATTTATAAAAACCTGTTTTTGCTTTGTCATTATGGGTTATTGTGTGCAGATTGATGAGGGGGAAAAAATGATTTCATACATTTTAGAATAAGGCTGTAACGTAACAAAATGGGGTCTGAATACTTTCCAAATGCACAGTGTGTACGTCAGAATCTTAATGTTGTACCCTTTTCCCTAATCCCTACCCTTAGGGCTCTGGTCAAAAGTCTCTATATAGTGTGCTAGGATACCATTTAGGACACATTCAGAATCACTAAACAGGTTTCCATCTTTTTATGGGAACAAAGTACGTCGGGGGAAAAAAAGGCCTGATGGAAACAAAACATTTGTCGGTAAACTTCCCAAATGTCGACAAACCAAAATAAGCTAGAGAAGGTGGGATATTTTTGTGTCAGTAAAATGTATTATGCTTGAAATGGCCTTGGAAACACTTTCCCGTGCAAATATTGATATAATAACTATTATATCGAAGTCAACTTGGAGTCAGGTATGTGTTGTGCGGTCCTCCCACTGCAACTCGGGAAAGCAAGCAGTTCATTAGGCTACAGATTATATAAATTATCATGAACATGAAAGCGTGGTGAAAGGGAACTGTAGAGAAAATAACCAGAAGACAAAACATCCACTGTAGAGAAAAGACGTGGAGGTCAATGTCTGGGACCGACTGCCTCTGAGACGAACAAACAAAAGCCTGAG
The DNA here is from genome assembly GCF_045679555.1 of Salvelinus alpinus. Taxonomy (NCBI): domain Eukaryota; kingdom Metazoa; phylum Chordata; class Actinopteri; order Salmoniformes; family Salmonidae; genus Salvelinus; species Salvelinus alpinus. The sequence continues at coordinate 40,795,667 of NC_092106.1, read as the reverse complement.
AGGAATAGCGAAGATAAAGTGTATGTACTCAGTTCGCAGATTTCTCAATGATGTTGTACAAAAGAACAGATGGCAATAAAGTCACAGTCAGAGACAGAAAAAGAGACAGAGAAGCTGTATCACAAATGTTGACATTTTCCCTAAATACAATGGCAACATCATCTATATACTACTAAATACTACTACAACATCATATAAATACATCTATATACATCTAAATACTACTGCATCATCATCTATATACATCTAAATACTACTGCATCATCATCTATATACATCTAAATACTACTACAACATCATATATATACATCTAAATACTACTACAACAACATCTAAGTAATCTATATACTACTAAATACTACTACAACATCATATAAATACATCTATATACATCTAAATACTACTGCATCATCATCTATATACAACTAAATACTACTGGAGCATCATCTATATACAACTAAATACTACTACAACATCATATAAATACATCTATATACATCTAAATACTACTGCATCATCATCTATATACAACTAAATACTACTGCATCATCATCTATATACAACTAAATACTACGGCATCATCATCTATATACAACTAAATACTACTACAACAAAATCTAAATAATATATATACTACTAAATACTACTGCATCATCATCTATATACTACTAAGCACTACTGCATCATCATCTATATACTACTAAATACTACTGCATCATCATCTATATACTACTAAGCACTACTGCATCATCATCTATATACTACTAAATACTACTGCATCATCATCTATATACTACTAAATACTACTGCATCATCATCTATATACTACTAAATACTACTGCATCATCATCTATATACATCTATATACTACTAAATACTACTACAACATCATCTAAGTAATCTATATACTACTAAATACTACTACAACATCATCTAAGTAATCTATATACTACTAAATACTACTACACCATCGTCTAAATCACCTAAATTCTACTACAAAATCATCTTAAGACTTTCTCCCTCCCTCTCTCGGTCTTTCTCCCTCCCTCTCTCAGTCTTTCTCCCCCCTCTCTTGGTCTTTCTCCCTCCCTCTCTCGGTCTTTCTCCCTCCCTCTCTCGGTCTTTCTCCCTCCCTCTCTCGGTCTTTCTCCCTCCCTCTCTCGGTCTTTCTCCCTCCCTCTCTCGGTCTTTCTCCCTCCCTCTCGGTCTTTCTCCCTCCCTCTCTCGGTCTTTCTCCCTCCCTCTCTCGGTCTTTCTCCCTCCCTCTCTCGGTCTTTCTCCCCCCTCTCTCGGTCTTTCTCCCTCCCTCTCTCGGTCTTTCTCCCTCCCTCTCTCGGTCTTTCTCCCTCCCTCTCTCGGTCTTTCTCCCTCCCTCTCTCGGTCTTTCTCCCTCCCTCTCTCGGTCTCTCCATTTTCTCTCTCTCTTCCCTCTCTCAATTCAATTATTGAAATGTTTAAAAAAAAATGATTTCATTTTTATTTACCAGGTAGGCCAGTTGAGAACAAGTTCTCATTTACAACTGCGATCTGGCCAAGATAAAGCAAAACAGTGTGACAAAAACAAGAACACAGAGTTACACATAAAAAACATAGTCAATAACACAATACAAAAATCTATGTACAGTGTGTGCAAATGTAGTAAGATCAGGGTGGTAAGGCAATAAATAGGCAATAGAGGTGAAATAATTACAATTTAGCATTAACACTGGTGTGATAGATGTGCAGATGATGATGTGCAAGTAGAGATACTGGGGTGCAAAAGAGCAACAAAAAAAAAATAACAATATGGGGATGAGGTAGTTGGGTGTGCTATTTACAGATGGGCTGTGTACAGGTACAGTGATCTGTAAGCTGCTCTGACAGCTGATGCTTTAAGTTAGAGAGGGAGATATGAGTCTCCAGCTTCATTGATTTTTGCAAATCGTTCCAGTCATTGGCAACAGAGAACTGGAAGGTAAGGTGGCCAAAGTAGGTGTTGGCTTTGGGGATGACCAGTGAAATATACCTGCTGGAGCTCGTGCTACGGGTGGGTGTTGCTAAGGTGACCAGTGAGCTGAGATAAGGCGGGGGTTTACCTAGCAGAGACTTGTAGATGACCTGGAGCCAGTGGGTTTGGCGACGAATATGTAGTGAGGGCCAGCCAACGAGAGCGTACAGGTCGCAGTGGTGGGTAGTATAAGAGGCTTTGGTGACAAAACGGATGGCACTGTGATAGACTACATCCAATTTGCTGAGTAGAGTGTTGGAGGCTATTTTGTAAATGACATCGCCGAAGTCAAGGATCGGTAGGATAGTCAGTTTTACGAGGGTATGTTTGCAGCATGAGAGAAGGAGGCTATGTTGCGAAATAGGAAGCCGATTCTAGATTTAATTTTGGATTTAATTTTGGATTGGAAATGCTTAATGTCAGTCTGGAAGGAGAGTTTACAGTCTAACCAGACACCTAGGTATTTGTAGTTGTCCACATATTCTAAGTCAGAACCGTCCAGAGTAGTGAAGGTTGGACGGGCGGTCAGGTGCAGGCAGCGATCGGTTGAAGAGCATGTATTTAGTTTCACTTGCATTTAAAAGCAGTTGGAGGCCTTGGAAGGAGAGTTGTATGGCATTGAAGCTCGTTTGGAGGTTTGTTAACACAGTGTCCAAGGAAGGGCCAGAAGTATACAGAATGGTGTCGTCTGCATAGAGGTGGATCAGAGAATCACCAGCAGCAAGAGCGACATCATTGATATATACAGAGAAAAGAGTCGGCCCGAGAATCGAACCCTGTGGCACTCCCATAGAGACTGCCAGAAATCCGGACAACAGGCCCTCCGATTTGACACACTGAACTCTGTCTGAGAAGTAGTTGGTGAACCAGGCGAGGCAGTCATTTGAGAAACCAAGGCTATTGAGTCTGCCGATAAGAATGCGGTGATTGACAGGGTCGAAAGCCTTGGCCAGGTCGATGAAGATGGCTGCACAGTACTGTGTTTTATCGATGGCGGTTATGATATAATTTAGGACCTTGAGCGTGGCTGAGGTGCACCCCATGACCAGCTCTGAAACCAGATTGCATAGTCGAAAAGGTACGGTGGGATTCGAAATGGTCGGTGTTCTGTTTGTTAACTTGGCTTTCGAAGATTTTAGGAAGGCAGGGCAGGATGGATATACAGTTGAAGTCGGAAGTTTACATACACCTTACCTAAATACATTTAAACTCAGTTTTTCACAATTCCTGACATTTAATCCTAGTAAAGAATTGCCTGTGTTAGGTCAGTTAGGATCACCACTTTATTTTAAGAATGTGAAATGTCAGAATAATAGTAGAGTGAATGATTTATTTCAGCTTTTATTTCTTTCATCACATTCCCAGTGAGTCAGAAGTTTACATACACTCAATTAGTATTTGGTAGCATTGCCTTTAAATTGTTGAACTTGGGTCAAACATTCCGGGTAGCCTTCCACAAGCTTCCCACAAGAAGTCGGGTGAATTTTGGCCCATTTCTCCTGACAGAGCTGATTTAACTGAGTCAGGTTGGTAGACCTCCTTGCTCGCACACACTTTTTCAGTTCTGCCCACACATTTTCTATGGGATTGAGGTCAGGGCTTTGTGATGGCCACTCCAATACCTTGACTTTCTTGTCCTTAAGCCATTTTTCCCCAACTTTGGAAGTATGCTTGGGGTCATCAGAAACTTTCTGTCCAAAAATTATGCAGAAAAATTTATCAAATTGTATCCATGCTTATGTTACTTCTAGGTTGGACTACTGCAATGCTCTACTTTCCGGCTACCCGGATAAAGCACTAAATAAACTTCAGTTAGTGCTAAATACGGCTGCTAGAATCCTGACTAGAACCCAAAAATTTGATCATATTACTCCAGTGCTAGCCTCCCTACACTGGCTTCCTGTTAAGGCAAGGGCTGATTTCAAGGTTTTACTGCTAACCTACGAAGCATTACATGGGCTTGCTCCTACCTATCTTTCCGATTTGGTCCTGCCGTACATACCTACACGTACGCTACGGTCACAAGACGCAGGCCTCCTAATTGTTCCTAGAATTTCTAAGCAAACAGCGGGAGGCAGGGCTTTCTCCTATAGAGCTCCATTTTTATGGAATGGTCTGCCTACCCATGTGAGAGACGCAGACTCGGTCTCAACCTTTAAGTCTTTACTGAAGACTCATCTCTTCAGTGGGTCATATGATTGAGTGTAGTCTGGCCCAGGAGTGTGAAGGTGAACGGAAAGGCTCTGGAGCAACGAACCGCCCTTGCTGTCTCTGCCTGGCCGGTTCCCCTCTCTCCACTGGGATTCTCTGCCTTTAACCCTATTACAGGGGCTGAGTCACTGGCTTACTGGTGCTCTTTCATGCCGTCCCTAGTGCATCACTTGAGTAGGTTGAGTCACTGACGTGATCTTCCTGTCTGGGTTGGTGCCCCCCCTTGGGTTGTGCCGTGGCTGAGATCTTTGTGGGCTATACTCGGCCTTGTCTCAGGATGGTAAGTTGGTGGTTGAAGATATCCCTCTAGTGGTGTGGGGGCTGTGCTTTGGCAAAGTGGGTGGGGTTATATCCTTCCTGTTTGGCCCTGTCCGGGGGTATCATCGGATGGGGTCACAGTGTCTCTTGACCCCTCCTGTCTCAGCGTCCAGTATTTATGCTGCAGTAGTTTATGTGTCGGGGGGCTAGGGTCAGTTTGTTATATCTGGAATACTTCTCCTATCTTATCCGGTGTCCTGTGTGAATTTAAGTACACTCTCTCTAATTCTCTCTTTCTCTCTTTTTTCTTTCTCTCTCTCGGAGGACCTGAGCCCTAGGACTATGCCTCAGGACTACCTGGCATGATGATTCCTTGCTGTCCCCAGTCCACCTGTCCCCAGTCCACCACAGTTTCAACTGTTCTGCCTGCGCTATGGAACCCTGACCTGTTCACCGGACGTGCTACCTGCCCCAGACCTGCTGTTTACAACTCTCTAGAGACAGCAGGAGCGGTAGAGATACTCTTAATGATCGGCTATGAAAAGCCAACTGACATTTACTCCTGAGGTGCTGACTTGCTGTACCCTCGACAACTACTGTGATTATTATTATTTGACCATGCTGGTCATTTATGAACATTTGAACATCTTGGCCATGTTCTGTTATAATCTCCACCCGGCACAGCCAGAAGAGGACTGGCCACCCCTCATAGCCTGGTTCCTCTCTAGGTTTCTTCCTAGGTTTTGGCCTTTCTAGGGAGTTTTTCCTAGACACCGTGCTTCTACACCTGCATTGATTGCTGTTTGGGGTTTTAGGCTGCGTTTCTGTACAGCACTTTGAGATATCAGCTGATGTAAGAAGGGCTATATAAATACATTTGATTTGAAGATTGTCCATTTGGAAGACCCATTTGCGACCAAGCTTTAACTTCCTGACTGATGTCTTGAGATGTTGCTTCAATATATCCACATCATTCTCTTCCTCATGATGTCATCTATTTTGTGAAGTGCAACAGTCCCTCATGCAGCAAAGAACCCCCACAACATGATGCTGCCACCCCCGTGCTTCACGGTTGGGATGGTGTTCTTCGGCTTGCAAGCCTCCCCCTTTTCCCTCCAAACATAACGACGGTCATTATGGGCAAACAGTTCTATTTTTGTTTCATCAGATCAGAGGACATTGCTCCAAAAAGTACGATCTTTGTCCCCATGTGCAGTTGCAAACTGTAGTCTGGCTTTTTTATGGCGGTTTTGGAGCAGAGGCTTCTTCCTTGCTGAGCGGCCTTTCAGGTTATGTCGATATAGGTCTCGTCTTACTGTGGATATAGATACTTTTGTACCTGTTTCCTCCAGCATCTTCACAAGGTCCTTTGCTGTTGTTCACGTTCATCTCTAGGAGACAGAACGCATCTCCTTCCTGATCAGTATGACGGCTGCGTGGTCCCATGGTGTTTATACTTGCGTACTATTGTTTGTACAGATGAACGTGGTACCTTCAGGCGTTAGGAAATTGCTCCCAAGGATGAACCAGACTTGTGGAGGTCTACAATTATTTTTCTGAGGTCTAGGCTGATTTCTTTTGATTTTCCCATGATGTCAAGCAAAGAGGCACTGAGTTTGAAGGTAGGCCTTGAAATACATCCAAAGGTACACCTCCAATTGACTCAAATGTTGAGAAGCTTCTATAGCCATGACATAATTTTCTGGAATTTTCCAAGCCATTTAAAGACACAGTCAACTTAGTGTATGTGAACTGCTGACATACTGGAATTGTGATACAGTGAATTATAAGTTAAATAATCTGTCTGTAAACAATTGTTGGAAAAATTACTTGTGTCATCCACAAAGTAGATGTCCTAACCCGACTTGCCAAAACTAGTTTGTTAACAATACATTTGGGCAGTCAAGGGCAGTCAGGTCTGGAGTGAACCAAGGGCTATATCTGTTCTTAGTTCTACATTTTTTCAATGGGGCATGCTTATTTAAGATGGTGAGGAAGGCACTTTTAAAGAGCAACCAGGCATCCTCTACTGACGGGATGAGGTCAATATCCTTCCAGGATACCCGGGGCAGGTCGATTAGAAAGTCCTGCTCGCTGAAGTGTTTTAGGGAGCGTTTGACAGTGATGAGGGGTGGTCGTTTTACCGCGGACCCATTATGGACGCAGGCAATGAGGCAGTGATCGCTGAGATCCTGGTTGAAAACAGCAGAGTTGTATTTAGAGGGCAAGTTGGTCAGGATGATATCTAAGAGGGTGCCCATGTAAAGTAAAACAGTTACATTGTCAAAGTAAACATATATCAACGATTGTCAAAGACAGGAATATAGACTGTTTGTAATTCAGACTCTCTCTCTCTCCTACTCCGTTTTCTCTCAACACACATGCTAGAGGCAGAGGAAACTTCAAACAGCGGTCTGAGGAGAGAGAAAAGGAAGCAACGAGTCGCTCAACTCTCTGTGGTTCACTGCTTCCAATTACCAGGCACCGTGAGAAGTTATGACCACCTCACACACACAGAATGTTTTCAAATTATCTCGGAAAGGAGGCAGTTCCTCCCGCTGGCCGCGTGCAGAAAGCCTTCTTTGAAGTAAGAACAACGTAGTAAGGAGTGTTTTGTTAGCATGTACATCTGAGTAGTCCTCTGTTTGTCATCCTGACGTGTCATTAAGCTGTTTTTCCATTCCTCTCCTCTCTTTCTCTCCTCTCATTCTTCACCAGCTTGTCCTAACTGAATAATACCACATGTGATTCCAGTCTCTGGCCATCGGAAGGAGAAGGAGTGGTGATCTAGTCTTCTGTACTGCACTGCTGCGGGGCTCAGCGGCGCTAAGCTAGACAGAGCAGGGGTAGTTTAACCTAGACAGATCAGGGGTAGGCTAACCTAGACAGATCAGGGGTAGGCTAACCTATACAGATCAGGGGTAGGCTAACCTAGACAGATCAGGTGTAGGCTAAGCTAAACTAGACTAAGATAGACAGATCAGGGATAGGCTAAGCTAGACAGATCAGGTTAGGGCTAAACTTTATACGCTGATTCGGTGAGTGAGTTTATAAGGAAGTGCATAGGAGATGTTGTACCCACTGTGACTATTAAAACCTACCCTAACCAGAAACCTTGGATGGATGGCGGCATTCACGCAAAACTGACAGCGCGAACCATCGTATTTAACTATGGAAAGAGGACTGGGAATATGGCTGAATATAAACCGTGTAGTTATTCTCTCCGCAAGGCAATCAAACAAGCGAAATGTCAGTATAGGGACAAAGTGGAGTCGCAACTCAACGGTTCAGACACGAGACGTATGTGGCAGGGTCTACAGGCAATTAAGGACTACAAAAAGAAAGCCAGCCACGTCACGGACAACGACGTCTTGCTTCCAGACAATAATACAGTGCCACCGACGCGGCCCACTACCAAGGACTGCACGTAGCCTACCAAGGACTGCACGTAGCCTACCAAGGACTGCACGTATTTCGCTACACTCGCATTAACATCTGCTAACCATGTGTATGTGACAAATGAAATTGGATTTGATTTGACAACGCATCACCGGGGGCAAACTACCTGACCTCCAGGACACCTACAGCACCCGATGTCACAGGAAGGCCAAAAAGATCATCAAGGACAACAACCACTTGAGCCACTGCCTGTTCACCCCGCTATCATCCAGAAGCTGAGGTCAGTACCAGCGCATCAAAGCTGGGACTGAGAGACTGAAAAACAGCTTCAATCTCATGGCCTTGAGATTGAAGCTGTTTTTCAATCTCTTTTAGTTAAACAGCGGGGCCTCCCGAGTGGCGCAGTGGTCTAAGGCACTGCATCGCAGTTCTCGCTGTGCCATTAGAGTCCAGGCTCTGTCGCAGCCGGCCGTGACCGGGAGACCCAGGGGCCCAGCATCGTCTGGGTTAGGGGAGGGCTCGGCCGGCAGGGATGTCCTTGTCCGGTGGGCCGGGCACAGTGCACGCTGCCACAGTTGCCAGGTGTACGGTGTTTCCTCTGACACATTGGTGCTGCTGGCTTCCGGGTTAAGTGGGCATTGTGTCAAGGAGCAGTGTGGCTTGGTTGGGTTATGTTTCGGAGGACGCACAGCTCTCGACCTTCGCCTCTCCAGACTCCGTAGGGGAGTTGCAGCGATGAGACAAGACTGTACCTACCAATTGGATACCATGAAAATTGGGGAGAAAAAGGGGTGAACAAAAAAAGTACAAAATAAAAAATACACAAATGGACATCCGACTGATAAACAGCCATCACTAACACAGAGAGGCTGCTGCCTACATACCCATCACTAACACAGAGAGGCTGCTGCCTATATACCCATCACTAACACAGAGAGGCTGCTGCCTACATACAGACTCATTGGCCCCTTTACTAAATGGATCACTAGCCACTTCAATAATATTTACTCATATCTATATACTGTATTTTATTGCATCTTGCCTATGACGCTCGGTCATCGCTCATCCATATATTTATATGTACATATTCTTATTCCATCCCTTTAGATTTGTGTGTATTAGGCAGTTGTTGTGGAATTGTTAGATTACTTGTTGGTTATTACTGCATTGTCGGAACTAGAAGCACAAGCATTTCGCTACACTCGCATTAACATCTGCTAACCATGTGTATGTGACCAATAACATTTGATTTGAACTATACAGATCAGGGGTAAACTAAACTAGACGAGGCTAAACTAGACAGATCAGTGGCAGACTAAATTAGACAGATTAGGATCAGCTAGATAGATCAGGGGTAGGTTAAGATAGTCAGATCAGGGTAGGCTAAGCTAGACTAGGTTAACTACACAGATCAGGGGTAAGCTAAACTAGACAGATCAGGGGTAAACTAAACTAGACTATGCTAAGGTAGAGAGCAGGGGTAGACTAAACTAGACTATGCTAAGGTAGAGAGAGCAGGGGTAGACTAAACTAGACTATGCTAAGGTAGAGAGATCAGGGGTAAACTAAACTAGACTATGCTAAGCTAGAGAGATCAGGGGTAAACTAAACTAGACTATGCTAAGGTAGAGAGATCAGGGGTAAACTAAACTAGACTATGCTAAGGTAGACAGATCAGGGGTATACTAAACTAGACTATGCTAAGGTAGAGAGATCAGGGGTAAACTAAACTAGACTATGCTAAGGTAGAGAGATCAGGGGTAAACTAAACTAGACTATGCTAAGCTAGAGAGATCAGGGGTAGACTAAACTAGACTATGCTAAGGTAGAGAGATCAGGGGTAAACTAAACTAGACTATGCTAAGGTAGACAGATCAGGGGTAGACTAAACTAGACTATGCTAAGGTAGAGAGATCAGGGGTAGACTAAACTAGACAGATCAGGGGTGGACTAAGATATACACATCAGGGTTAGGCTAAACTAGACTAGGCTAAGCTAGAGCGATCAGGGATAGGTTAAGATAGACTAGAATAAGCTAGACAGATCAGGGTGAACTAAGATAGACTAGAATAAGCTAGACAGATCAGGGTGAACTAAAATAGACTAGAATAAGCTAGACAGGTCAGGGGTAGGTTAAGCTAGACAAGGCCAATCTAGACAGATCAGGGGTGGACTAAGCTAGACATATTAGTCTAAACTAGACTAAGCTAGACAGACCAGAGGTAAGCTAACTAGACTAGAATAAGCTAGACAGATCAGGGTGAACTAAAATAGACTAGGCTAAACTAGACAGATCATGGGTAGTCTAAGCTAGACTAGGCTAAACAAGTCAGATCAGGGGTAGGCTAAGCTAGACTGGGCTAAAATAGACAGATCAGGGGTTATGCTAAGATAAACAGATCAGGGGTAGACTAAGCTAGGACAGATCAGGGGTAGACTAAGCTAGGACAGATCAGGGGTAGACTAAGCTAGGACAGATCAGGGGTAGACTAAGCTAGGACAGATCAGGGGTACATTTAGATAGACTAGGCTACAATAGACATATCAGTGGTAGACTAAGGTAGACATATCACGGGTAGGCTAAAGTAGACAGATCAGGGGAAAGCTAAGAGGGGTAGACTATATAAGATTAACATCAGCTAGATAGATCAGTGGTAGGTTAAGCTAGACTAGGCTAAACTAGACAGATCAGGGACAGGCTAAGGTAGACTAGGTTAACTACACAGATCAGGGGTAGGCTAAGGTAGACTAGGTTAACTACACAGATCAGGGGTAGGCTAAGCTAGATGAGGCTAAGCTAGAAAGATCAGGGGTAAGCTAAGCTAGATGAGGCTAAGCTAGAAAGATCAGGGGTAAGCTAAGCTAGACAAAAGAGGGGTAGGCTAAACTATACTAGGATAAGATAGACAGATCAGGGGTAGACTAAATGAGACTAGGCTAAACTAGACAGATCAGGGGTAAATTAGACTAGACTAAGCTAGACAGATCAGTGGTAGTCTAAACTAGACAGATCAGTGGTAGTCTAAACTAGACAGATCAGTGGTAGTCTAAACTAGACAGATCAGGGGTAGTCTAAACTAGACAAGACTGTCTTTCTCTCCCTGTCAGCCCCTACCCCAGCCCTTGCCTCTCTCAGCTTCTCTCTCAGAGCACTGCTTCCTCCCAGGCAGCCTGCAGTCAGAACTCTGGTCCCGGGGGACGGCCTTGGCATCTGGACTTGGCTGCTGATCCCTTTCCCAGGAAACAAACACTCCCTTCAAACAGCCTGTTTCTCTGTCTCTGGTTAGAACACTCCCTTCACACAGCCTGTATCTGATTAGAACACTCCCTTCACACAGCCTGTCTCTCTGTCTCTGGTTAGAACACTCCCTTCACACAGCCTGTCTCTCTGTCTCTGGTTAGAACACTCCCTTCACACAGCCTGTCTGTAGTTAGAACACTCCCTTCACACAGCCTGTCTCTCTGTCTCTGATTAGAACACTCCCTTCACACATCCTGTCTCTGGTTAGAACAGTCCCTTCACACAGCCTGTCTCTCTGTCTCTGGCTAGAACAGTCCATTCACACAGCCTGTCTCTCTGTCTCTGATTAGAACAGTCCCTTCACACAGCCTGTCTCTCTGTCTCTGGTTAGAACAGTCCATTCACACAGCCTGTCTCTCTGTCTCTGGTTAGAACAGTCCCTTCACACAGCCTGTCTCTCTGTCTCTGGTTAGAACACTCCCTTCACACAGCCTGTCTCTCTGTCTCTGGTTAGAACACTCCCTTCACACAGCCTGTCTCTGGTTAGAACACTCCCTTCACACAGCCTGTCTCTGTCTCTGGTTAGAACACTCCCTTCACACAGCCTGTCTCTGATTAGAACACTCCCTTCACACAGCCTGTCTCTGGTTAGAACACTCCCTTCACACAGCCTGTCTCTGGTTAGAACACTCCCTTCACACAGCCTGTCTCTGTCTCTGGTTAGAACACTCCCTTCACACAGCCTGTCTCTGATTAGAACACTCCCTTCACACAGCCTGTCTCTGGTTAGAACACTCCCTTCACACAGCCTGTCTCTGGTTAGAACACTCCCTTCATACAGCCTGTCTCTCTGTCTCTGATTAGAACACTCCCTTCACACAGCCTGTCTCTGGTTAGAACACTCCCTTCACACAGCCTGTCCCTCTGTCTCTGATTAGAACACTCCCTTCACACAGCCTGTCTCTCTGTCTCTGGTTAGAACACTCCCTTCAAACAGCCTGTCTCTCTGTCTCTGATTAGAACACTCCCTTCACACAGCCTGTCTCTCTGTCTCTGATTAGAACACTCCCTTCAAACAGCCTGTCCCTCTGTCTCTGGTTAGAACACTCCCTTCACACAGCCTGTCTCTCTGTCTCTGGTTAGAACACTCCCTTCACACAGCCTGTCTCTCTGTCTCTGGTTAGAACACTCCCTGCACACAGCCTGTCTCTCTGTCTCTGGTTAGAATACTCCCTTCATACAGCCTGTCCCTCTGTCTCTGGTTAGAACACTCCATTCACACAGCCTGTCTCTCTGTCTCTGGTTAGAACACTCCCTTCACACAGCCTGTCTCTGGTTAGAACAATCCCTTCACACAGCCTGTCTCTCTGTCTCTAGTTAGAACACTCCCTTCACACAGCCTGTCTCTCTGTCTCTGGTTAGAACACTCCCTTCACACAGCCTGTCTCTGATTAGAACACTCCCTTCACACAGCCTGTCTCTCTGTCTCTGATTAGAACACTCCCTTCACACAGCCTGTCTCTGGTTAGAACACTCCCTTCACACAGCCTGTCTCCCTGTCTCTGGTTAGAACACTCCCTTCACACAGCCTGTCTCTCTGTCTCTGGTTAGAACACTCCCTTCACACAGCCTGTCTCTCTGTCTCTGGTTAGAACACTCCCTTCACACAGCCTGTCTCTCTGTCTCTGGTTAGAACACTCCCTTCAAACAGCCTGTATCTGGTTAGAACACTCCCTTCACACAGCCTGTCTCTCTGTCTCTGGTTAGAACACTCCCTTCACACAGCCTGTCTGTAGTTAGAACACTCCCTTCACACAGCCTGTCTCTCTGTCTCTGATTAGAACACTCCCTTCACACATCCTGTCTCTGGTTAGAACAGTCCCTTCACACAGCCTGTCTCTCTGTCTCTGGTTAGAACAGTCCATTCACACAGCCTGTCTCTCTGTCTCTGATTAGAACAGTCCCTTCACACAGCCTGTCTCTCTGTCTCTGGTTAGAACAGTCCCTTCACACAGCCTGTCTCTCTGTCTCTGGTTAGAATACTCCCTTCATACAGCCTGTCCCTCTGTCTCTGGTTAGAACACTCCATTCACACAGCCTGTCTCTCTGTCTCTGGTTAGAACACTCCCTTCACACAGCCTGTCTCTGGTTAGAACAATCCCTTCACACAGCCTGTCTCTCTGTCTCTAGTTAGAACACTCCCTTCACACAGCCTGTCTCTCTGTCTCTGGTTAGAACACTCCCTTCACACAGCCTGTCTCTGATTAGAACACTCCCTTCACACAGCCTGTCTCTCTGTCTCTGATTAGAACACTCCCTTCACACAGCCTGTCTCTGGTTAGAACACTCCCTTCACACAGCCTGTCTCCCTGTCTCTGGTTAGAACACTCCCTTCACACAGCCTGTCTCTCTGTCTCTGGTTAGAACACTCCCTTCACACAGCCTGTCTCTCTGTCTCTGGTTAGAACACTCCCTTCACACAGCCTGTCTCTCTGTCTCTGGTTAGAACACTCCCTTCAAACAGCCTGTATCTGGTTAGAACACTCCCTTCACACAGCCTGTCTCTCTGTCTCTGGTTAGAACACTCCCTTCACACAGCCTGTCTGTAGTTAGAACACTCCCTTCACACAGCCTGTCTCTCTGTCTCTGATTAGAACACTCCCTTCACACATCCTGTCTCTGGTTAGAACAGTCCCTTCACACAGCCTGTCTCTCTGTCTCTGGTTAGAACAGTCCATTCACACAGCCTGTCTCTCTGTCTCTGATTAGAACAGTCCCTTCACACAGCCTGTCTCTCTGTCTCTGGTTAGAACAGTCCCTTCACACAGCCTGTCTCTCTGTCTCTGGTTAGAACACTCCCTTCACACAGCCTGTCTCTCTGTCTCTGGTTAGAACAGTCCATTCACACAGCCTGTCTCTCTGTCTCTGGTTAGAACAGTCCCTTCACACAGCCTGTCTCTCTGTCTCTGGTTAGAACACTCCCTTCACACAGCCTGTCTCTCTGTCTCTGGTTAGAACACTCCCTGCACACAGCCTGTCTCTAGCTAGAACACTCCCTTCACACAGCCTGTCTCTCTGTCTCTGGTTAGAACACTCCCTTCAAACAGCCTGTATCTGGTTAGAACACTCCCTTCACACAGCCTGTCTCTCTGTCTCTGGTTAGAACACTCCCTTCACACAGCCTGTCTGTAGTTAGAACACTCCCTTCACACAGCCTGTCTCTCTGTCTCTGATTAGAACACTCCCTTCACACATCCTGTCTCTGGTTAGAACAGTCCCTTCACACAGCCTGTCTCTCTGTCTCTGGTTAGAACAGTCCATTCACACAGCCTGTCTCTCTGTCTCTGATTAGAACAGTCCCTTCACACAGCCTGTCTCTCTGTCTCTGGTTAGAACAGTCCCTTCACACAGCCTGTCTCTCTGTCTCTGGTTAGAACACTCCCTTCACACAGCCTGTCTCTCTGTCTCTGATTAGAACACTCCCTTCACACAGCCTGTCTCTGGTTAGAACACTCCCTTCACACAGCCTGTCTCTGGTTAGAACACTCCCTTCACACAGCCTGTTTCTCTGTCTCTGGTTAGAACACTCCCTTCACACAGCCTGTGTCTGATTAGAACACTCCCTTCACACAGCCTGTCTCTCTGTCTCTGGTTAGAACACTCCCTTCACACAGCCTGTCTCTCTGTCTCTGGTTAGAACACTCCCTTCACACAGCCTGTCTGTAGTTAGAACACTCCCTTCACACAGCCTGTCTCTGATTAGAACACTCCCTTCACACATCCTGTCTCTGGTTAGAACAGTCCCTTCACACAGCCTGTCTCTCTGTCTCTGGCTAGAACAGTCCATTCACACAGCCTGTCTCTCTGTCTCTGATTAGAACAGTCCCTTCACACAGCCTGTCTCTCTGTCTCTGGTTAGAACAGTCCATTCACACAGCCTGTTTCTCTGTCTCTGATTAGAACAGTCCCTTCACACAGCCTGTCTCTCTGTCTCTGGTTAGAACAGTCCCTTCACACAGCCTGTCTCTCTGTCTCTGGTTAGAACACTCCCTTCACACAGCCTGTCTCTCTGTCTCTGATTAGAACACTCCCTTCACACAGCCTGTCTCTGTCTCTGGTTAGAACACTCCCTTCACACACCCTGTCTCTGGTTAGAACACTCCCTTCATACAGCCTGTCTCTCTGTCTCTGATTAGAACACTTCCTTCACACAGCCTGTCCCTCTGTCTCTGATTAGAACACTCCCTTCACACAGCCTGTCTCTCTGTCTCTGGTTAGAACACTCCCTTCACACAGCCTGTCTCTCTGTCTCTGGTTAGAACACTCCCTTCACACAGCCTGTCTCTCTGTCTCTGGTTAGAACACTCCCTTCACACAGCCTGTCTCTGGTTAGAACACTCCCTTCACACAGCCTGTCTCTCTGTCTCTGGTTAGAACACTCCCTTCACACAGCCTGTCTCTGGTTAGAACACTCCCTTCACACAGCCTGTCCCTCTGTCTCTAGCTAGAACACTCCCTTCACACAGCCTGTCCCTCTGTCTCTAGCTAGAACACTCCCTTCACACAGCCTGTCTCTCTGTCTCTGGTTAGAACACTCCCTTCACACAGCCTGTCTCTCTGTCTCTAGCTAGAACACTCCCTTCACACAGCCTGTCTCTCTGTCTCTGGTTAGAACACTCCCTTCACACAGCCTGTCTCTAGCTAGAACACTCCCTTCACACAGCCTGTCCCTCTGTCTCTAGCTAGAACACTCCCTTCACACAGCCTGTCTCTCTGTCTCTGGTTAGAACACTCCATTCACACAGCCTGTCTCTCTGTCTCTGGTTAGAACACTCCCTTCACACAGCCTGTCTCTCTGTCTCTGGTTAGAACACTCCCTTCACACATCCTGTCTCTCTGTCTCTGGTTAGAACACTCCCTTCATACAGCCTGTCTCTCTGTCTCTGGTTAGAACACTCCCTTCATACAGCCTGTCTCTCTGTCTCTGGTTAGAACACTCCCTTCACACAGCCTGTCTCTGGTTAGAACACTCCCTTCACACAGCCTGTCTCTCTGTCTCTGGTTAGAACACTCCCTTCATACAGCCTGTCTCTCTGTCTCTGGTTAGAACACTCCCTTCACACAGCCTGTCTCTGGTTAGAACACTCCCTTCACACAGCCTGTCTCTCTGTCTCTGGTTAGAACACTCCCTTCACACAGCCTGTCTCTCTGTCTCTGGTTAGAACACTCATTTCACACAGCCTGTCTCTCTGTCTCTAGTTAGAACACCCCCTTCACACAGCCTGTCTCTCTGTCTCTGGTTAGAACACTCCCTTCACACAGCCTGTCTCTCTGTCTCTGGTTAGAACACTCCCTTCACACAGCCTGTCTCTCTGTCTCTGGTTAGAACACTCCCTTCACACAGCCTGTCTCTCTGTCTCTGGTTAGAACACTCCCTTCACACAGCCTGTCTCTCTGTCTCTGGTTAGAACACTCCCTTCATACAGCCTGTCTCTCTGTCTCTGGTTAGAACACTCCCTTCACACAGCCTGTCTCTGGTTAGAACACTCCCTTCACACAGCCTGTCTCTCTGTCTCTGGTTAGAACACTCCCTTCACACAGCCTGTCTCTCTGTCTCTGGTTAGAACACTCATTTCACACAGCCTGTCTCTCTGTCTCTAGTTAGAACACCCCCTTCACACAGCCTGTCTCTCTGTCTCTGGTTAGAACACTCCCTTCACACAGCCTGTCTCTCTGTCTCTGGTTAGAACACTCCCTTCACACAGCCTGTCTCTCTGTCTCTGGTTAGAACACTCCCTTCACACAGCCTGTCTCTCTGTCTCTGGTTAGAACACTCCCTTCACACAGCCTGTCTCTCTGTCTCTGGTTAGAACACTCCCTTCACACAGCCTGTCTCTCTGTCTCTGGTTAGAACACTCCCTTCACACAGCCTGTCTCTCTGTCTCTAGTTAGAACACTCCCTTCACACAGCCTGTCTCTCTGTCTCTGGTTAGAACACTCCCTTCACACAGCCTGTCTCTCTGTCTCTGGTTAGAACACTCCCTTCACACAGCCTGTCTCTAGTTAGAACACTCCCTTCACACAGCCTGTCTCTGATTAGAACACTCCCTTCACACAGCCTGTCTCTCTGTCTCTAGCTAGAACACTCCCTTCACACAGCCTGTCTCTCTGTCTCTAGTTAGAACACTCCCTTCACACAGCCTGTCTCTGATTAGAACACTCCCTTCACACAGCCTGTCTCTCTGTCTCTAGCTAGAACACTCCCTTCACACAGCCTGTCTCTCTGTCTCTAGCTAGAACACTCCCTTCACACAGCCTGTCTCTCTGTCTCTAGTTAGAACACTCCCTTCACACAGCCTGTCTCTCTGTCTCTAGCTAGAACACTCCCTTCACACAGCCTGTCTCTCTGTCTCTAGTTAGAACACCCCCTTCACAAAGCCTGTCTCTCTGTCTCTGGTTAGAACAGTCCCTTCACACAGCCTGTCTCTCTGTCTCTGGTTAGAATACTCCCTTCACACAGCCTGTCTCTCTGTCTCTGGTTAGAACACTCCCTTCACACAGCCTGTCTCTCTGTCTCTAGTTAGAACACCCCCTTCACAAAGCCTGTCTCTCTGTCTCTGGTTAGAACACTCCCTGCACACAGCCTGTCTCTCTGTCTCTGGTTAGAACACTCCCTTCACACAGCCTGTCTCTCTGTCTCTGGTTAGAACACTCCCTTCACACAGCCTGTCTCTCTGTCTCTGGTCAGGTTAGAGAGAGAGACCTGAACCCATCAATCACTTAGGTAACATAATTGGCAAAATTGACAACAGCATGAACCAAAAAAATATGATAAAAAAAAACAGCTATCTACCATGTGAGTCTCTGTCTGGATTAATGACAGATACAATAAGGCATACGAATACCTTTCAGGTGGCTCAATTTGATCTGGGAACAATCCTGACCTCAAACCACACTAGTTCCTCACCAGAGGTATGTAGAAATCAGGTCCTGTCTTTAAATTCCTCGAGCACAACCACTATTCTGAAACAATAGGATGTTTGCAACAGTATATTCAATAGTCATACTTAAAACTGTAAATATCCTCTCCAGCTCCCTCACACCACAGGAACCCCATATGGATGTCAGATCCCTCACACCACAGGAACCCCATAAGGATGTCAGCTCCCTCACACCACAGGAACCCCATATGGATGTCAGATCCCTCACACCACAGGAACCCCATAAGGATGTCAGCTCCCTCACACCACAGGAACCCCATGTGGATGTCAGCTCCCTCACACCACAGGAACCCCATAAGGATGTCAGATCCCTCACACCACAGGAACCCCATATGGATGTCAGCTCCCTCACACCACAGGAACCCCATAAGGATGTCAGCTCCCTCACACCACAGGAACCCCATATGGATGTCAGCTCCCTCACACCACAGGAACCCCATATGGATGTCAGATCCCTCACACCACAGGAACCCCATATGGATGCATCCTAAACAGAACACTATTCCCCATCAAGTGCACTACTTCTGATTGCCAGCTAGGTCTACAGTAAAGTCTGTAGGTAGACATGAAACAGACAGGGGAATCTCCTCCTACAGTACAAGAGGAACCCTAAGGTTATACTGTACTGTGAGCATGTGCGTGTGTGTGTGTGTTTGTGTGTGTACTACTGACCAAGATGTGTGTGAAGTTTTTAAAGTCTATAAACCCGGGACCTAAAGAGGTTTGAACAACAATGGAATTAAGACAGGTTTTGACATAGCTGAGGTAAAAACTCATTATTAGCCTGTGAGAACGAGCAAATGAGAACCAGAAGAGCAGACATCTTGTTCTCTTTAAAGGCGTCTCTAGCTGCAGTCCTGTGGGAGGAAGTTGAGCTTTGCTCGCTTCGCTATACTGCTCCACTCGGGATCGTGGCACTGGATTGCGTGCCAAATGGCACCCTATTCCCTATACAGCTCCTCATGGGCCCTGGTCATAGTAGTGCACTACATAGGGAACATGGAGCTATTTGGGACGAAGACACCGTTTCAGGCTCTTCATTTCTATGGCAATACTAATTCAACTCACTGTTGGAAAAGAGACCGCTCTGAGCGGGATCTTTCTCTTCTCAGTCAGTGTTCCCTCTCTGTCTCTCTCTCTCCTGTCACTGTTGGAAAAGAGACCGCTCTGAGTGGCGTCTATCTCTTCTCAGTCAGTGTTCCCTCTCTGTCTCTCTCTCTCCTGTCACTGTTGGAAAAGAGACCGCTCTGAGTGGCTTCTTTCTCTTCTCAGTCAGTGTTCCCTCTCTGTCTCTCCTGTCACTTAACCCTGTAACTCTTGTTAAAACACAAGACACGCCTGCAACTAGCTACCTGTCTCTCTCCTATTTTCCACTGTACCGTTTCTCGACTAATACTACTGCTACTACTACTACTACCACTAATACTACCACTGCTACTACTATTCCTACTACAATACTGCTACTACAATACTGCTAGTACCATATCGGGGCGGCAGAGTAGCCTAGTGGTTAGAGCGTTGGGCTAGTAACTGAAAGGTTACAAGATTGAATCCCCGAGCTGACAAGGTACAAATCTGTCGTTCTGCCCCTGAACAAGGCAGTTAACCCACTGTTCCTAGGCCGTCATTGAAAATAAGAATTTGTTCTTAACAGTAGTAGTAGTAGTAATAGTAGTAGTAGTAGTAGTAGTAGTATGAATAATAGTAGTAGTAGTAGTATGAATAATAGTAGTAGTAGTAGTAGTAGTAGTAGTAGTAGTAGTAGT
>NC_092106.1:40753304-40770804 GCF_045679555.1 Salvelinus alpinus | reverse complement strand
ACACACACACACACACACACACACACACACACACACACACACACACACACACACACACACACACACACACACGATCTCTAGCCAGCTGACGGTCAGTTGGACGTGCACCCCATACTGAATTGTCAAAAGCATTGCTAGGTCATCAATAATATATCTACTCACATGTTCAGGGTTTCTGGTTTTCTTTTATATTCCAATATCGCGTGACTGTCCCGTTCAGGAAAGTTAAAATCCCAAATTGTATCCATCACCTTTGTTGGTGGCATATGTCATTAGTACAACAAGCTTTGACATGCCAAACGTGAGCTCAATGTGTCTGCTTCAGTGCCGTCATTACATGAATGCAGAAAACACTGTTTTGCATGACTTCCACCAATCCCTGTGGTCTAGATGATTAGTATCTATGTGGATCAAAATTGCCATGTTGAGGCTGTAATAGGACAGTACAACCGCGTCAATACTAGGTTTTATTCCCGTCAATGTCCATCCATGCAAAATGTTTATTTTTATTTTTTTATATTAAAAAAAAAAATATTTTTATATTTTTATTTGTAAATAAAGATGATAATGTAAGAGCCTTTTTTGGGAGCAGGTATGAAATTAATAGATGAACTGAGTTATGACAGTGAACATGATTATGATAATGTTTGCACAAGATATAATCCACATTGATTATATCCTATATTATAGAATATTTGAAAAGGATTATGGGTATTATGTTTGCACACCACAAAATGTCAGTATTATTTATTATTATCATCCATGACAGAATAGAATCATTAGGATGCATGTCTCTGATTACTTGCTCTATTTATTTCAGTTGAGTTTTTGAGGGCCACATTCCAACAAAGATTCCTGATCTGCCCCCCATTTAACTGAAGTCACAGTGTCAACACTATTTGAAGAAATAGAGAACCAGCGGGTGGTCTCTGACTCCTTCGACATCAGTCTATCAGATGAGAAATCAATTGCCGATGATGATGATGATGATGATGATGATGACGATAATCATCCACCTTCAGAGGCACAAGTGGCAGCTGAGCCCCTGGACACAACTCCAGACAACCTATCAAACAAGAAATCCAAGATTCCACCAATGGGTAAGCCATGTGGTCCCAAATGCAAGAGGCAATGTACACAGAATATTTCAGAGGGTAGGCAAAAGGAAACATGGGGAAAGTATTGGGAGATGAAGTATAAGGAGAAAAGGACATGGATCTTCCACATGGTGGCACAGCAATCTATGAAAAATATCACTTGCTGGCGCTGACAGTCGACGCAGCAGGTCGTTTCTGTACCGTCTTCCAAACCAGAGTGGTTCTGCACAACAGGTGTGCAAAGTGTTTTTTTTCTGACAACATTGGGCTACCACCCCAAAAAATGACAGGCTGATTGTCACGATGACGTGCAAGTCAATCACCACCAAACTGATTCCACCAAAGGATCAGAGGGGAAAGAAAGCTTCAGCGAGAACATTTAGCATGAATCCTACAACACATTGAGTCCTTCCTTCCCCAAATCAGCCACTACAGACGAGAGCATGCCCCACATCGCCTCCCACCTCCCGACGGACGTCAATATTCGGTTCATGCATAATGACTACAAGGAGAAGAACAAAGATGCCAGCTGCGGTTACGAAACCTATCGCAACGCGATAAATGGAAGGAACATCAGCTTTGTGAAGCTTGGAGAAGGAGGAGTGAGAGCTCTGATTGGTGCAGGGTCATCATCTGAAGATGGAGCACAGGGAGAATGAGGAAACGCAAGTCTGCCAAGACAACAGCCAATGCAGCACCTGAATTCACCATCCCCAACCCCGACTGCATGCAATGTAGAACATATGAGGAACACAATAAGTCTGCAGGGCAGAGCAGAAGCCGTTTACCGGGCTGATGCACAGAAAGATTGGCCAGAGGACTGATCTGTGAGGAGCGTAGATATGCAAAAAGTTATCATGCTCCCTCGCATGCCAGGTGTGAAAACAACATTGTTGACAAGAAGAATCGTTGCCTATCACGAGACATTCACCACCATTGGAAAGAAGTCTCAGAAGAAGTAAACAATCTCAGTGGTATGGCGTGAAGGAACAGCTGGTCGGAGGGCAGAGGAGATTACTTCATTTTACGTAACAGCACTGGAGCGGGAGAGAGATGTCAAGCATTCAGAGTATTGGGTGGATAACTGCACTTCTCAAAACAAAAACTGGTGCCTTCTAACATCACCGGTGAGTGTTGTCAAGGCTGACTCAACTTTGATGGAGGACATCACCCTCAAGTTCTTCGAGCCAGGACACACCTTCATGAGTGCAGACAGTTTCCACCATGGCGTGGAACAGGAAATGAAAGCTCGACCTGGAGGTGTGGTGTACGACTTCGGGGACTTCCTCCATGTGGTCGCCACTTCCAACGCAGGCAAGGTGGAGGTGGTGGAAATGAAATAGGAAAACATCCTGGCATGGAAAGCTGGCCATTCCATCGTCAAGCTGAAGAAGGCAGCAGCACCAAAGCTGGCAGAGATGTCTGAGATCCAGTTGAGGTGTGGATCCAGGAGCCTCTTCTACAAAGTCTCCCATGAAGAAAAGGACTTCACAGAGCTTGACTTCATCATGAAGAAAGTCACTCTAGAGATACCCTCGACACTACGTAAACAGGATAGAGGGATAGAAGAGTCTAAGAAGATGGACATAATCACCAAGCTGTGTCCTCTGATGCCTGCAAATCGAAGGCAGTTCTGGAATGCCTTGGCTGTGAACAGCATTGCTGAGGATGAGGAGTGATATGGAAGAGCACTGAAGATTTACTTAAAAATGAAATGTTACTTAAAAATGAAATTTAACTATTCAGCATTTTATCAATTGTAGCTAAATGTAATTTGGGTCCTCTTATGAATATGAACATGTAAATATTTGTTTTTATGTATTCTTAAAGCTGTTATGTATTTATTGATTCAAAAGTGTCATTTAAAAAAATACAAATAAAATGTTTTTATTAGCAATCTCATGGTCATTATTTATTATTTGTATTACCCTACGTCATACTTCTATCATGTTCCATCATTATATATTACACGACATGTAATTCAAACAATTGCAGTGCTGCTTTTCACATTTATTCTTATAACAAGACATGGGGCTACTTGTCAAACACAGTATGTAATGTGACTGACGCAGAACCTACATCTCTATGTAAATGCAACTGGTATCTTAGTGGAAGACACACACAGGATGCAGTTTAAACTCTGTTGCACTGTCAGTAATTACACTGTTCTTGTGTTAATAGCATACATGACAAGTATAGTAAACTAACAAATGAAAATGGCTGATACTGCTCTTTGCTTTGGTATTACCCTGCAATTTATAACATATCATGCCAAGGAAGAAGGCAGTAACTGCCGTTTAAGGGTCAAAGGTCATGTCAGAGGTCAGAGTCAACATGAATAAAACATTTACTCATAGTAAGGCAACAGATCATTACATCTCCAATGATCTCCCTAGAATTAATTTGGCTGGACAATTTAAAAAAAAACTTTGAAGACATTTTTCTCAGTTCCACTCTATGAGCAGTTACTGCCTTTTAGCTTGGGAGGGAAGAGAAGAGGGAAGAGGGATCCCTAACCTCGATTTGGATTAACATTTCTATTTCAATGAGTCGGCAACTATGGACTTCCTGCTTACTCCCGGACCAGGAAGTGAAAGTGGCGGCAAAAGAGAGGCAGGATACGAGGCATCCTGACGAGACTCCGTCGGAGAGCAAATAGACCGCCATTGCCATCTGTACTATTGGCGAACGTGCAGTCACTGGAGAATAAACTGGATGAGCTCCGTTAGAGACTATCCTATTAATCACTGGAGAATAAACTGGATGAGCTCCGTTAGAGACTATCCTATTAGTCACTGGAGAATAAACTGGACGAGCTCTGTTAGAGACTATCCTATCAATCACTGGAGAATAAACTGGACGAGCTCCGTTAGAGACTATCCTATTAGTCACTGGAGAATAAACTGGACGAGCTCCGTTAGAGACTATCCTATCAATCACTGGAGAATAAACTGGATGAGCTCTGTTAGAGACTATCCTATTAATCACTGGAGAATAAACTGGACGAGCTCTGTTAGAGGCTATCCTATCAATCACTGGTGAACAAACTGGACGAGCTCCGTTAGAGACTATCCTATTAATCACTGGAGAATAAACTGGATGAGCTCCGTTAGAGATTATCCTATCAATCACTGGAGAATAAACTGGACGAGCTCTGTTAGAGACTATCCTATCAATCACTGGTGAACAAACTGGACGAGCTCCGTTAGAGACTATCCTATTAATCACTGGAGAATAAACTGGATGAGCTCCGTTAGAGACTATCCTATCAATCACTGGAGAATAAACTGGACGAGCTCCGTTAGAGACTATGCTATCAATCACTGGAGAATAAACTGGACGAGCTCCGTTAGAGACTATCCTATTAATCACTGGAGAATAAACTGGACGAGCTCCGTTAGAGACTATCCTATTAATCACTGGAGAATAAACGGGACGAGCTCCGTTAGAGACTATCCTATTAATCACTGGAGAATAAACTGGACGAGCTCTGTTAGAGGCTATCCTATCAATCACTGGAGAATAAACTGGACGAGCTCTGTTAGAGACTATCCTACCAATCACTGGAGAATAAACTGGACGAGCTCCGTTAGAGACTATCCTATTAACGGGACGTGAAAAACTGTAATATTCTATGTTTCTCAAAGCCATGGATAATATACAGTACATCTTGCTAGTTTTTCCAATGCAACCCGACGGCAGACTTGGTTAAAGGAAACTGAAATCCGTTTTACTGTCACTTGTGGAACTAGAGGCGACACAACTCTAGATCACCTTAACTCCACACACAGAAATGCATACAAGGCCCTCACCTTTGGCAAATCAGATCATAACTCTATCCTCCTACTTCCTGCTTACAGGCAAAACCTCAAACAGGAAGTGCCAGTGACTTGCTCAGTACAGAAGTGGTCCGATGAAGTGGATGCTAAGCTACAGGACTCTTTCTCTAACACAGACTTTAATATTTTCCGTGATTCATCCGATAACATTGAGGAGTTCACCACATCAGTCACCGGCTTCATTAATAAGTCGATGGATGACGTCGTCCCCAGAGTGACCGTACGTACATATCCCAACCAGAAGTCATGGATTGCAGGCAGCATCCCCACTGAGCTAAAGGCCAGAGTAGCCACTTTCAAGGAGCAGGACACTAATCCGGACGCTTATAAGAAATCCCACGACGACCTCCGACCAGCCATCAAATAGAAAAAGCGCAATACATGACTAAGATCGAATCCTACTACACCGGCACTAACACTTTACGGATGTGGCAGGGTTTTACATTTTTCTATTAGGATCCCATTAGCCGACGCCAATGACGACAGCTAGTCTACTGGGGTATAGGTCAAAAGTTTGGACACACCTACTCTTTCAAGGGTTTTTCTTTATTTTTACTATTTTCTACATTGTAGAATAATAGTGAAGACATCAAAACTATGAAATAACACATATGGAATTATGTAGTATCCAGAAAATTGTTACACAAATCAAAATATATTTGAGATTTGAGATTTTTCAAAGTAGCCACCCTTTGCCTTGATGACAGCTTTGCCTGTCCATAAGGGCAGGGATAGTAGTGATCTTGTTCATTATCGTCCCATCTTGAAGCTTCCATGTCTAGCCAAGATTCTCCAATCTTTAGTAAATAAGCAACTTCACTCTTTTTATCTGAACATATTTATGAATATAAATCAATCTGGGTTTTGGCATTTCTTCAATTATTATTTGTTTCTATTTTCCTCTCTGCATTGTTGGTAAGTAAGCATTTCACTGTTAGTCCATACCTCTTGTTTACGAAGTATGTGACAAATACCATTTGATTTGGTTTGATTTTGCACCGGCACAGAGCAAAAGTAGCTAGCTAATTTAGGCTGATGCCAGTGGCGCTGTAGACCTAGCTCAGTATATTGTTTCTGCAACAGTCTCTTCTAAATCAAAGAGGAATAGATGAAGCATTCATATGTTAGCTACATGAAGTAAAATATAACATTCATTGTAGCAAAAGATTATAGGGTCCCTTGGGAAACATTAACCATCACTTTGGTTCCTATCCTGTCACATCGTGGGTCATCAATCCTATCCTGTCTTTGGCTTTTTCATTTGTTGTCATGACAACACGGTGTTCAAATTGCACAAGATTATATTCTAACTATGGAATTAGAATAATCATTCTATTTCCATTTTTTTAATCTAAATCGCAAGTCAGATTGCAATTGCAATATCTGGTTAAAAATAATTCTTCTATTTTTGATTCATATCGTGTAGCCCTACCTGGCAGTGTGTAAATTATCTGAAACTAGGGCGGGAAATGCATACATTTATGAAAATGCAGGGGAAAAATGTGGTTGAAATTGAATTGAATAGTATAAACCAATCAGAATGGCGAAAGACCCAATGAAATCACCTAGAACCTATTTGTTGCAACCCTAGGATCATGCAATACTCATAAAAGCAAATGTACAACTTTTATTATTAAAAAACATAAAATACCATCAAACAACATCATACCGCCAAACATTTAAAAACATATTGTGATATTTTGTCCATATCGCACAGCCCTACCAAGTAGTTTATCATGTTAATCCTTATGATTATCCCATCATCATTAGACAAGAATGTGGACAGTTCATTTACAACAATATGGGATTAGGATGGGAATGGGTCATATGGGATTAGGATGGGAATGGGTCATATGGGATTAGGATGGGAATTGGCAATATGGGATTAGGATGGGAATGGGATTAGGATGGGAATGGGTCACATGGGATTAGAATGGGAATGGGTCATATGGGATTAGGATGCAAATGGGTCATATGGGATTAGGATGGGAATGGGTCATATGGGATTAGGATGGGAATGGGTCATATGGGATTAGGATGCAAATGGGTCATATGGGATTAGGATGGGAATGGGTCATATGGGATTAGGATGGGAATGGGTCATATGGGATTAGGATGGGAATGGGTCATATGAGATTAGGATGGGAATGGGTCAAATGGGATTAGGATGGGAACGGGTCATATGGTATTAGGATGGGAATAGGTCATATGGGATTAGGATGGGAATGGGTCATATGAGATTAGGATGGGAATGAGTCACATGGGATTAGGATGGGAATAGGTCATATGGGTTTAGGATGGGAATGGGTCATATGAGATTAGGATGGGAACGGGTCATATGGGATTAGGATGGGAATGGGTCATATGGGATTAGGATGGGAATGGGTCATATGGGATTAGGATGGGAACGGGTCATATGGGATTAGGATGGGAATGGGTCATATGGGATTAGGATGGGAATGGGTCATATGGGATTAGGATGGGAATGGGTCATATGGGATTAGGATGGGAATGGGTCATATGGGATTAGGATGGGAATGGGTCATATGGGATTAGGATGGGAATGGGTCATATGGGATTAGGATGGGAATGGGTCATATGGGATTAGGATGGGAATGGGTCATATGGGATTAGGATGGGAATGGGTCATTACCTGTTCAAAACATAGTGTGCACATAATATATTCAACAATTCTTCAGGTTCAGGAAAATATGAATAGAAATACCTGATCACCTTAGATCACCTTTGATCACCTTTGATCACTCCAGAATAGATGTTGACCATCGCAATGATCTACAGGGCCTTCGGAAAGTATTCAGACCCCTTGACTTTTTCAACATTATATTACGTTACAGCCTTATTCTAAATTTGATTAAATAGTTTTTTTCCGTCATCAATCTACACACAATAACAAAGCAAAAACAGGCTTTTAATTTTTTTAGCTAATTTATGAAATAATACATTTCCATAATTATTCAGACTCTTTACTCAGTACTTTGACAAAGACAATTCTCCCTATTTGCTCAGTTTGGCTGGGCTGCCAGCTCTAGGAAGAGTCTTGGTGGTTCCAAACTTTTTCCATTTAAGAATGACGGAGGCCACTGTGTTCTTGGGGACCATCAATGCTGCAGAAATGTTTTGGTACCCTTCCCCAGATCTGTGCCTCGACACAATCCTGTCTCGGAGCTCTACGGACAATTCCTTCGGTCTCATGGCTTGGTTTTTGCTCTGACATGCACTGTCAACTGTGGGACCTTATATAGACAGGTGTGTGCCTTTCCAAATCATGTCCAATTAATTGAATTTACCACAGGTGGACTCCAATCAAGTTGTAGAAACATCTCAAGGATGATCAATGGAAACAGGATGCACCTGAGCTAAATTTTAAGTCTCATAGCAAAGGGTCTGAATACTTAAGTAAATAATGTATTTCTGTTTTTATTTTTAATACCTTTGCAAAAATGTATAAAAAACAGTTTTTTGCTTTGTCATCATGGGGTATTGTGTGTAGATTAATGAGGATAAAAATATATATATATTTTAGAATAAGGCTGTAACGTAATAACATGTGGGAAAAGTCATGGGGTTCAGAATACTTTCTGAAGGTCCTGAATATAGACTGGAACGATATAGACTGAAGGCCCTGAATATAGACTGGGACGATATAGACTGAAGGCCCTGAATATAGACTGGGACGATATAGACTGAAGGCCCTAAATTTAGACTGGGACGATATAGACTGAAGGCCCTGAATATAGACTGGGACGATATAGACTGAAGGCCCTGAATATAGACTGGGACGATATAGACTGAAGGCCCTGAATATAGACTGGGACAATATAGACTGAAGGCCCTAAATATAGACTGGGACGATATAGACTGAAGCCCTGAATATAGACTGGGACGATATAGACTGAAGGCCCTGAATATAGACTGGGACGATATAGACTGAAGGCCCTGAATATAGACTGGGACGATATAGACTGAAGGCCCTAAATATAGACTGGGACGATATAGACTGAAGCCCTGAATATAGACTGGGACGATATAGACTGAAGGCCCTGAATATAGACTGAAGGCCCTGAATATAGACTGGGACGATATAGACTGAAGGCCCTGAATATAGACTGGGACGATATAGACTGAAGGCCCTGAATATAGACTGGGACGATATAGACTGAAGGCCCTGAATATAGACTGGGACGATATAGACTGAAGGCCCTGAATATAGACTGGGACGATATAGACTGAAGGCCCTGAATATAGACTGGGACGATATAGACTGAAGGCCCTGAATATAGACTGGGACAATATAGACTGAAGGCCCTGAATATAGACTGGGACGATATAGACTGAAGGCCCTGAATATAGACTGGGACGATATAGACTGAAGGCCCTGAATATAGACTGGGACGATATAGACTGAAGCCCTGAATATAGACTGGGACGATATAGACTGAAGGCCCTGAATATAGACTGGGACGATATAGACTGAAGTCCCTGAATATAGACTGGGACGATATAGACTGAAGGTCCTGAATATAGACTGGGACGATAAAGACTGAAGGCCCTGAATATAGACTGGGACGATATAGACTGAAGGCCCTGAATATAGACTGGGACGATATAGACTGAAGCCCTGAATATAGACTGGGACGATATAGACTGAAGGCCCTGAATATAGACTGGGACGATATAGACTGAAGCCCTGAATATAGACTGGGACGATATAGACTGAAGGCCCTGAATATAGACTGGGACGATATAGACTGAAGCCCTGAATATAGACTGGGACGATATAGACTGAAGGCCCTGAATATAGACTGGGACGATATAGACTGAAGCCCTGAATATAGACTGGGACGATATAGACTGAAGCCCTGAATATAGACTGGGACGATATAGACTGAAGGCCCTGAATATAGACTGGGACGATATAGACTGAAGTCCCTGAATATAGACTGGGACGATATAGACTGAAGGTCCTGAATATAGACTGGGACGATAAAGACTGAAGGCCCTGAATATAGACTGGGACGATATAGACTGAAGGCCCTGAATATAGACTGGGACGATATAGACTGAAGCCCTGAATATAGACTGGGACGATATAGACTGAAGGCCCTGAATATAGACTGGGACGATATAGACTGAAGCCCTGAATATAGACTGGGACGATATAGACTGAAGGCCCTGAATATAGACTGGGACGATATAGACTGAAGCCCTGAATATAGACTGGGACGATATAGACTGAAGGCCCTGAATATAGACTGGGACGATATAGACTGAAGCCCTGAATATAGACTGGGACGATATATGTATTAGATAGATAGATGTATTTCTATTTCAGACATACAATATTCGTTTTCATATGATATTTTATGTGATAAATGTACTGTTTCATATAAACGATGGAACATACTTAAAATGCACTGATGTAGTCAAGTCACTAAACCTCGAGTCTGAGTCGAGTCCCAAGTCTCTAGCGCTTGAGTCCAAGTCGAGTCAGAGTCCTGGAACTCAACCACTACAACAACGCAAGGATAGTATGCAAGTATTTATAGTCTGCAAGTATTTATATAGGGGATTATTACCTGTCGTTGTTGAGCCAGTTTAAAGTGGAGTCCAGGTCCAGGTCCATGCTGGCTGAGAGGGGTTCTCTGGGCCAGGGACTTGGGCTGCAAGTGAGGAGACCCAGACATGGGCTGTTGCTGCTGGGGGTTCTGGTAGTTATGAACTGGGTGGTTCGTGTTCAAGTTCTGGGCTGAGGTGGACGGCTGCTGTTGTTGTTGTTGATGGGCTACAGTCTTACTCAGTGGACCTGCCATAGTGGAGGGTTGCTGGGATGCTTTAGGGCTGAAGTGGAGCATGGGTTTGTTGCTGAGCACCTTCATATCCAGGTGGCTGGAGCTGTTGTGTCCGTTGGGCTTGAACAGACAGTTGTTTATGCCTTTACCCTGGCTGTCCATGGAGGTCTGGGGGGTGATCCTCTGGCCCATTGAGGCCGGGTTGGAGAGCTTGTCCTGGGGGAAGGAGCTGGAGGAGGGCTGCGTGTTCCAACTGGTGCCTGGTCCTCCTCCCCCTCCAGCCTGAGGCTGTTGGTGGTGGAGCAAGACCTGGGGGTTGGGTTGCTGCTGGTTCTGGTTGGCTGCCATCTGCTTTAGCTGCTCTGCATGGGACACCTCAGGCCAGCCAGGGAGACCTCTGCTGGGGGGTCCGGCCAGCCCCGAGGGTCCCTGGCCTTGGCTCTTCTGGTTGGTGATGGGGGAGGAGCTGGACATGGTATAGGAGGGACCAGTGGATGCCGGGCGGAGCTGTGAGGAGCCGCCATGGCCATGTGTCTGGCCGTAGTCTGGAGAGGAGTACTCCGTCTTGATGGGCTTGTCCAGGTGGGAGCCGAGGGTCGCCGCACCGCGCTCCAGATCCACCAGGCCGAACGTATCGTCCTGCTTCAGCATCTTCTCAAACTCCTGGTCGTGCAGAGACGGGACGGTCTTGGTCAGCTCGTCGAACAGATCCTGAAGCTCCGGGTCGATCTGGCTGCTGAACAACATCATCTCCGTAGACCTCTGGCCGCAGGAAGTAACATGGTCTATAGGTTCCTTCTTCATCTCCTTCAGGGTCATGTTGATGAGGTCAGAGTTCATGACCCCATGGGGCATCATGTAGCTGCTGTTGTTATTTTTCCTGTTTAGGGGGTGACCTATGGACGAAGCGTCGCCTCCCATGGACTGTGATTGCCCGGAGCTGAAGGAACAGGGTCCGTGCCCAACCAAACTGCCGCTGCCCCCCTCCAGACGGACACGTTTGAAGTCCAGCCCCGACGGCCCACAGGACAGGCCGTTCTGTTGGGAGGAGTAGCCAGGAGTATGGCCCTCGATCTTCCTCCTCAGAGACCCTTGGAGCTGTGGAGAGAAAGGAAAACTCTATTGAAAAAGCTGCTCACAGTCACATTATCTTCATTTCAGAATACAATAGTAATTTCAAGTGGTGGTATGGTCTCATTTCAAGTGGAGGCATGGTCTCATCGTTAAAATGTGTCTTTTTTAATTTATGTCTAAAAAAAAAGGTACAAATAGCCACTTCAATGCTATTACCTTACCAATAGAATAACAATCTAACCAACAGATATATATCATCAGCATGACATCAATGTAACCAGATCTTTATGTAGCCAAGACAGCTGATAACATTGATGCATGGAAGGCAGACTTTCTTGACAAAAGGTCTTTGTCAAGGATCTCAGATTAAAGCCAACCAACGCTAGTCCAATTCAAGTGTTGCCTGAAGACAATCGAACAATTAAAATACCAAGACCTTCTATTTACAGTACAAATAAATCCTGTTCTTTGATGTCTTAAACCAATTAAAGATTATGATCATTCTAAATATCAGTATAATAAAAATGTAGTCCGAGCACAAAGTGTCTCTATGTAAATTGATCAAATTTGACAATCTGCTTCGAGGCCTCTAAACCTTGTTCACTTGACCGACCGGCCAGCATGTTAGCAGAGACTTGACCAATAAGCCAGCATGTTAACAGAGACTTGACCAGCCAGCATGTTAGCAGAGACTTGACCAATAAGTCAGCATGTTAACAGAGACTTGACCAGCCAGCATGTTAGCAGAGACTTGACCAGCCAGCCAGCATGTTGACAGAGACTTGACCAGCCAGCATGTTAACAGAGACTTGACCAGCCAGCATGTTAACAGGGACTTGACCAGCCAGCATGTTAACAGAGACTTGACCAGCCAGCATGTTAGCAGAGACTTGACCAGCCAGCATGTTAGCAGAGACTTGACCAGCCAGCCAGCATGTTGACATAGTCTTGACCAGCCAGCATGTTAGCAGATACTTGACCAGCCAGCATGTTAGCAGAGACTTGACCAGCCAGCCAGCATGTTAGCAGGGACTTGACCAGCCAGCATGTTAGCAGATACTTGACCAGCCAGCATGTTAGCAGAGACTTGACCAGCCAGCCAGCATGTTAGCAGGGACTTGACCAGCCAGCATGTTAACAGGGACTTGACCAGCCAGCATGTTAGCAGGGACTTGACCAGCCAGCATGTTAACAGAGACTTGACCAGCCAGCATGTTAGCAGAGACTTGACCAGCCAGCATGTTAACAGGGACTTGACCAGCCAGCATGTTAACAGAGACTTGACAAGCCAGCATGTTAGCAGAGACTTGACCAGCCAGCATGTTAGCAGATACTTGACCAGCCAGCATGTTAGCAGAGACTTAAAAAGATAGGAAGAGTAGGGTAATAGGAGCTACACTACAGTAGGGTAATAGGAACTACACTACAGTAGGGTGATAGGAACTACACTACAGTAGGGTAATAGGAACTACACTACAGTAGGGTGATAGCAGCTACAATACAGTAGGGTAATAGGAGCTACACTACAGCAGGGTGATAGGAGCTACACTACAGTAGGGTGATAGGAGCTACACTACAGTAGGGTAATAGGAGCTACACTACAGTAGGGTGATAGGAGCTACACTACAGTAGGGTAATAGGAGCTACACTACAGTAGGGTGATAGGAGCTACACTACAGTAGGGTGATAGGAGCTACACTACAGTAGGGTAATAGGAACTACACTACAGTAGGGTAATAGGAGCTACACTACAGTAGGGTAATAGGAGCTACACTACAGCAGGGTAATAGGAGCTACACTACAGTAGGGTGATAGGAACTACACTACAGTAGGGTGATAGGAACTACACTACAGTAGGGTGATAGGAACTACACTACAGTAGGGTGATAGGAGCTACACTACAGCAGGGTAATAGGAGCTACACTACAGTAGGGTGATAGGAACTACACTACAGTAGGGTGATAGGAACTACACTACAGTAGGGTGATAGGAACTACACTACAGTAGGGTGATAGGAGCTACACTACAGTAGGGTGATAGGAGCTACACTACAGTAGGGTGATAGGAGCTACACTACAGCAGGGTGATAGGAGCTACACTACAGCAGGGTGATAGGAGCTACACTACAGCAGGGTGATAGGAGCTACACTACAGCAGGGTGATAGGAGCTACACTACAGTAGGGTGATAGGAGCTACACTACAGTAGGGTGATAGGAGATACACTACAGTAGGGTGATAGGAGCTACACTACAGTAGGGTAATAGGAACTACACTACAGTAGGGTAATAGGAGCTACACTACAGTAGGGTATTAGGAGATACACTACAGTAGGGTAATAGGAACTACACTACAGTAGGGTGATAGGAGCTACACTACAGTAGGGTAATAGGAACTACACTACAGTAGGGTATTAGGAGCTACACTACAGTAGGGTAATAGGAGCTACACTACAGTAGGGTGATAGGAGCAACACTACAGTAGGGTGATAGGAGCTACACTACAGTAGGGTAATAGGAACTACACTACAGTAGGGTGATAGGAGCTACACTACAGTAGGGTATTAGGAACTACACTACAGTAGGGTAATAGGAACTACACTACAGTAGGGTGATAGGAGCTGCACTACAGTAGGGTATTAGGAACTACACTACAGTAGGGTAATAGGAGCTACACTACAGTAGGGTAATAGGAGATACACTACAGTAGGGTAATAGGAACTACACTACAGTAGGGTGATAGGAGCTACACTACAGTAGGGTGATAGGAGCACCCTACAGTAGGGTGATAGGAGCTACACTACAGTAGGGTGATAGGAGATACACTACAGTAGGGTAATAGGAACCTCACTACAGTAGGGTGATAGGAACTACACTACAGTAGGGTAATAGGAGCTACACTACAGTAGGGTGATAGGAACTACACTACAGTAGGGTGATAGGAGCTACACTACAGTAGGGTAATAGGAGCTACACTACAGTAGGGTGATAGGAACTACACTACAGTAGGGTAATAGGAACTACACTACAGTAGGGTGATAGGAGCTACACTACAGTAGGGTGATAGGAACTACACTACAGTAGGGTGATAGGAGCTACACTACAGTAGGGTGATAGGAACTACACTACAGTAGGGTGATAGGAGCTACACTACAGTAGGGTGATAGGAGCTACACTACAGTAGGGTGATAGGAGCTACACTACAGTAGGGTAATA
Organism: Salvelinus alpinus; assembly: GCF_045679555.1. Taxonomy (NCBI): domain Eukaryota; kingdom Metazoa; phylum Chordata; class Actinopteri; order Salmoniformes; family Salmonidae; genus Salvelinus; species Salvelinus alpinus. Next base: position 40,755,771 of record NC_092106.1, on the reverse strand, counting down.
GGAGCAACACTACAGTAGGGTGATAGGAGCTACACTACAGTAGGGTGATAGGAGCTACACTACAGTAGGGTAATATGATCTACACTACAGTAGGGTGATAGGAGCTACACTACAGTAGGGTAATAGGAACTACACTACAGTAGGGTGATAGGAACTACACTACAGTAGGGTGATAGGAACTACACTACAGTAGGGTGATAGGAGCTACACTACAGTAGGGTGATAGGAACTACACTACAGTAGGGTGATAGGAGCTACACTACAGTAGGGTGATAGGAGCAACACTACAGTAGGGTGATAGGAGCAACACTACAGTAGGGTGATAGGAGCTACACTACAGTAGGGTGATAGGAGCTACACTACAGTAGGGTAATAGGAACTACACTACAGTAGGGTGATAGGAGCTACACTACAGTAGGGTAATAGGAACTACACTACAGTAGGGTGATAGGAACTACACTACAGTAGGGTGATAGGAACTACACTACAGTAGGGTGATAGGAACTACACTACAGTAGGGTGATAGGAGCTACACTACAGTAGGGTGATAGGAGCTACACTACAGTAGGGTGATAGGAGCTACACTACAGTAGGGTAATAGGAGCTACACTACAGTAGGGTGATAGGAGCTACACTACAGTAGGGTATTAGGAGCTACACTACAGTAGGGTGAAAGGAACTACACTACAGTAGGGTGATAGGAGCAACACTACAGTAGGGTGATAGGAGCAACACCACAGTAGGGTGATAGGAGCTACACTACAGTAGGGTGATAGGAGCTACACTACAGTAGGGTAATAGGAACTACAATACAGTAGGGTGATAGGAACTACACTACAGTAGGGTGATAGGAACTACACTACAGTAGGGTATTAGGAGATACACTACAGTAGGGTTATAGGAGATACACTACAGAAGGGTGATAGGAACTACACTACAGTAGGGTGATAGGAACTACACTACAGTAGGGTGATAGGAACTACACTACAGTAGGGTGATAGGAACTACACTACAGTAGGGTTATAGGAGCTACACTACAGTAGGGTAATAGGAGCTACACTACAGTAGGGTAATAGGAGCTACACTACAGTAGGGTGATAGGAGCTACACTACAGTAGGGTGATAGGAACTACACTACAGTAGGATGATAGGAGCTACACTACAGTAGGGTGATAGGAACTACACTACAGTAGGGTGATAGGAGCTACACTACAGTAGGGTGATAGGAGCTACACTACAGTAGGGTGATAGGAACTACACTACAGTAGGGTGATAGGAACTACACTACAGTAGGGTGATAGGAACTACACTACAGTAGGGTGATAGGAACTACACTACAGTAGGGTATTAGGAGCTACACTACAGTAGGGTGAAAGGAACTACACTACAGTAGGGTGATAGGAACTACACTACAGTAGGGTAATAGGAGCTACACTACAGTAGGGTGAAAGGAACTACACTACAGTAGGGTGATAGGAACTACACTACAGTAGGGTAATAGGAGCTACACTACAGTAGGGTGATAGGAACTACACTACAGTAGGGTAATAGGAGCTACACTACAGTAGGGTGATAGGAACTACACTACAGTAGGGTGATAGGAGCTACACTACAGTAGGGTGATAGGAACTACACTACAGTAGGATGATAGGAACTACACTACAGTAGGGTGATAGGATCTACACTACAGTAGGGTGATAGGAGCTACACTACAGTAGGGTAATAGGAGCTACACTACAGTAGGGTGATAGGAACTACACTACAGTAGGGTAATAGGAGCTACACTACAGTAGGGTTATAGGAGATACACTACAGTAGGGTGATAGGAGATACACTACAGAAGGGTGATAGGAACTACACTACAGTAGGGTGATAGGAACTACACTACAGTAGGGTGATAGGAACTACACTACAGTAGGGTGATAGGAACTACACTACAGTAGGGTGATAGGAGCTACACTACAGTAGGGTAATAGGAGCTACACTACAGTAGGGTGTTAGGAACTACACTACAGTAGGGTGATAGGAACTACACTACAGTAGGGTGATAGGAACTACACTACAGTAGGGTGATAGGAGCTACACTACAGTAGGGTGATAGGAGCTACACTACAGAAGGGTGATAGGAGCTACACTACAGTAGGGTGATAGGAACTACACTACAGTAGCGTGATAGGAACTACACTACAGTAGGGTGATAGGAACTACACTACAGTAGGGTGATAGGAGCTACACTACAGTAGGGTGATAGGAGCTACACTACAGTAGGGTGATAGGAGCTACACTACAGTAGGGTGATAGGAGCTACACTACAGCAGGGTAATAGGAGCTACACTACAGTAGGGTGATAGGAGCTACACTACAGTAGGGTGATAGGAGCTACACTACAGTAGGGTGATAGAAGCTACACTACAGTAGGGTGATAGGAGCTACACTACAGTAGGGTGATAGGAACTACACTACAGCA
>NC_092106.1:40749582-40753204 GCF_045679555.1 Salvelinus alpinus | reverse complement strand
TAATAGAGACATTAGATCTAGCTGGTCTGTCATTATATAATAGAGACATTAGATCTAGCTGGTCTGTCATAATGTAATAGAGACATTAGATCTAGCTGGTCTGTCATTATATAATAGAGACATTAGATCTAGCTGGTCTGTCATTATATAATAGAGACATTAGATCTAGCTGGTCTGTCATTATATAATAGAGACATTAGATCTAGCTGGTCTGTCATTATATAATAGAGACATTAGATCTAGCTGGTCTGTCATAATGTAATAGAGACATTAGATCTAGCTGGTCTGTCATTATATAATAGAGACATTAGATCTAGCTGGTCTGTCATAATGTAATAGAGACATTAGATCTAGCTGGTCTGTCATTATATAATAGAGACATTAGATCTAGCTGGTCTGTCATAATGTAATAGAGACATTAGATCTAGCTGGTCTGTCATTATATAATAGAGACATTAGATCTAGCTGGTCTGTCATAATGTAATAGAGACATTAGATCTAGCTGGTCTGTCATTATATAATAGAGACATTAGATCTAGCTGGTCTGTCATAATGTAATAGAGACATTAGATCTAGCTGGTCTGTCATTATATAATAGAGACATTAGATCTAGCTGGTCTGTCATAATGTAATAGAGACATTAGATCTAGCTGGTCTGTCATAATGTAATAGAGACATTAGATCTAGCTGATCTGTCATTATATAATAGAGACATTAGATCTAGCTGGTCTGTCATAATGTAATAGAGACATTAGATCTAGCTGGTCTGTCATAATGTAATAGAGACATTAGATCTAGCTGGTCTGTCATAATGTAATAGAGACATTACATCTAGCTGGTATGTCATTATATAATAGAGACATTAGATCTAGCTGGTCTGTCATAATGTAATAGAGACATTAGATCTAGCTGGTCTGTCATTATATAATAGAGACATTAGATCTAGCTGGTCTGTCATAATGTAATAGAGACATTAGATCTAGCTGGTCTGTCATTATATAATAGAGACATTAGATCTAGCTGGTCTCTCATAATGTAATAGAGACATTAGATCTAGCTGGTCTGTCATAATATAATAGAGACATTAGATCTAGCTGGTCTGTCATAATGTAATAGAGACATTAGATCTAGCTGGTCTGTCATTATATAATAGAGACATTAGATCTAGCTGGTCTGTCATAATGTAATAGAGACATTAGATCTAGCTGGTCTGTCATAATGTAATAGAGACATTAGATCTAGCTGGTCTGTCATAATGTAATAGAGACATTAGATCTAGCTGGTCTGTCATAATGTAATAGAGACATTAGATCTAGCTGGTCTGTCATAATGTAATAGAGACATTAGATCTAGCTGGTCTGTCATTATATAATAGAGACATTAGATCTAGCTGGTCTGTCATAATGTAATAGAGACATTAGATCTAGCTGGTCTGTCATTATATAATAGAGACATTAGATCTAGCTGGTCTGTCATAATGTAATAGAGACATTAGATCTAGCTGGTCTGTCATTATATAATAGAGACATTAGATCTAGCTGGTCTGTCATAATGTAATAGAGACATTAGATCTAGCTGGTCTGTCATTATATAATAGAGACATTAGATCTAGCTGGTCTGTCATAATGTAATAGAGACATTAGATCTAGCTGGTCTGTCATTATATAATAGAGACATTAGATCTAGCTGGTCTGTCATAATGTAATAGAGACATTAGATCTAGCTGGTCTGTCATTATATAATAGAGACATTAGATCTAGCTGGTCTGTCATTATATAATAGAGACATTAGATCTAGCTGGTCTGTCATTATATAATAGAGACATTAGATCTAGCTGGTCTGTCATAATGTAATAGAGACATTAGATCTAGCTGGTCTGTCATAATGTAATAGAGACATTAGATCTAGCTGGTCTGTCATAATGTAATAGAGACATTAGATCTAGCTGGTCTGTCATAATGTAATAGAGACATTAGATCTAGCTGGTCTGTCATTATATAATAGAGACATTAGATCTAGCTGGTCTGTCATAATATAATAGAGACATTAGATCTAGCTGGTCTGTCATTATATAATAGAGACATTAGATCTAGCTGGTCTGTCATTATATAATAGAGACATTAGATCTAGCTGGTCTGTCATTATATAATAGAGACATTAGATCTAGCTGGTCTGTCATAATGTAATAGAGACATTAGATCTAGCTGGTCTGTCATTATATAATAGAGACATTAGATCTAGCTGGTCTGTCATTATATAATAGAGACATTAGATCTAGCTGGTCTGTCATAATGTAATAGAGACATTAGATCTAGCTGGTCTGTCATTATATAATAGAGACATTAGATCTAGCTGGTCTGTCATAATGTAATAGAGACATTAGATCTAGCTGGTCTGTCATAATGTAATAGAGACATTAGATCTAGCTGGTCTGTCATTATATAATAGAGACATTAGATCTAGCTGGTCTGTCATAATGTAATAGAGACATTAGATCTAGCTGGTCTGTCATAATGTAATAGAGACATTAGATCTAGCTGGTCTGTCATAATGTAATAGAGACATTAGATCTAGCTGGTCTGTCATTATATAATAGAGACATTAGATCTAGCTGGTCTGTCATAATGTAATAGAGACATTAGATCTAGCTGGTCTGTCATAATGTAATAGAGACATTAGATCTAGCTGGTCTGTCATTATATAATAGAGACATTAGATCTAGCTGGTCTGTCATAATGTAATAGAGACATTAGATCTAGCTGGTCTGTCATTATATAATAGAGACATTAGATCTAGCTGGTCTGTCATTATATAATAGAGACATTAGATCTAGCTGGTCTGTCATTATATAATAGAGACATTAGATCTAGCTGGTCTGTCATAATGTAATAGAGACATTAGATCTAGCTGGTCTGTCATAATGTAATAGAGACATTAGATCTAGCTGGTCTGTCATAATGTAATAGAGACATTAGATCTAGCTGGTCTGTCATTATATAATAGAGACATTAGATCTAGCTGGTCTGTCATAATGTAATAGAGACATTAGATCTAGCTGGTCTGTCATTATATAATAGAGACATTAGATCTAGCTGGTCTGTCATAATGTAATAGAGACATTAGATCTAGCTGGTCTGTCATTATATAATAGAGACATTAGATCTAGCTGGTCTGTCATTATATAATAGAGACATTAGATCTAGCTGGTCTGTCATAATGTAATAGAGACATTAGATCTAGCTGGTCTGTCATAATGTAATAGAGACATTAGATCTAGCTGGTCTGTCATAATGTAATAGAGACATTAGATCTAGCTGGTCTGTCATAATGTAATAGAGACATTAGATCTAGCTGGTCTGTCATAATGTAATAGAGACATTAGATCTAGCTGGTCTGTCATAATGTAATAGAGACATTAGATCTAGCTGGTCTGTCATAATGTAATAGAGACATTAGATCTAGCTGGTCTGTCATAATGTAATAGAGACATTAGATCTAGCTGGTCTGTCATAATGTAATAGAGACATTAGATCTAGCTGGTCTGTCATAATGTGATGAGAGACATTAGATCTAGCTGGTCTGTCATTATATAATAGAGACAGTAGATCTAGCTGGTCTGTCA